>NC_080428.1:60023456-60364456 GCF_029873635.1 Malania oleifera
ATAAGGTGTTTTTTTCTCCTATTGCAGATGATGGTAGATGGTTGATGATATGACATGCATATCTAATAGCCTCAGCTCAAAACCTTTTATCTAACCCAGCATTAAACAACATACATCGAACTTTCTCCAACAAAGTATGATCCATGCACTCTGCCACCCCATTTTGTTATGGTGTATCTCTAACTGTGAAGTGTCGAGCAATACTTTCATCATGACATGCCTTCATAAATGGTCCACTCTTGTATTCACCACCATTATCTGATCTGAGCCATTTAATCTTTCTGCTAGTTTAAGTTTCAACTAATTTTTTCCACTTAAGGAAAATGCCAAACACTTCATTTTTATGCTTCATAGAATACACCCAAACTCTCCTGAAAAAAATCATCAACAAAAGTGACAAAAATAATGCATACCACCCAATGAAGCCGTTTTTGTGGGCCCCTATACATTTGTATAGATGTAATTTAAAATACCTTCAGTCTAGTGGATTGCAGTGCCAAATTTCACTCTAGTTTGTTTTCCCAGAATGCAATGCTCACAAAATTCAAGTTTGCACACCTTTGCACCCTTCAACAAACCTCGCTTAGCCAATTGTTGCAAAGATTTTTCTCCAACATGTGTCAATAGCATATGCCATAACCTGGTTGTATTTGAACCTTCATTTTTCTCAGAAACAACAGCTGCTGAGCCAATAAGTGTACTACCTTGTAAATAATACAAGTTATTTTTCCTCATTCCTTTCATCACCACTAGCGCACCTGATTTAATCTTTAAGGTTCCATCTTTTAAAGTGATAGTGAAGCCTTTAGATTTTAAGGCACCCAATGAAATCATATTTTTCTTTAGACTTGGAACATACCTAACATCAGTCAAGGTTTTAATAGTTCCATCTTCGCAACATCCTCAGTCCTAACCTTCACTTGATGATACCCTGACCGTAGATCGATCTTCAAAAAGACCTGCATTCCCTACATCTAGTCAAACAAATCATTTATACGAGGCAACAGGTATTGGTTATTCATTGTCTCCTTGTTGATCTCACAGTAATCAATGCACATTCGCATCGACCCATCCTTCTTCCTCACAAACAACACTGAAGCTCCCCAAGGCGAAACAGTATGTCTGATAAAGCCCTTGTCCATTAGTTCCTGCAACTGCTCCTTTAACTCTCTAAGTTCAGCTAGAGCCATCCGGTATGGAGCTTTAGGGATCAGTGCTTTACCTGGCAGCAGATCAATAGCAAACTCCACCTCTCAATCAAGAGGTAAATTGGGTAAGTCTTCCAGGAATACATCAAAAAATTAGTTAACCACTCGGATATCTTCAAGTTTCACATCATCCCGAGGTGGTTCCTTCACGCAAGCTAGGTACCCCTGACAACCCTCCAAAAGTAACCCTTTCGCCTGTATAGCTGATAGAATATATGGCGTCGAACACACACATGATCCCGCGAACTCATACTCCTGCTATCAATCATCGCATAACTAGAGAATAACCAATCCATCCCCAGTATGACGTCAAATCCATACATGTCGTACACTACTAGGTTCCCCGATAGTAGTCTTACTTGAATAACTACTAGGCAGTTTCCTATCATCTTACTACAAATCGTTACACTCCCAGTCGATGTAGCCACAGACAACCACTCATCCATTACTTGGGTTTCAACCCCACATAGTTTCACAAAGCTAGCAGTTATAAACGAATGGGTTACTCCCGAATCAAATAAAACAACAGCTCTATTCGAAAGCAATAACATGGTACCTGTCACCACGTTCCTAGCGTGTTCTGCATTTGCTAGAGTAAGAGAGTACCCTCTTGCCGGAGCCGTGTTTGCCTGATAATTTCCTCGAGGCATCTGATTACTTCCACGATTCTGACTCTGTGCAGGCATATCGCTCCTCGATGCCTAAAAGTTTTGAGATATGTGGCCCGGTTTGCCACAGTTGTAGCAATTACACCAGAACGACTGGCATTCACTATCATGCCATTTACAACACTTGGTGCATAGTGTGGAGGATGGATCCCCCTAAGATCTCTGCCTCTCAGTATTTCGGCGATAACCTGAACTATAATTCTTCTTCTTCTTCCACTGTCCCTATCGAGTACCAGCTTGAGAACCAGAAGATATTGGCCTCTTCCTATGCTCCTGTACCACCTCTTCCCCCTAGAGGTCAGTCTCAACTATGGTGGCTTTATCCACCAAAACAGAAAACTCTCAAATCTGCAGCATCCCCACCCGCATATGGATTTCCTTCCTCAGACCCTTCTTGAACCTCTGAACCTTCTCATACTCGTTCAGGACCAGGTACGGCGCGAAATGAGATAACTCGATATATCAGGCGACACATCTCTGCACCGTCAGGGTTCCATGCCTCAGGCTTGAGAACTCATTAGCCTTTACGTCATGAGTGGAAGCCGGGAAGTATCTCTCGAAGAATGCCTCCTTGAAACGGCTCCAAGTCATATCAGAAGGACCAACTCTTTGCTTCTCAAGCATACTCACAGTCGTCTACCATCTTTCAGCTTCTCTTGCCAGTTGAAAAGTAGAATAGAGAACTTTTTGCTAGTCGGTGTAGTGCAGAACTTCCAATATCTTCTCAGTCTTCTACACCCAGTTCTCTACCACTATCGAATCGGGTCCTCTCATAAACGTAAGAGGGTGCATGCAAGTGAACCTCTCTATGGTACAACTCGTAGCAGTAGGAGAGCGCTCACGTCTCCTAACACTCTACCCGATCTTCAGCATAACCTGCCTCGTCAAACCCCGAGGCACAAAAGGAGACTCATCACTCGTAGTCCCCTCGAAACTACTGTCCAAGTTGTCATCCTTAGGCTCCATTCCGAAAATATGATAGGAATCGATTAGACTAATCATGTCAACTACTACTCTCACGGGTCCAGGTTTGTCCTATCACACCGACACGAATCCATTAGTGGTTTGTTGTGATTTTATTGAAATCATCATTCCAAAATAAACACAGAACAACGCTAACGAGTCTCCGTCTAGAAACAAAACAACCCTCAACCTACTCTACCCATCTCCTACATCCTATACTTTGGTATGTCCACATAGCTACGCCTAACCAAGTTTACATGACCTAACAACCTGGTTAACTCTTATACCAAGCCATCACGTCCCGAACCCACTGATGGGTCCCAGGTGTGATTTTAGTAACCTAACCTATCTCTATATCAATTAAAACATACATGGTACTACATTGAATGAGGGCCCGACCCCGTGGGGTACACGTACACCCTATGCACATTCACATACATATCCATATTCATCAAATACGCAGTGGAAAATGTTCTTTCTATACATATATCATATCATACCAAAGTCTATACAGAACTAGAATATACGTTCCCAAAATTACAGTACATACTCCGGGTGTCTACAAAATCTAACAATGATACCCCGGTTACAAAAACCCATACCTACACAGGTACTAAACGTAGCTAACCGACACCCACGCTTATGGACGCTAGGATGCTAGTTGCGACTACCCAAATGACCTAAAAACATTTGTATATTCAGGGTGAGACACCTCTCAGTAAGGAAGAAAGCATGTTATATTAGTGTGTGGCATACGAGTGTTATTTCGGCTTAAAACATAACACAATACAACACGGTACAATATAGTTCAATATAGTTCCAGTATTTTTCACAAATCCATTCCAATACATACGATACCAAACATACGGTCAGTGTCGTCATACTCAAGCACCCAATACCCAGCAATAACCAAAACCTTACAGCGATATCATTACTAGTATGATGTAGCTCGTCGATGACCAGCCAGAAAGAGCAGGCAATATTTCTCACCCTCAAATATAGAACCAGACACTCTCGCTCATGGTAATTAGCCGAAACATGGCGTCAGCATACGGTAATTAGCCACCCCTAGCTGATTCAGTGTACGGAAATTAGCCGCCCCTAACTGATTTACAAAACCTGAAACAATTTTGGAACTCATGTCCCTACACTCATCAACGTATGGTAATTAGTCACCCCTAGTTGTTTTTAAAAAACCTGAAACATTTACATACGACATTTCATTCCACACTTATTTGATTATACAACAAATCATATCATTTTCAGTTCAAGAATACAGTTTAATACAAATATGGGTACGGTCATCTTAATACTACAAATTTTAATACAACATGATTTCTCCAAAAAAATAGAGATGATACCCGAAACCCCCAAATTTTCCCAAAAACTATAACCCAAAAATCTCACATTTTCACTTGATAGATTTTCCCAAATAAGTAATCAAAACATATATACGATCGTAACCTATAGGTTTACCGATCCCAATTTCAAAAATAACTGATATAAACAAAATTTCCTTACCTTTTCCCGAATACCAAGATATGAAATCCACGGCTCCAAAACTACGAACCAAGACACCAAAACCTAAACATCCAAGAACTATACTTAACTACAATTCGTACTACTACATATATTCCAAAACGAAACTACAATCGGACCCTTACCTCAGTTTTGGGTCAAAACCCAAAAATCTCCGAAACGAAGATCTAATCCACTATTCTCGAAGAGATTCCTCCCCTGATCCATGCAATAAATTCAGATCATCGAATCAGGCGATGAACAATGAAGAATCGAAGAGAGAGAAAGAGAGATCCCGCTAGTTCTAGAGAGAGAGAGAGAGAGAGTTTTCGATTACTTAGCCATGAAGTAATAAAATAGGATATTTATAGCCCCTTTGACCTGGTCAACCTCGTCGACGAGATGGCGCCTTCATCGATGAATCATCCATACATTTCGTCGACGAACCGACTCCTTCGGTGACGAACCCTATTCCGATATTTTACAACACGTTCGGTATCTCTTCGTCAACGAGACTCTAAATTTTGGTGACAAAGAGTACGAGGGCCGTCGTCGACGAGAACAATGGCTTCGTCAACAAAGCCTACAAAATTTACCTTTTTACCCTTTAGCTATTTTGTCAATCTACATATCTCGGGTCAGGTTCTTACAAATATCCATCATAGTATTTATTTAATTACTTTAATTTAATAATGTTTAATTAATTAATTAATTAATAATAATAATAATATTTTTTCCAAGTTACTACAAATTTAGTTTCGAAATTTTGTCACGGGGCTACATATCTTGGATGGGGTTGAAAAATCGCTGAAGATCTGTTATGACAATAAGTCTGCGGTGTTGTATTCAAACAACAACAGAAGCTCTACAAAGGCAAAGTATACTGATATCAAGTTTCTTGTGATTAAGGAAAGGGTTTAGAGTTGTCAAGTGTCGATAGAACATATTGGGACAAACTCCATGGTTGCAGATCCACTCACCAAGGGTGTTGGAATTGGTGTATTCCCAAGAGGGGGGTGAATTGGAAATTTAAAACTTTTTCACCTAGGTTAGGTTAAATTCAGATTGCAAACAGTATTTCGCAACCTAGGGTCTTTTTAAGTAAATACCAATTACCCTACAAAATAAAACTGAGCAGATAAATAAAGCAGATAAAACAAACTCACTACTTCCCAATCATTCACAATAATTAAGATATAAACATTCAAGTGTAGAAATATAAAAAGCATAGGGGAGAGAATGACACAGAATATGTTATTGGGGTTCGGCCAATACTACCCACGTTCCCGCCTCAAGCTAACAAGCAAGAGGATTCACCATTAATGCCTACTTACGGGTGGAGCGGCACCGATTACAATCACCTCTCCTTACTGGGCGAGGGAATACCCCAGGTCACATTCACAGGGCCGACCCTAACCTTTATAACTACACCTTATAGTGCAACATGTCCTCCTAACTGGGTCTGAACTATCCGGTGCTTTCTTAACCGGGTCTAAGCAATCTGGTGCACGTTACAGGTCAGTGCAATCCTCTTTTGACCAATACATCGGGAATACAACCAACATAAAAATTTTGTATAGAATAAAAATGCTTCTCAACTAAGCTTATAAGTACACCAATAAGCACAATACACTCATAGATGATGGGAGTTTAAGCTCAAGTGAGATTTTGTTAATACTATATATCAACTCACAATAGTATGTGTATCACTATGTATATGTGTGAGTAAGATTGATCTTTGATTCAAGATGGTATAAGCACAATATGAATACTCAAAGATACTCTACAACTCTAAGAAAATATCTCAATAAAAATTTTCAAATATTAATCACAATAGATATTTAGGGTTTAAGCTTGCTAAAAAAATATTTTATCAAAATCATAAAGCAAGCTTATGAATCTTGCAACAATGATGCAAGATCTCAAGCTATGAAAAGCTTTTCCCAATCAAATATTTATAAGTAAAATACTATGGGAAAACTATTTAAGCTAACTCTCAAAAATCAGTATACAACAAATGAAAGTATGGGAGAGAGTTTAAGCTTCTAAGTAGTATGAAATTTTCTCACAAAAATAACACTTCGCCTAACTTTGAAATGCAATCAATATGCAAGAGATGAAGGTGAGGAAATATGTTCTCTTTCTAAAGAGTATAATCAAATGAGTCTGAGAAAGAGAGTAAAAAATTTAAGTTATGTATGTGAGTAAAAACTTCCAAGATTAGCACTGAGAGAAAAATATTTGCTAATCGAATTACTAATTAGAGCAAATGATGGGTGTTGGAATTGGTGTGATCCCAAGAGGGGGGCTAAATTGGGTGGTTTTAAAACATTTTGACTAAATTTGAATACTTGTCAATTCACCA
The DNA here is from genome assembly GCF_029873635.1 of Malania oleifera. Classification (NCBI taxonomy): domain Eukaryota; kingdom Viridiplantae; phylum Streptophyta; class Magnoliopsida; order Santalales; family Ximeniaceae; genus Malania; species Malania oleifera. The sequence goes on from NC_080428.1 coordinate 60,030,179, forward strand.
CAGTTCATATCCCATTCAATATACACGCGTGTATGTAAAATAATTAACAATGAAAGAAAACATTCACATGTGCATTATATCTTATTTAAATCAAATGTGTGTATGCAAATAATTATGACATTAAATAAATATTCATACACATGCGAGATTTAAAGTGTAGGAAATTAAATAAGATATAGAGAGAATGACACACATATTTGTTAACGAGGTTCGGCCAATACAGTTTACGTTCCCGCCTTGGGCATACCTCTCAAGGATTCCACTAAACCTGCTCACTTACGGGTAAAGTAGAAACTGTTCACAATGTCCTTCCGGGGCAGACATTCCCCAGCTCACTTACCGGGTGGAGCCAACACCTTGCACACTTTCTCAGGAGGGTGCATCTCCTAGTTCTCCTAACCGGGTATGAATCAATTCGATGCTCTCCTAACCGAGTTTGAGCAAATACGAGACTATTCACAGGACTAGTCTCCCTCTTCTGACCACACGTTAGGAGTACAACAGATATTCAATAAAATTTGTGTACAAAAACAGTGTTTCTATACTAAGTAGATGATGTACAATAGTATAGCTCAATACATGCACTCTAATATGATATGAGTTAAGTTCAGTAGAGTAAAGGGTGTTTATCAAATAATATTTGCACAAACAAACTATATATATGAAAAATGAGTATTATTGTTCACTTATAAATATTTTTGCAAAGAAAGAATATTTGGAGAATCTAGGAATTTAAACTCGAGAAAATATTTGTGCTGTAAATAAATTTCTCCTTAAAAATATTTATCAAATAAATAACTAGGAGAAAACTTAAGCAAATACTCTCAAAAATGTTTTTCAAAGATAAAAGTTATGTGAGAGTAAAAGAAAATGAAATGCCCTAAATAAAATACTCTCCTCAAAAATGATTTTGAAATAAATGCATGAAAGAGAGTTGGAGAGATTTGTATAAAAGATTTGGCCCCAAAAGAATGATTTTATCAATAAAAATTGGTTTTCGGGGAACTTTGATTAACAAAGGTTTAGAGAGAATTTGGAGTTAATCAAAGTTTCTAATCTAAGTTATGGAGGGAGTATTTATAGATTTTCTGAAAATTATGCCTGTTGGGGACACGTTCGGTATTTTGGAAAAGTTTAATTAAAATTTAATGACGTTTTAGCGCTTTTAAAAAATTCCAACCCTAGAGTTTCGGTCGACCATATTAAAGGTTCGGTTGACCATATTGACACGTTGAGTTGACCATGACATTTTTGAACTGAGGTTTTGGTCGACCATATTAAGGCGATTTTGGAACCCTCTGAGGTTCGGTCGACCAGGGCATGTTCAGTTGACCAAATTTTGACGTTCGGTCAACCAAATCAAATTTCAACTAAGAGTTTGGTCGACCAGAGCATTGAGAATTACCCACGTGCCAGTTCAGTCGACCGAGCAGTTCGAATTCATTTAAAAAATGGTCAACTGAATAGTCAACCTGTTGACCTTATTAGGTTTGATCGACTAAAGCTTCTATATAGGTTTGGGTTCGGTCGACCGAACACACTTAAAGTGTCCATTTAAGTCCTGATTTGATTTTAAAGTTACGTGCAGGGACCTAGGGTCTAGCTAAGGTCAAGGCTCTTTAATTTTGCCTAAAAAACCCGACATTGGTCGACCGAAGTTAGCCTTAAAGTCTATCTACAGTCATTACTGAGTATTCAAACATATTATGCAAATACATACATTATTACAGACCAAAGATAAAAAAAATTAAATGTAATACAATTACAAAACAAATGTCTTCTTTGCTCTTCTGTCTTCATGGGATATGTCAAGCTATGAGTACGCTTTGAGTCCCATCTTGGCTTTCATTTTTCGGTATCTTATGTTCATGCTGAAATGAAAACTTGTTCACACACTAAATGCACACATAAGATACTGGTGGTTTTTCAGCATCAAAATAGAGATTAGACTCAAAAAGTCAACAATAGGGTATATACAGAGTCCCCTAAAAATATAACCATTAGGAACACGACTGGTATTTTGGAAAGGTTTAATGAAAAAATTAATTACGTTTAAGTGCTTAATAATTCGGCCAAACAGAAAGGTTTGGTCGACCTAAGCTCGGGTCAGTCGACCATTCAAAACAAAACCAACAGTTTTCGGCTGTGCTTGGTTAACTGAAAATTAGGTTGGTCGACCAAACGACAAGCGATCTGAAACCCTTCGTGGGTTCGGTCAACCATGATAAAAGGACAATCTGCCATCAATGAAGGTCGGTCAACCATGGTAGTATCAAACTTCATTATCAGTCGGCTGAGGAAGGTAGAGCAGAGGTCCGTCGACCGTGAACGCTTAGTTCAAAGTTGGGTCGGTTGACTGAGCTATGGTCAACATTTTGACTCCGGGCAAATAGTGGTTCAATCAACCAAAGTCTTTTCTATGGACTTTCGATTTCCCTACACCGCCTACGATTATTCTGAGCTTTCAATCACATCATGCATGAAATGTATTATTACAGACCAAGGCTTAAAACTAAATGCATTACAAATGAAAAATATGTCTTCTTTTCCTCTGCTCTTAATGGAATGCGCCAAAAACATATAATCTTTAAGTCTATTCAGGCTTCCAGTTCCCTCTTCCATGTATGTGTTCTGAATAATTAACCTGCTCAAATACTAGGCACACACATTAGATTCAAGTGTTTTGTCAACATCAAAACAGAGATTAGACTCAAAAAGTCAACAAAGGGTTTATCGTCCAAGGTGTTTCATGAGCACACTGCTCGTATGTGTTTCGTCTTGTTTGATAATATTACGGTTTAGTGGGAGTTTGTATTTTTTTTTTTATGTTCCTTCTTGTAGACATTTGTTTTGGATTGTTTTTAGCAAAATAAAGTAATAAAGGAATGCATTTTTTTTTTTATGTATTTGTGACTTTGAATGTTATCTTTTTTTTGGAAGAGCTAAGGATTAAGGAACTAAGGTTGATCTCATGAGGAATAAGGTAGGACCAGTTGGGATATGCATGTTAAGGTTAAAGAGCATGCATGTTATCATGCTACACATCCATACTTGATCTATGTCATTGAGTATATTAGTGTGGTGACCATTGATGGGTTAGTGTAACGAATGTCACTTTGATCCCATGCTAGCATATGAGATGAGTAATATTGAATTAAGGAGATGTTATAAGGTCATATTATGCATACTTAAGATTTGAGTAATATAATTGTTTTTGATATTTATGTGTCGCCCAAGTGGGAAATTGTTAGGAAATTTTAATTTCCTATTATGGTCTCACATAATTAAGAACAATTATTCTATTGAGATATTTTAACATCTATTGAGTATGGATCTTGTAATGTGTACAAACCCACATACTAAGTTAATTTAGGACTGATAAGCTCCTAAAATTAACCTAATATATAAAGAAAACATAATAGACTTATGATCCCCAAGTCAAATCAGATATAATTTTCCCATTTTTTTTTTTCCCATCTAAAGAGAAAAACACAAGTGAAGCACTTAGGAATTTAATTATGAAAAATCAAAGCTCCCCACCAAAAGCTGGACAATCAAATCAGACACATCTATAATTTAGGTATTTATTCTGCATTCAATATAAATCCAGATATTTATTATACATTTTATTCTTTTAATTGAATAACATAATGATATTAAATTATTAGATTTTATAGATTAAAGATATTCCCAACAGTTAGCAATAATTTCATTATATCTTTACATTGATATACAAATTTAAACTTATATGATAAATATTTTAAAACCCGCACTCAACTCGTTTAATCAAAATAAATAAGAAAAATAATAGGATTACAAAAGAGTCAAGTGAGCCAAATTATAGTAAGCCAAATTATAGTAAGCTCAGGCTGAGCTTACTTAAGGAATGAGGCAAGTCAATGCAACTCATTTATTTATGGGTAAGCTGGATCAATTTGAGTTCAAAGTTTTTTTGGTTCAAGCTGGACTCCTTTAACATATATATAATTTGATATGATTCAAAACTTGCCGACAAAAACTTATTTTACACATAAATGAGTTGACCTGACCTCGAGCTCAATCTTAAATTCAACCCAACTAAAACTCATTTCAAACTAATAAATAAATCAAATTACAAAACTAATTAATAATTAATAAATATAATTTTTAAAAAATATATTTTAAAATAAAAAAAATTAAATATTTAAAATAATTTTTATCGAATTTGCTTGGAGTCGGCTTATTAGACGAGCTGCCGTGAGGTATTAGATGAACTCGCAAACTGCTTAATCTTGCCTCAATTTGACCCACCTGTAAAAGTTACTTACCCGCCCGTTGGTCCCCCCCTTGACTGACTGGCACTGTAAAAGAAAAGTACTTGAAGAGTTCAAATTGAAAAGCAGCCCATTTCCCAACACCATAAATACAAATAAATTATTTTAATAATTGCGCATTATTCATAAAACGAAACCAAAAATAAATAAAAATAAAAAAACAGAAACAGAAGCCAAACAGGTAATTAACACTAATTAAACAAACCCTCAAAAGACCCAAAAGTCCCAGCTAGACAACTTTATGGAACATCACGCTAATTATTGTCACACCAAGTCTGCGACCGATCGAGTAGACAAGCCTAGCTCCAGCTGCACGCCTGCACGCAGACCGATCAACGGGGACACTTGCCGGGGTGGGCCGGCGCCGGTTCGAAGGCGAAGGGCCCGACGGTGTAGAGAGCATAGGGAAGATGCGCCACGTCACCATGCGGGGGCTTCTCCAAGCGGTCCAAGACGGCACCGTAAGAGCCGTCGTGGAGGTTGGTGGCGCGGGTGCACGGGGAGTCCGCCGGAGGCGAAACGAGGAACACCTTGCACTTGCGGGCGCCGAAGGTGGTGACGCTCTTGGGCGCATGAATGAAAAAGAACCCGTTCTTGTCGGTCTTGGCCTCCTCTACTACGGGCATCCTGCTGTTGTTGCACTCAAGCTTCACGGTGGCACCTGCGGCGGCCATAAAATATTGTGTTGTTACAGAGTTTTGACCAAAGGGTAGCTCATATTTCAAGACAGTAACTTAAATAACTCGTTAGTGAGACGCACATTGCCCGTTTTGTGCTCGTTAAGTGACTTACCAAGAAGGGGTGAAGCTCCGGTGAGGGTGTTGGAGCCTACGTACTGGCAGGGCTTGCAGTAGACAACGCCTTGGACGGCGACGAGCTTCCTTGGGAGGAAGTGGGGGACCCGGGGATGAGCAGGGGGGAGAGGATGAACCGGTGGACGGGCTGGAGGGTGGGCCGGTTGGTTATAGTGCGGAGACGGGGCGTGGCGATGAGGGGCTAGAGCCGGCGCTGGGGTGGGCGTGTGGTGGAAGCTGGGGTGGTGCTTGTGGTGGTGGTGGTGGTGGTGGCCACCGTGGAGGGGGGCAGGAGGGAGATGGGGGGCGACACTCGGAGGGTGGGGGTAGTGTTGGTAAAATTCCTCTCCATAGACACTGAGGCAGCTCAGTGAGAGCACCGAAAGCTGCACAAGCACCAAAGCTTGAAACCCCAGAGAGCCCATCATTTTTTCTAGCGCGAGAGAGAGAGAGAGAGAGAGAGAGAGAGAGGCGGGGGGGGGGGGGGGGGGGTGGGGGGGGGCGGGTAGAGATGAAGAGTGGAAGATGAGGTGAATGGGTGAGTAGAGGAGGGGATTTATAGGGTCTAAGGCGGGATTCTCTGCGGGTTTTACTGATTTTAAAAAAATTAAAAACAATGTGGGGTTACTCATTATTGTGTAGCATGGTGTTGGCGTGCTACTGTGGTTTAGCTAGCTGGGGATGATCTTTTGGGCTCGCTGGGTTGGGACTTGGGGAGTGCGTGAGAGCCTAGAAGAAGGCTAGAAGTTTCCCAAGAGTGCATTTGTATCTGCCCATGGCTTGGTTGGTATGCACAAGATTTTGGGGGGTAATTTTGGATTTTCGGAATATTGCAGAGAGCCTAGAAGAGGGCTGGATGATTTTAAAATTTCAAAAAAAAAAATTTTAACCCTACTTTTATTTTTGATCTAATTTTGGTGGGGGCCCAGAATGTCCTCCACCGTTTGGGACATTGCCCATTGGTGGGGGCTCTAGTCCTGTCATGCTTTTACGGTCTATATTTTGTTGGCTTGTTTGGGACGAAAAAGCTGGAAAACGCATGGCTGTTAAAAATTTGGATTGGATTGCATTGCTGGGTCAGGCTCGGTTCAATGGGCCCGGATTGTTTGCCCGGTTCAGGGCACGAAGAGTAGAACTCAGCCCTCAGCCGACAATGAGTTAACTCGGTCACAACTCAGTGTGTCGGTTAGATTGGTCTGGCTAATAAAATGAAACATGGTAGTGATTGCTCCCATGAATTTTGAATGGATAAAATTTAGCATAATTTATTTTATATTTTATTTTATTTTTTATAAAATCAAATACAAGACTTAAAATTTAAATTTTTAACGTTGAGCAAGGATAAATTTAGGGTATGTACTTGATATGGTTGTTTTTTGTGTTTTTTTTTTTGTTTACGTTTCTATACAATAAAGAAATAGATTATAAAACTTCATTTGTTTACTTCGTCGGTTTTTTATTTCTACTATAAGGTTCTTACTATTTATGAAAAAAATTAAAAATCATATTTTTTAATTTTTTATTATTTTAGCAACTTGTTGGCCAAAGTTTTAATATCCAAAAATATTTTTTTTGGACTAAGCCATTCATTTTATTCACTTAAATTAAAATTAAAATAAAATAATCATATGAATTAAAATAGAAATATACATAAATTTCAAAAAATAATAGTAAAGTCAATTACAAGATATTTTCTCTATTTTTCAATTGTCATGTTGATTAAAATTTTTCTTATAAAATAAAATTTGAAAGTATAACAATTAAATAAAATAATTACAATAATTTTTTATTTTCATTATAATATTTTTTAACGTGCATTATTCTTGCAATTTTATTATTTTAATCATTTTTTATAATGTCATTAAATTTAAAACGGAAATGAGAATTTTTCAATTAAGTTTTACATTTATTTTAGTTTTATAACTACTAACTAAACAAGTTGCTAGTTTTTGGTTTTCATTTCTAATTTTCGTTTTTGTAATTTTTTACAGTGATACCAAACAACCCTTAACTGATGTTATTGGTGTAATCCCAATAGAGGGGAGGTGAATTGAAAATTTTAAAATTCCTTCCTAAGTTAAATCAGATAACAGCTGTATTACTCAACCTAGGGTCTGTCAAATCAATTATTAATTCAACAGATATATGAAAGACAAAACAATTTATATAAGTATCACAGTTGCAATATTTCTCAGTCAATCACAATGTAATATTCAAGAACTCAAGCAGTGATATGAACAGATAAATATAAGCATGCAAGTACTGGAATGTAAAGAGAATAGGGATAGAGTGATACAAAGTTTTTATCGAGGTTCGGCAAGCCATGCCTATGTCCCCGCCTCAAGCTCACCAATAAGAGGATTTCACTAGATGCTCACTTAACGGGTGGAGCGTCACCGATTACAACTTCCTCTCCTTACTGGGCGAAGAATAGCCCAGGTCAGATTACAAGGCTGACCCCAACCTTTACAACACCTTACAGGACGGTGCTCCTAGTTCTCCTAATCGGGTCTGAACCAGTCTGGGACTTTCTTAACCGGGTTAAAGTCTATATGGTGCACACTTTACTAGATGGTACAAATCCTCACTTTCCTAACCGGGTTTAAGCTAATCCGGTGCACGTTACAAGCCAATTCAATCCTCTTCCAACCATACATCGGGAATGCAACAATTATAACAATTTGCGTACAAATAACGTGCTTCTACACTAAGCAAATGATGTACAATTTTAAGTTCAAATGCACTCTTGTATGATAATGATTTATACTCAGTAGAGTATATGTGAATATATCTCTCAAAAGAGATATGTGACAGATAATGATTTTTAAGTTAAAAGAAATTTTATTTTAAAAACTCTTCAAAGATCTTAATGCACAAATAATATCTCCAAAAATATTTTAAAGGAAAGTGTAGGAGATATCAGATATCTTGCTTAAAAAATATTTAGCTAGAACCACGAAGCAAGCTATTGAGTCTTGCAAATGCAAAAAGACTAACAAGCAAAGATGAGACTTTCCCAATCAATATTTATCAATATGAAATAATATGGGAAAAATCACAATAGCTAACTCTCAAGAAGGATTTTCAAATGTATATGGATATGTGAGAGTATAAGCTAAGAAATGATCTATGAATATGCTTACAACAATGATCAACAAACTCTTTTCAAGTTGCAATTGATTTGCAAATGAGGAGTATAAAATTAAGGCTCTCTTCAAAAAGATTTTATGTAAGAACCTAAACCATAGTATATGGATTAAATTGATTAATAGAGAGGTAAAAAGGTAATTGTGCAGACTTCGTCGACGAAGGCTAGTGGCTCCTCATCAATGAAATTCAGAGGCTCGTCGACGAGGGAATGCCGACAGATTCGGAAAAATTGGAAATATCCGGCTCGTCGACAAGGCCACCATCTCGTCGATGAAGGCAATGGCGGACTCGTTGACAAGGACGCCAATTCGTTGACGAATTCACCCAAGTCAAAGGGCTATAAATATTCAAAAGGGTTGCTTCCAAGCTAAGTTTGGTTAAAAAATCTCACTCTCTCTCTCTAGAACTCGAAGCACTCTCTCTTTCTCTTGATTTCTTCGTCGTTCATCACTGGATTCATAAATCTGACGTTAATGCGAGGATCAGGGAAGGATTCTCTATGTTTCTAGTGGATCAGAATCTCACTTCGAATAGTTTCAGGTTTCGGGCTAAAATTGAGGTAAGGCTCGATTTTCATTTCTGATTTAGAATATGTGTAGTAGTATAAATTCTAAGCATGTATTATACTGTGGTTTGTAGGTTTTAGGGTCTCGGTTCATAGTTTTGGAGACTGTAGAGTTCGTAGTTGGAATTCGGGTTAAGGTAAGGAGATTCAGTTTATTTTTGAAATTAGGATCGGTAAGCTTGTAGGCTACAATCGTATGTATGTTTTGGTAGCTTATTTGGGGAAATCTATCAGGTAAAATATAGGATTTTCGGGTTACAGTTTTTGGGAAAATTTAGGGATTTCGAGTATCATCTCTACTTTGTTTGGATTCGTTTTGTTTAAACTGTATTATTGAGACGACTATTATCCATATTTGCATAAACTGTATACTTGAATTGGAAAAAGATATGATTTGCCCTAAACCAAATAAGTGTGGTATGTATGGTTGTATGTAATTGTTCTAGGTATTTGTAAAACAGCTAGTGGCTGCTAATTACTGTACGCTGATATGTATAGGAGTGTGAGCTCCAAAATGATTCTAGGTTTTGTGAAATCAGCTAGGGGCGACTAATTACCGTATGCCAAAACAGCTATGTGGCGGCTAATTGCCATACGCTGCGCCATGTACCGGTGTGAAAATCGTGGGTGAGAGTGTTCGGCTCTATATCCGAGGGTGTGAAATATCACTATGTATCCCGGCTGGTCACCGAGGGGTGTGAGCTACACTGTATTGGTAATGTAATCACTGTGAAGTTTCGGGTTTCATGGAGTAGTTGCGTGTTGGCAATGTAATCGCTGTGAAACTTCGGATTCATAGAATAGTTGCGTACTAGTGTGAGCTACATCGTATTGGCAATGTAATCGCTGTGAAACTTCGGATTTCATAGCGTAGTTGCGTATTAGTGTGATGACACTAACCGTATGTTTTTGGGTATCGTATGTACTAGAATGAATTTGTGAAAATACTGGAATTGTATGGAAATATTTTCGAACTGTATCGTATTGTATAGTGTTATGTTTTGCGTAAAATAACACTGGTATGCCACACACACTAATATAACTTGCTTTCTTCCTTACTGAGAGGTGTCTCACCCCGAATGTACATACAATGTTTTCAGGTCCATCAGGTAGCCGTAATTAGCATCCTAGCAATCGGAAGCAGGGCTTTCATTAGCTACCGTTAGTACCTGATTAGGTACGAGATTTTGTAACCGGGTTGTCATGATGGTTTTTGTAGACACTCGGAGTATGTACGGTATTTATGGGATTATATACCTTAGTATTGTATGGGTTCGTGTATCCTAATTTTTTATAGACTCTGGTATGGTATGTTATATAGATAGATGAAGCATTTTTCACTGCGTAACTGATGAGTATGGATGTATATATGTATGTGTATGTGTATAGGGCATCTGTGTACCCCACGGGGTCGGACCCTCTTATTGTATTGTATCATGTATGTTTGAATTGATATAAAGATAGGTTAGGTTACTATATTCACACCTAAGACCCACCTGCGGGTTTGGGGCGTGGCATTTTAGCAAGTAAGAATGAGAAAGAGCATATGTGATATGCTTGAAAATCAAGTATCTAAGCAATGAAAGCACAAAATAATTTCAGAGAGAGTTTTTTGCTAATCAGTTGCTAATCTCCTTACTAATCAGGGGAAATGAAGGAGTATAAATAAGTTTCCTAAAAAATTATTACCGTTAGCGACATAGACGATATTTTAGAAAAGTTTAATTAAAAATTAACCCTAATTAACATGATAAAAAATTTGAGAACCTGAGAGGTTTGGTCGCTTGGTGCTAGGGTCGATCGACCGAACACATAGAATTTTGAAGTCAAATCTTGGGTTCGGTTTGTAACGAGCCGAATAATAATGAGATTTAAATAATAAAAGGAAGGGAAATGGAAACCAAAAACAGAAGGAGACAATCGACTAAGCGTTCATCGATGACATTGCATTTTGGAAGGAAAAACAAAAAGGGGATCATCAGGGCTTCGTTGACGAATCCCTCGTATTCTTCGACGAAGGCTTAAAAAAATTCATCGACGAATACAGGGATTCGTCGACGAAGAAATACCGAGAGGGGGTTTTGAGCCGACTGAATTTCGTCGACAAGGACTGAATTTCTTCGAAGAAATTAATGAAGGATTCGTCGACGAATGACGTAGCTCGTCAACGAAATCCCCTGTTAACAGTAACCTTCCACACACTATCTAAGATGTGTGATTGCACTCTGATCTATAATATCAAAGATATCGTGCTCTGATAACTGAATATTTACTGAATTGTTTCATCAAGGTCTGATACTATATAGTACTGATATATATAATTATCTTACTGTTTCATCATGATTCCAAAATAACCATAACACCGAAAGCTAATCTGGAAATGCTGTAATATCTGTACTGTATAATTTGCAATACCATAGTGTTATGGAAAATAACCATAACATCGAAAACTGACATTAAAATACTGTATAATCTGTAATACTATAGTGTTATGGAAAATAACCATAACACCGGATACTGATATGAAAATACAGTATAATCTGTAATACCATAGTGTTATGGAAAATAACCATAACATTGAAAACTGATATGAAAATACTGTATTATATGAGTTGTATAAACTACAATATCATAGTGTTATGACTTTAGTATTTTGGAAATCATGGTAGTTTGCATATGTTATAAAATATCTGTCCGTATAAACACAGTAATTCATTCTCTTGTAAAATCTGATAAAACATATCTTTGCATAATAACATAAATCATACCAATCTGAAAACTATATCATTTTTGTACTGATCTGATAAGGTCTCATAAACATATTTCTGTATCAATACTATAAATCATAATAATCTAGAAATTGTATAATTTCTGTACTGATATGTTAAAATCTCATGCCACACAACAAAACAAGTATATACCTCATATTTTGAATAACTGTATTTTCTGATATACTAATAATTTGTAGACTGAGTAATAATATGGAAAAACACATAATTTCTATAACCATTCTGAAGTTCCTAGCATATAATATTTTCCTTACCTATTTGACTGGGAGGCTTGCCTCCAACTCCACTCTCACGCCCTCGGCGTACTATTCTCGAAATCCTAAAATAATACATATATACCAATTCCTCAATTAATCACTGAATTCCCCAGCAAATCATCACATTCATATTTCCTGAATCTGCAAACTCATAATTTCCTAAACTATAATTTATCTGTAATTTACCTGGGATCCTGATAAGATACTCGTTGGGATCCTCAAAACACCCTAATCCTGAAAACATAACACCCTAATTTACTCCACAAAACCACAGTATATTCTTATATAATACAAAATTTAGACTCAAATAAGCTTGCTAATACTAAAAATACCTAAATGATCTACTTACCTTGATTTTGGGATGGTACCCAAGTTGGCCTAACCAACAATCTACTCCAGTAGACTTGAAGAAAATTTCCCCAGGAGTAACGTGGCGGCTTCTAATCATCAAATCGGCGAAGAAATTATCTGGAATCATAGAGAGAAGGAGAGGGGAACAAATTTGAGAGAGAGAGAGAGAGAGAGAGAGAGAGAGAGAGAGAGAGAGAGAGAGAGAGAGAGAGAGAGAGCCTGGCATGCAATCCTCGCAGAAAATGTGATTTTTGGCCTTATATAGAATGCTTGTCCACGTGGCCTCGTCGACGAGCCACGTCATCTCATTGATGAACTCGTTACCCTCGTTGACGAATTTCAGGCCCTAAAATTAGCCCTCTCGGTAAGTTCTCATCGACGAGGCACGTGTCCACGTCGATGGGCCTAAGAAGCCTGTTCATCGACAAACGCTCTACGCTCGTCGATGAGACCCTGTTGAACCCCTTTGAAAATTTTCTTTTCTCTCTTTTTTCTTAATTATTTAATTCTACAATTATCCAGGTTACTACAATCACTCTGAACATTAGAGCGTGGATGTGGATCACTCCGGTCAATATATGGCCAGCGTCAATGTCTCTGGTCGAGCGATTGACTTTGTAGATAATTTCCCCCATCAATGCTGGACACATGTCTTCTCTTTAGGGTAGGTGATATATTTGAGGTATATCAAATATAAGTTCAAATTATGTTTTATCTCCAAATTTACATAGATTAAACTTGTATGTTTTCAAACTCAATTTCTATTAGACTATGAAAATTAATTTTTTATAGGTAAAAGCAGTTGTGTCCATATGACAAAATTCACCAAAAAAAAAATAAAAATAAAAATGCTAACACTGCATTTTAGAGCATGAATTACAGACCTTAGATTTGGATTCAGATGGATTTAAACAAATTTTAATATAATTTTATATTACATCTTATCCAAATCTAATACAATTCCAAATATAATAACTTTCCAAACACATGGTAATAGTCTTTTCTAACAAATTAAAGTGTTTCTTTTGCCTCTAAGAACTAAAATTGTTTTTCTAAACTCAGCATGACAAAACAACTAATTGGTAGACTTTTGGTTGAACTTATTTTTCTTTATAAATGCTTTGCATTACTTTAAAAAAAAAATAAGGATATTTTTTTGTAAAATGTTATACTTTATTCATATTTTATAAATATAATTTTATGTAATTTTGATTAAATTTACTTTATATATATTTTAAGAATATTTGATCCAACTTTCAAAAGATAAAAATATTTTAATTAATAAAATAATTTACACTGTCCATACTTTTATATATAGTATTGATTTAACAGCAATTTACTTTTAAAAATGTTGCGGAATAAAAATATTGAAGACCTCCAACGAGCCTTCTATTACAGAACCTTAGTTTAGTTAGTTTGTTAGTTTTATTTTCTCGTATTTTGTTTTCTGTTTTTCCTTTTGATTCTTCTTTCTTTCTTTCTTCTTTTTCTTCTTCTTCTTCTTCTTCTTCTGTTTCTTCTTTCTTTCTTTTGTCTGTGGTTATAATACAACATGTATAGCTTTGTATTCGTGTGTGGAATAAGAAGGATTCTCATTTTCTTGCTTCAGTCTCATTTTCTTCTAGCACTCTGTTTCATGGTATCAGAGCTTGAAAATTGAAAGGGCCACTGCAATGTCCACTTCTTCCATTTTAATGAATAATACAATTGAGGAAAATAATCCATACCACTTGCAGAGTGGTGATTCACCAGGTACAATGTTAGATTCAAATGTCCTCACTAGGGAAAATTATCATACATGGAGCAGATCCATGATGATGGCCTTGAAGGCAAAAAATAAAATTGGGTTTGTGAATGGTACAATAACTCAGCCATCCACAACGGATGCTTCGATTGCTCTATGAGAAAGATGCAATAATATGGTGTCTTCTTGGATCATCAGCTCAGTGTCGAGAGAAATTAGAGCCAACATCATTTGCTCCAGAACAACCAATGATATGTGGCAAGATCTCAAGAAAAAATTTACACAGGGAAATGGGCCAAGAATTTTCCAACTTCAGAAAGATTTATCAATACTGACTCAAGAAGATATGTTGGTAAGAGATTACTATACAAAATTCAAGTCTTTATGGGATGAATTGGCTGATTATAATCAAATTCCCACTTGTTCTTATGGTGTTTTAAGAACCTATACTTGTGACGCCATTCGGGAGTTTTTGAAGTATCAAGATAAACAACATGTTATTCAATTCTTGATGGGATTGAATGAAGTTTTTTTCTCATGTTAGAGGGCAGATTTTGATGATAACCTTTACCAGGAATAAACAAAGTTTTTTCCTTAATGGTTCAAGAAGAGAAACAAAGAGAAATCAGCAAAATTGGAGCAATTAATAGTGTTGCTTTCATGAGTAAAATGCAAGAAGCAAATTTATCAGGCCACAAATTTGTTCTTGGAAATCAGCAGCAAAGGAAAGCCAAATTATTTTGCACTCATTGTGGATTGAACAATCATACGGTTGATAAATGCTACAAAATACATGGCTATCCTCTAGGTTTTAAATTCACTTCTCGGCAGAAAGGAAAGTCTCCATCAATTAACCAAGTCACAAGCCAACCTACTAGTACAACCTTTGAATCTCATAATAAGTTGCCTTTCTCTCAAGAGGATTGTCAGAAATTGTTAGCCTTAATCCACTCACAATCTACTGAAATCATCCATCATCAAGCAGCCAATGTTGTTTCTAATATTTCTTCACAAAACAACACCCAAGGTATGATTCTTTCAAGTTTTTCTTCAAGTTGTTCAGTATCTTCATCAATACCTCATAATCATTGGATTGTAGACACTAGTGCTACAGATCACATTGTTCATTCCATTAATATTTTTACTTCCATAACAAAATCATTAAATACCACTATTATACTTCCAAATGGAAATACTGTACCAATCACTCATCTTGGCACAGCCAAATTATATGAAAATTTAATCCTCAAAGATGTACTTTGTGTACCATCTTTCTCATATAATTTGCTTTCAGTTAGCAAGCTTGTTTCATGTCACAAATGCACTGTTATTTTCTTACCTAATGTTTGTTTTATTCAGGAATTTACCACATGGAAGATGATTGGGATTGCTAGGGAATCTGTTGGGCTATACATATTATAATAATCAAGTGTTCATGCTATTGAGTTTTCACCAAAATCGAATATTGTGAATTCTGTCACAAATTCTAAAATTTGGCATAGCAGATTAGGACATCCTTCTATGTTTCGATTGTTTTTTCTTTCAAGAAATGTATCAGATATTAGTTTTTCAGACAAACTTGATGATCATTGTATAGTTTATCCTCTAGCCAAACAGAAAAGGCTTCCTTTTGAGATTCATTCATATAATAAAAGTTTTTCTTTCAATCTTGTGCATGCTGATATATGGGGGCCTTTTTCTATTCCAACTCATAATGGTTCTAGATATTTTCTTACCTTAGTGGATGATCATTCTAGATTTACTTAGATCTACTTAATGAAAACAAAATCTGAAGTCCAAAATCGCTTGAAAAAAATAAAAAGAAAAGTGGCTTTGAGGACCCAGAGTGTACTCCGGGGGATCTCTCCGATGCCTAAGTAAAGGATTGGCTTAAAAGGTTGTAAGCAGCAGTAAATTTGGATTAGAACGAGATACTTTTGCCTCTTAATTAGCATTATCCTCTCTTATAGTGATGAGGTTTCACCCGTTGCAGATTTGCCATTATGGCGCCCGATGTGAATCACTTTGGCCGTTACAACATTACCGTGGATCGCTCCAGTTATTATAGTGCGGACATCAGTTGCTCTGACTGGGCGATTGACTTAGGCGGTAACTGCCCTCATTAATACCGTGCTCTGATTTCATCTTGACCTATGGTAGGTGATATTTTTGGGTATATCAAAAAATAAGGATACTTTTACCCAAAAATGAATTTATAACTATATCCTTTTACAAATTTTTAGTATGTTTTAAAGGAAAAAGATATTTTTGTTTGTAAAATGATTTGCTATATATAATCTTTTCAACGTAAGGTTGTCGTTGCGTGACGTAGAGGTCATAGATTTAAGGCGTGTAAATAGTCTCTTATAAAAATATAAGATAATACTATTTACTATAAATACATTGTGATCCGTTTCTTTCTTGAACCCCGCATATACGAGAACTTTGTACACCAGACTGCCATATATTTAGAATTTTGCCAATTGGAGAGAATAATTAGGCATGGTAGAAAGAATACCTTAGAGTTGAAGGGAGCATCAAGATCCAACCAATTACTTGTCCAGGGAAAATGAATGGATGTATTATAGAGTTGCGGCCTCTGTAATTATTCTTTGAGGTTCCGTGGGCTCATGCTGTATTTACAAGTGGAGAATAAACGTATTAATTTATATTCATTAAATAAATAGAAGACCTTGGTTTGCGAGAATCTCATATGAATTTTATTTTGTTGAGAATCTTATTTTTTGGAACAAGTTGTCCTCACCGTCATTTTGACTTTTGGACAATAATATTTCTATAGTGTAATATAATAATATAAGTTTTAAATTAAGAATTATTAATAAAATAAAAGTAAAGATTTTAAATTAGGATAATAATTAATTATTATGTGAAGAATATATTATGTGCTGAAATAATTCTATTCAAGATTTTAGAGGATGTTTCGTTTCATGACATCTTTCCATATTTTAGCTTCAATAATCTCTTCCTATGCGTGTTTCAATACCACGATATAAGGTGACCAGAATGTTCACATTTTTTAAAATAAAAAATTTCTCATGACCCATGGGCGTCCTATTACCAATAGGTCTCCATAAAAGATTTCATGGGAATCCTATTCCCATGCGAATTCTACTTTTTTGGATCAAGTTGCCCCAATCGGTCCTTTTGACTGTTGGATGATAGTGCTCTTGTCGTACAATATAATCACTCTATTATTATACTTAAATTATTAATAAAATAAAAGTAAAAAATTTTATTTATCATAATTATTAATTAAAAATATATCAAATATATTAATTCAATTTCATTAAGGACAAAAAACGCTGACCTCTTTTTAAGTTTGACAAAAAAAAATCAAGGACCCTCTTTGAGATTTCAAAAAACTCACAAACCTTGAGATTTAAAAATTCCATAGATCTCATTTGATATTTGATTTTTGGGACACTTGTACTGCTAAAATTTTTATCTTTTTGTTGAATATGAGGGGAGGTCTGTGTTTGTTTGGTAAATCTCAGGGGAGTTGTATGGAGTTTTCGAAATCTCAAGGGAGGTCCTTGAAATTTTGGAAACATCTAGAGAAGTCTTTATGTTTTTTCCAAATCTCAAGGAGGTTAGTATCTTTTATTGTTTAATTAATTTTAAATTAGAAAATAATTAGAATTTTAATTAGGAAAATATTATGGCGACAATTAAAATATTAGCTCACATTATTATTAGTTTGTTTGCGGATTAGAAAATATTAAAAATGTTAATTATAAATATTAATTAGAAAAATTTAATTAATTTCTAATTAGGCAATATCTAAAATTTGTATTAAAAGTTGTCGATGGTTATTTTAATCGAATGCCCAAAACAGGGATTGACAAGCCCTTTTGCATTTTTCCAACTTTTAATTTTTGCTTTTTTTTCCCCCCTTTTCTACTTTATTTTTACCATTTTTGGCTACACCAGATAATTCGGGATGATAAAAAATGGTTAGGTAAAATCTAATAGTAATTTTGATCTTGTGCACGCAAATTGAAACAAAATTTATGTCATTTTAGACTTTTATGACATTTTTTTACAAAATTCTAATTGTACTGGATGATATGAAGCAATCTAAAATGATAAGAAAAATGTTTGACAATGATTTAAATTTTGGACACACAAATCAAGTCGAAATCTTGTTGTATTGGGCTTTTTTGACATTTTGAAATGGTAATAAAAAGTATGATAGTGATTTTAATGTTGAGGATGTAAATCAAGGTAAAATTCTATTATTTTATACTCTTGATTTTTTTTTTCCTAATTTGACTACATCGGATGATCTAAGTAGCCCAAAATAATAAGGTAGTATTCCCCAAAAATTTTGTATGGTGGAAGCCCCTTCATTCTTAGATTTTCGGCTCTCTTTATACAAAATCTATATTTTGGCTTTTACATGAAAATTGAGATAAATTTTGACTTTTCTATAACTTTCTTACTTTTTTGGACACTTCTAAAATTTTTGACCATTTTTTTTTATTTTTTTTATTTTTATGAATTCCACGTATCTTTTTCTTTCTTGTAATAAAATAATTTCTTAAAAAATTATTTAAATGTAATATTTTAATTCTAAGATATTTTCTTTAAACAATAGAAAATTAAAATATTTTTTAGAAAAATAAAAAGTAGAACTAGTGTGTGGCACACGCGCCAGTGCATGGAGGACCACACGCACTTGCTGTGGCTACTTGCATGGGTGCCTCCAAAAACGACGTTGTTTTGATTTTTTGGAAAAAAAAATTTAAGATATACGTCCGTGCCTGCGTGTGTTGCCCATGCGCATCCTATGTAGGCACGTGCGTGCCAATTGACAAAACAACATCCTTTTTTAGCGTTTTAATTTTTTTTTTTTAAAAGTGACCATTGGGGGGATGAATGACGTCGTTTTGGTATTGCTACCCCTATTTCTTCCCTGCAATCTTCGGCTAGGTGCCGATGGAGTTTCTGCCATTTTTGCCAACAACCCTCCTCTTTTCTCTTTTTCTTTCTTTTTCCTTTTCTTCAATGTTATGCCTCCTTCCTTATTGTAGACACCCCATTTTGTCCGGGGCTTTATATAGTAAAACCATAGATTTCTTTTGTTTTAATTTCGATATCCTTTAAGGTCTTCTCCTAGGGGTGGTCTCTTATTTTTCTTATTCTCACCATTTGATTCAAATATGTATATAGTAGATTATTTTATAATATTTTTTGTTAGCCTTAGTGGCTAAGGTATTCCAATACAGTAGGTTTTGAAGATAACAACTCATTAGTGATCCTTAGGTTAACTAATCTGTATACTCAAGTTTAGTACAGGACAATAGGTCGATACTAAAAAAAGCACAAGGATCAGAAAAACCTTGATGAAGCAACGAGCAAAAGCCTACACAAGGAATACCAAAGCAGATCCAACCAAAGCCTATGTGAAGTCTTATATATATATATATATTAGGTTGTGTGTGACGTAGGAATTTCTTGTAACTCTTGTGGCATGATGTTGGTAAGAATAATGATCAAAGAGCTGAGCAAATACACATGCATACTAGTATAGAACATCAAAATGAGTTTTCATATGCATAAGATATCAAAATGAGTTTTCAAAGGCACTTTTGTATACAAGATATATTATGGTCTTTTGGAAAATCATAAGAACAAGTTTAAATCACCATTAGACTCAATATATTTCATATACACTTGTCCTAGCATGTGTTAACTCATTTAAAGACTTGTTAAGTATGAAAAATAAGGGATTAGTCGACTAATGAAGTGCATTCGTCGACTAATAAAACTAGTAGCCAAATTGAGATTCTACCCATACCACTCGTCGACGAAAGAGGGTGAATCGTCAACGAATGGGCTTGGCTCGTCGATGAATTTTTCCAGTAGCTAAATATATTTTTTCAGCCCAGGTGACTTGTCGACAAAAATGGGTGACTTGTCGACGACTGGTGGCGATTCATTGATGATTTGATGCCACTCATCGATGATTGATATCAAGCCACTCAATCAATGGACACTCGAACGACTATTTCTTGAGCCAAACGAAGGGCTCTTCCACCCAACCTGCAGATAATGGCTATCTGGGTTATTGGCTATAAATATGAGTCATTTGAATGAATGAAACAAGTGGTTGGATCATTTTTAGTAAATATTTTGTTTACCTTATAGGTCATATCCTGTTTTGATAATGACAAAGATCTTTGTATCTCACCTATGCCCTGAGTTTGTGTGTAGGATCAGTCTTACATCATATGATGGCACATAGTGACTCAAAGGAAATGAAGACCTAATTGCTTTCACTTGTATTTAATATTTTAATTATTTTGGGTCTGTAATATACTATGGTCTGTAATATATTATGGTTTGTAATATATTATGGTCTGTAATAATGCATCTACATGCATGATAGGATTTAAATGCTCAAAAGGCTATAGACTGATCGTAGGTAAACACTGGATTTTTGGCCTTAATTTAAAAGTCTAGACCATAGATTGACTTTAGGTCCCTAAACATCACATGAAAAGTCCCTTATACCTTAGAAGTTATACTTATGTGAACAGGGATGACTTTAAATAAAAATCAGGATCTAAAATGACCATTGAAAGGGACTCGGTCGATTGAACTAGTCTAGTTATACTATGCCGATTAATCGTGTAATGCATTAAACTCGAAAACCCGGTCCGATGTGTTATACCTGAATAAACCATGCTTAGTGGCGCCCTGAACCCGCCCAGTGGGATCCGGGTGCCACGTAATCCATTTTCCTATACCTCTATTATTCCATTTACAATTACGTAGCAGAAAACATAACTACAATCCTTAATCAATATAATACCAGAGTTTTCTACATCTATCTACATTCCAACATAAACCATTTCTCCACTTGTATCCACATATATACATATCTCCAAAAACAATATCCACAACTTTCAGTATTCACAGCTCAGAAGACTCAAAACATAAAACATAAATCATAAATTTATACATCCCAAAAGTATCATCAAGTTTATACCCTTTTTCCTTTTATAACCCAAAAATTCTATAATAATCCCAAGCTCCCTAAGCTTGATCCAGTGGAGGTTGTGAAAAAGATAAATTTGTATTCGGGTGAGACACATCTCAGTGAGGGAAGAAACAATATATTGAATCAGCGTGTGGCCAACATGAGATTTGTAAATAACATATGTATATGTATTCAACATTTGAAAATCATTATCATAATTTCTAAAATCATTTTTTGAACCTGATCAAACACATGTAAGGTATTTTACCCACGAGAATACCTAAGAATTGGGGTGATTACCCGCCTATACAAGTAGCACCCCTCTGCTCTAATACTTTAGGCAACAAATGGCCACAACTGAAGCATATCAGGGCACTTACCTTACTTAGTATGCCCTTAGGTGAAAAAGTAATCTCATACTCACACCATTTATACAAAGGTTTACCAGCAAAGGCTCTCGAGAATAAGGAAATTTACTTACCCATAAAAGTAATTTCTCTCTACCCTAATACGTTATGCAGCCTACTGTTACATCTAATACCTACTAGGGCACTCATCTTTCTCAGCAAGCCCTCGGGCGAAGAGTTTGCCCCACCTATAACACGTACTATGTTATACTAGCATACATACTGATACTACTGTAATACATTTTTCTGTCTGTCATTTATCCTGCATTTCTCATCTCTTCATGTTCTTAACTTTGACATTTCGTAGCATTTCACTTTACGTGGCTCTTTCTCATTTTACATTGTTCACATTTCACATTTCATTTCCATTTCATTTCATTCTTTCATTTCATTCTTTTCATTTCATTTCATGCATTCGTACTACAGCTCCTTTTAGCTATACATCAATTAGTCCACATAGATATGCGCTAGCCTGCTACTACAGCTCCTTTGAGCTGTCATCAGTTAGTCTACAACTCCTTTCAGCTGTTCATCATTTACATGGTTGTATTAACAATCACATGCAGCATAATCTATATAATATTTTCATTCTCATTGCATTCCTTGTATAACCTGTATTTTATACATATAATATAATTCAGCATAGAGTTTCCATTTTACTCATGCCACACAATTGAGCAATATATTTTAAACATGTTACGTAAAATAAGTCAACCCTCATTTATCATTTATAAACTGAAAATATACCTTCAATTTCTTACACAATTACCCTAAAGAATTTTTCACTTTCATCAGTCCATTTTCACATATACATAACTAATATAACAACCCTAGACATTTTTAAACCCATAAGAAAACATATACATATACATAAATTATCCATTTAATTCATAAAAATCTGGTTTAATATAAATTCTCCCTTACCTGCTTTCTTGAACTACGCCAACAAGAACCCCAGAAGATGTCTGTGCTGCTCACCCGAACCCTGAATCAAAAACCCTAGTTTAGCTATACATCAATAATTTCATGAATTCATACTACAACTTCTTTTAGTTGTACATCAATTAGTCCACATAGATATGCACTAGCCTGCTACTACAACTTGTTTCAGCTGTCATCAGTTAGTCTATAACTCCTTTCAGCTATTCATCATTTACATGGTTGCATTAACAATCATATGCAGCATAATCCATATAACATTTTCATTTTCATTGCATTCCTTTTAAAACATGTATCTCATACATATAACATAATTCAACATAGAGTTTCCATTTTACTCATGCCACACAATTTAGAAATATATTTCAAACATGTTCTGTAAAATAAGTCAACCCTCATTTATCATTTATAAACTGAAAATACACCTTTTATTTCTTACACAATTATCGTGAAGAATCTTTCACTTTCATCAGTCCATTTTCAAATATACATAACTAATAAAAAAGCCCTAAGCTCAGAAATCATAATTTAAACGGTTGGCATTTTTAAACCCATAAGAAAACGTATACATATACATAAATTATCCATTTAATTCATAAAAATTTGGTTTAATATAAATTCTCCCTTACCCTCTTTCTTGAACTATGCCAACAAGAACCCTAGAAGATGTATGTGCTGCTCATCTAAACCCTGAATCAAAAACCCTAGTTTAATTAGATAATCCCCAAATAATCTACTATATCTGCATTTTATCAACCTATAAACCTCAAATAAGAATTTAAAACACCAAAACTAAGAATCTTAACCCTTACCTCAACTTTAGAGCATTTCTTGAAAATCCCAGTTTAGAAATCTGCTCCACTAGATGTGTAGAAAATCTTCCCAAGAACACCATAGCAGTCTTCGTTTGTCTATTTGGGCTGAATTCGAGCCAGATTTGAAGAGAGAAGGGAGAGAGGACATTCTAGAGAGAGAAAGAAAGGAAGGAAAATGAATTCTTTGCCAAGAAGCTTCCCTAAATCCTTTTATACATGGAGTTGCCACGTGGCCTCGTCTACAAGAAGACAGGATTCATCGACGAGTCATAGAAGGAGCTTTGTCGACGAGATATTGCGTTCGTTGACGAAACTTAAAATCCAAAATCTGCTCACTCGGGATCTCTTTGTTGATGAGAGACTAAATTTCGTCGATGATCCCTAGAAGAATACTCGTCGACGAAGACATGATATTCGTTGACGAGGTCTGTTGTTTTTCTTTCCAAAATTTTCCTTTTTCCCTTATTCTTTATTTATCTATTCCATTTATTATCTTCCTAATTATTTTAATCATTATAATTTTTTCGAGTCATTACAGATCGAACCACTGTTGGCTGAGGAGATTAAGCCTCGGTCGACCGAACTTGTGCAGTAT
Organism: Malania oleifera; assembly: GCF_029873635.1. NCBI lineage: Eukaryota > Viridiplantae > Streptophyta > Magnoliopsida > Santalales > Ximeniaceae > Malania > Malania oleifera. The sequence goes on from NC_080428.1 coordinate 60,053,904, forward strand.
AAATGATACGGTCGACCGAACCATACGTAAGTCAACATTTTGACTTCGTACAATCGACCGTTCAGTTTTGAACATAGTGTCCTCGGTCAACCGAACTGCCACGTGTCTGACACCCAACTGTTCATGAAAACTAAGGTGTTGTCCTAAGAGGGGTGGTTAATTGGATTTTTAAAATTTCTTTTAATTCCTTTTGATAGTTATGGTGCAACCCCAAGAGGTGGGGGGGGGGGGGGTGAATTGGGTATTTAAAAAATGTTACCTATGTCACCAGATTTAAACAACAAAGTAAATTGGCTTAGGCTCAGTCTATGCAACCATCAAACAAATATACACGTGCAGTAAATGTAAATTGCGGAAATGTAAAAAATACGCATGATATGTTATCGAGGTTCAGCCAACAGTGCCTACGTCCCTGCCTTGGTCGCACTGACACAAGGATTACCACTATAATGCTCACTTACATGGGTGGAGCGGCACCTATACAAACCAGGTCAATTAAGAGGCTGATCTCAACCGACACGCCTTAACGGGACTATTCCATAAGGCTAGTCTCCCTCTTCAGGCCCGGACCTAGAATACAACCAATGTGTATAAATTTGTTTATACATGTAAATGCGCTTTAACATAAGTAGATGTGTGCACCAATATAGCTCAGTCAATAATGCAAGCACGAATGATATGTAAATATGCTCAGTGCTCTAATGTGTGCTAAACACTCAATCAAGTATAATAATCAATCAAGATCTAGAGTGTGTAGCAAGATTTGAACCACAATATTTGAATATCACAAAATCAGATCAGGGTTTCAAATATGCTAAGTAAGATAAATCAAACAAACTCAATAGGATATTTCAATGTACAAAGTACAATGGAGTTTTTTGAAAGACTAGCTTTTGTAAAGGATTTTTGCACACAAAGTGTAGGTTTAGGTAACTTGCAACAAAGATGTAAGAACCAAAACCCTTAAAGTTTTTCCACACTAGATTTATCAAATGAAATCCGTGGAAGAACTTTCATGCTAAACTCTCAAAGAAAATCAATCAAGCAAATAATCCAAGTGAGAGTTCTAGCAAAGTAGGTTAAGCATAATAGCCTTGAAATACTCACAATGCTTAGAGAAATCACGAATGAGAAATATGTGAGTGTTTGAAAGAATATTTGGCTAACATAGGGTTTTTAGGGTTTTGAGAGTTGAGAGAATTTTTGTCCTAATCAAGTTTGCTAATCCCGTCTAATTAAGACAAATGAATTGGTATATATAGGCTAGGAGGATTTTTTGACCGTTGGGGACACAATGGGTATTATTAGAATTTTCTAAAAGACCATTAAGAAAATTAACCCAGTTGACCCCATTAAAAAATCAGGTAAAAATTATTTTAACTCGCGAGGTTCGGGTGCCCGAGCAGACACAGTCAAGAAATCAATTTTAGTAAGTTCGGGTGCCCGAGTTGAGGTTTGGTTGGCTGAAACAAAGTCAGTAGCCAAATGTCCGAGGTTCGGGTGCCCGAAGCATAGTTCGGTTAACCAAACCAGGTGGTTCAGTCGCCCAAGCCTCTAATTGAACGTAAACAGACGGTCGCCCGAGTAGTTGAAAAGTGCTCTGAAAAGCATTCGGGTGCCCGAGGAAGATACGTTTAAAAGAGGTTTGGTCGCTCGAAGCAAAGTCAATATGTTGACCTTGTTCGATTGCCCAAGCCGCTTTACACTGCATAGGTTCGGTCGCCTGAACCCGCTTAGCTTATTCAATTGAAGTCCATGTTTTAGCCAACTATGATTCCCCTGATTTGAAAATGATAATGGGGACCTTTGTGCATTTGTTTAGTGACCTAGGGTCTGTGTAAGCACCTAAAGACCAACTATGGTCATTTTGAGCATACCTGCCTATCATGCATGAGCCAAATTATTACAAGCCATACACGCGCACAGTTCGTAATAAATTATATCCCAGAATGAAGAAATAATTAAATGAATATACAATATGACACATATATCTTCATTCTTCGGCACGAGCATCTCACACCATCATGATATGACTTTCAGTCCTAAGCGCGCACAAGGTGAATCTGCATGCAATTCTCAGTACAAGCATTGGTACCAAGAGTATTTGTCATAGTCAAAACTGGGTGTGACCAATGAGGTCAACAATCTCCCCCTTTTTGATGATGACAAATACCTTATGAAAAAGTTCAACCAAGAAAGGCTCCCCCTGACTTTATGCATAAAGATAATTACAGTAAAAGGTAATAAGAGATGTAAGCATAATTAAGCACAATATTACCCACTTTTGCCTCTTCTCCCCCTTTTGGCAACAACAAAAAGGGTTAAACAATAAAGCGCAAAGGCAAAGCATATCATTTAGATACAAGAAGTATATTGGAAAGATTAAAAATTTTGGCAGCATGCCATTTGAATGTAGACCATTCCCAATCATAATTCTGTGCCTAAGTGACCTGTTTGAAGTTATAGTGAATAGTATATGACGTATTTTAACCAACTAATCCAAACAGAATATGCATCGAGGAAGTATAAGTAGCATGCAGCACGTCAACAATCTTAATGTTCTATACTCTCCCCAATGGATGATTATGTAAGGATGAAGATTAATTTTTCATTTGGTTTTCACTCATCCTTTCAAAAATATTTTTAAAGTTCATTTTATCATAATCATCTTCGGTTTTCAAAACAAACAAGTATGCCCCTACGTGTGAGTCTGATACCAATCGTTATAACTAAGTGGTAGAGAGGATACCAATTGTTAAAACAATACCACTAGTTATAAGGACATTTTATCAGTTTAGAAAAGAACATGATATCACTTATAAATTTACCAAGTTGTGCACATAGATACCAATTGATATTACATTTTCCAAAAGATATAGTGGTGAATGTTGGATACATTTACATATTTATTTTCTCAGAGCCTAATGATTTTGAAATAAAAGACTTCTCCTAAGAATATGCATTTTCTTTATGAATCAATTTGAGCAAAAATCATAAATTTTTTTAGAAACGCACTTAAGTTTTAAAGAGTTTAGCAATAAAAAAAAATGATATTAAGTTAAGTGCATGGTTTTAAAAAATTTGGCAGCATTTTATCTAAAGATGTAAGATCCATGAGAATCTGCCAGTATTTAAAATGAATGCACACAACTAGCCCCAAGGAGTTTAATCAAGAAACACAAATGGGACAAGCACAAGAGTTTAGATCTAAAATATAGATCACATTTGCAAAGCGCATCATCTCAATTATTTTGGGCAAATGTCTACAGAAAATTCGGCAGCATGCCGGCTGTAAATAGGACATTTCTCAAAATTAACCTGCACAAAAACAGTTCTAAAACAGGCAGTATTTCAAAAGTAAGGCATGCGAGAACCTATAGTCTACCAGCAGACAATTCTCAATCATTGCATACGCCATGCAGGTGGCATCTATTCTAAGCATGTATTTTAACAAAATAATCAATTAAATACAATCACATGCAAACCAAAGTACTGCATATATATATGTATATCATAATCACATAGCATCATATCATAGTGTTGTGTGTGTGTGATGAATATGAAAGTCAAACAGAAACAAACATATAGGCTATTTTAAGTATAGGTACAGACCCAAATAAAAGAAATGTATCTGAATAACATAGATAAAATATGAAGCTGTAGGACGACAGACTAGATCTTCATGAAGCACTCCTAGGTCTCTTTGTCGTCATGATCATCATCTTCCTCTTCCCCACTCAGCTCCATTTGGTCGTCCTCACCGATATCCTCATCATTCATCTCATGCAGTCACTCACTAAGGATGTGGAAGTTAGCCCACACTTCGAACTAAAAATCAGTGAACTCACTGTAAAAGGAGTCAAGTCTAGCCTGAGAAGAAGATGCCTGCTCAGTCATGGAGACTTGGAACTCCTGAAACGAGGCAGAGAGATTGGTGATGGCTGCCATGATCTCAGTGGTAGATGGTACATGGGGCAGCTCCTGCGAGACCTCTTGAGCTCCCAGCTCTCTCTCATGTGTAGTAGGCAACCACATGTAGCCAGTCAGCTTGTATCCCATTACTTTAAGGTGGTCGAGTTGAAAACATCAAATGGTTGTACTTTCTTAATGGTGGAAAATGGTGACCTGTTCAGTCTCTCCCTAACGAATATCCTAGATAAAATCCCACCGTAGGGTAAAATGATCCTCTTTCCCACGGTTTTGACGAACATCCACTGTAGGATTAATCTAGGCAGGTCTAGCTTCTTCCTAGTGAAGAGGCACCACATAACAAAACAGTCCAAGTAGGACACATGGTCCCTTGATCCTGACTTAGGAAGAATGTTATAGGAGATCAGGTGGTGTACCACCTTTGCCTCTAAAGTCAAGGATCTGTAGCTGGGGGTATGAGTCAAATCAGCTACATTACGTGCCATTATGAAATTAACGCAAGTACTCACAGAGAAGTCCTGCTCGGTGGATGAAGAGTTGGGGTAGATGAAATCCCCATGCTGGATATCGAATGTCTCGGCCAGGTATGCGTCATCGAAATGGATGTCTATCTCTAGCACTCTAGTGTAGTAGCCCTGGCCATCCTGAGCAAGGTTGGAATAAAAGAGCCGCATGAGCAGCAGGTACATCCCGCTGGGCTGGAAGGCAATGAACTCGTACCATCCTTGATATCGAAACATGTCAAGGACATTATTGAAGTGAATTTGCATGAACTCAATATCAAGGATCTTTCCCAGAATGGGATCCTTTAGATGGAACACTCTCTCATACTTGATTCGCCGATCGGGTGTGGGAAACCATTGATCTAAGGGAACACCCGCGACAACACGTCTCTCCTCTCTAGCCATGGGAATGAGTCTGTCTTAGGGCTAGGGAAGGATGTGAGAGAGAAAAATAGAGGAGGCTCTCAAGAGAATGGAAGAATTGAACTGAAATTCGCGGAAAACCATATATATCAACGCGGTTCGGGCACCTGAGCCTTTGTTCGTCGCCCGAGCAGCCTTAATTACGAAAGGTCTCTGAGTCTATTCGGCAACCTGAAAATATGTTTGGTCGACTGAATTCCAAGTGCCAATTTTGTATTTTCGAGGGTCGGCCGCCCGAATAGTTTTCGAACTAAGTCAATTGGTTGCCCGACGGTCTCAATTTGGTAGCTCGAAAATATATCTGGGGACCCAAAGATCGTTCAGCAACCCGAGTGAGTTTGAACATGGGGATTTAGCTGCCTGAGATGCGGTCAACGACTAGGTCAACCTATTGGTTTGGTCGATCAAAGTACAAATGTACTGATGGGTTCGGTCGCCTGACCATGGTCCACTTATCCTTATTTGATATGATTTTTTAAAGCAAGAGGTCCTATGGATTATCTGTAGGGGTTAAGACAATGAATTGGCTAGAAGGTAAGATTGGGTCAAGATTAACAAGCCCCAAGCCACTACCTAACCTTTTAGAGAATGTTGCACCCTACGACTAATCCTAACTACTAAGGAAAAGCTGTGTGATCGTGTAATTCTCATTTCAATAGGTCCTTCCTTTTCTTTCTTAATCACCCATACCATTTTTCTTCCTTTTGTATTTGATTGGTTAGGAGTTGATGATTCTTTGAATTTTCACATTTGTTTGGGTTTCACATCTTTTCTTTTAAACGGGCAGTCAAATTTTGTGTGCCCCTTCTTTTTACATAAGATGCATGTGGTGTGAGTTTATGGACTAGAGGAGGTACTGGCATAGTGTTTCAATTCTTTTACAAAGTATCCCATGTATAGGTTCTTTCTCTTCTTATTTTCAATCCTATTATAACCTATACCTTCTTTGTCTAAGGTCATCTTTTGCGCACCTAGCAGTTTATCAAAGTTCTCCTTGCTCTAGTGAACATATAGATGATTTTAGATTGTTCTTCTATTTTCTTCTCTAGATTTTTAATTTTTTAGTTTTCCAAATTTTTGCAAACATTCTGAAGTTTTAAGAGTTCTTTAGACATATTGTTTGCTTTACTTTCAAGATCTGCAATCAAATAATTTTTACTATCATCATTAGAAATTTTAGATTTCAAAATAGTTAACTCATTTTCTAATGATTCATTCTTGCTTTCTAGGCTATTAATTTTCAAAATATTTTCTCTTTCAGCAAGAACTTTAGAGTCACATTTTTTATGCATGCTTCATACTTGTTTTCCAAAGCAGAATATTTCTTGTTACATTTAACAAGTAACTTATGAGTCTTAAGATATTCAATTTGCAATTCCTCATAAGTAGGCATGCTTTCACTATCACTACTATCATATGATTCACAATCAGACATATCATTGAAATCAGCATATGAATCATTTTCAAGTTTGTCTACCAAAACAGAGGGAACTGAAGTAACCTCATTATTGGTTAAAGCTACATAACACTGGTTACCTTCCTTAAGATCAGTGGAGCCTGAGTCGCATGGAGAGATGACTCCCTTTTTCATGGACGCACCATATCTCCACTCAAGTTCGTCCCAAATATTCTTGCACTACTACAAGCCATAACCTCACATAAAATGTTAGAATCTAAAGCATGCAGTAAGGTATTCATGGCATCAAAGTTTACCTATACTAAGTCCCTATCATGACCATTCATTTCAAACTCAGATTTAGGAACATCAGTACACCAAATAGACTTCATAGGCACACAATCACCCTGATCAATGACTTTCCAAAATTTCCAATTTAGAGCTTTTAAATACACAGTCATTCTAAATTTCCATACAACATAATCAATTCCACAGAATATAGGTGGGTGTGTGACTAATCTTCCCTCATAGGAAGGGGATGCACTAACGTGAGCCATCATGATCTTTTACTAGATAACTTCTAAGTCTAAGTGACGAGGCTCTAATACCAATTGATAGTTATGGTGCAACCCCAAGAGGGGGGGGGGGGGTGAATTGGATATTTAAAAAATGTTACCTAGGTCACCATATTTAAACAACAAAGTAAATTGGCCTAGGGTCAGTCTATTCAACCATTAAACAAACATACACTTGCAGTAAATGTAAATTGTAGAAATGTAAAGAATACGCACGATATGTTATCGAGGTTCGGCCAACAGTGCCTACGTCCCCGCCTTGGCCACATCGGCACAAGGATTACCACTATAATGCTCACTTAAACAGGTGGAGCGGAACCTATACAAACCAGGTCAATTCAAGGGGCTGACCTCAACCGACACGCCTTAATAGGATGGCGCACCTAACTTTCCTAACTGGGTCTAAGCCAATCCGGGACTATTCCACAAGACTAGTCTCTCTCTTCAGGCCCGTGCCTAGAATACAACCAATGTGTATAAATTTGTTTGTACACGTAAATGCGCTTCAACACAAGCAGATGTGTGCACCAATATAGCTCAGTCAATAATGCAAGTACGAATGATATGTAAATATGCTCAGTGCTCTAAAGTGTGCTAAACACTCAATCAAGTATAATAATCAATCAAGATCTAGAGTGTGTATCTAAGCAAGATTTGAACCACAAATATTTGAATATCCAAAATCAGATCAGGGTTTCAAATATGCTAAGCAAGATAAATCAAACAAACTCAATAGGATATTTCAATGTACAAAGCACAATGAAGTTGTTTGAAAGACTAGCTTTTGTAAAAGATTTTTGCACACAAAGTCTAGGTTTAGGTAACTTGCAACAAAGATGCAAGAACCAAAACCCTTAAAGTTTTTCCACACTAGATTTATCAAATGAAATCCATGGAAGAACTTTAATGCTAAACTCTCAAAGAAAATCAATCAAGCAAATAATCCAAGTGAGAGTTCTAGCAAAGTAGGTTAAGCACAATAGCCTTGAAATACTCACAATGCTTAGAGAAATCATGAATGAGAAATATGTGAGTGCTTGAAAGAATATTTGGCTAATATAGGGATTTTAGGGTTTTGAGAGTTGAGAGAATTTTTGTCCTAATCAAGTTTGCTAATCCCGTCTAATTAAGACAAATGAATTGGTATATATAGGCTAGGAGGATTTTTTGACCGTTGGGGACACAATGGGTATTATTAGAATTTTCTAAAAGACCATTAAGAAAATTAACCCAGTTTACCCCATTAAAAAATTAGGTAAAAATTATTTTAACTCGCGAGGTTCGGGTGTCCGACCTAAGGTTCAGGTGCCCGAGCAGACACAGTCAAGAAATCAATTTTAAGAAGTTCGGGTGCCTGAGTTGAGGTTCGGTTGGCTGAAACAAATTCAGTAGCTAAATGTCTGAGGTTTGGGTGCTCGAAGTATAGTTCGGTTAACTGAACCAGGTAGTTCAGTCGCCCGAGCCTTTAATTGAACGTAAACAGACGATCGCCTGAGTAGTTGAAAAGTGCTCTGAAAAGCATTTGGGTGCCCGAGGAAGATACGTTCAAAAGAGGTTCAGTCGCCCGAAGCAAAGTCAATATGTTGACCTTGTTCGATCGCCCGAACCGCTTTACACGGCATAGGTTCGGTTGCTCGAACCCACTTAGCCTATTCAATTTAAGTCCATGTTTTAGCCAGTTGTGATTCCCCTGATATGAAGATGATAATAGGGACCTTTGTGCATTTGTTTAGTGACCTTGGGTCTGTGTAAGCACCTAAAGACCAACTATGGTCTTTTTGAGAATACCTACCTATCATGCATGAGCCAAATTATTACAAGCCATACACGCGCACAGTTCGTAATAAATTATATCCTAGAATGAAAAAATAATTAAATGAATACACAATACGACACATATATCTTCATTCTTCGGCACGAACACCTCACGCCATCATGATATGACTTTCAGTCTTAAGCGTGCACAAGGTGAACCTGCATGCAATTCTCGGTACAAGCATCGGTACCAAGAGTATTTGTCATAGTCAAAACTGGGTGTGACCAATGAGGTCAACACCTTTTATGAATTCTTTGTTGATTTATAAAATACACAACAAAAGCTTATTTACTTGTTTAGCAAAAGCTTATTTACTTGTTCAATCCATAAACCAACAACTAAAGTATTCAACACAACACAAGTAAATAAAACTTAAATAATCAACCAACCATTCAACAATCAAAGTGTTCAATCCACAAATACCCAATCAAGATAGCCTTTTGGCAATTTTCAGCTTTTCAAGAATTCAAGATATTTTCTTGTTTGCAGCTCGTAAATATACGTAAGCCCTATGGTTAATGGATTTGATTTCTCAATATGAAATACTATACTCTTTCCAAGAATTTAGACTTTAAATAAACTTTCAGTTAATAAGTCTTGAGTATTGAATCAATCAACGACTCCCTTACAGTTTCCGCAATTTGTATTGATCAACTGACTTACTTCCTTTCGATTTTCGCAAATCCCAAAAACAAATTAAGCTTTAGTTTATTGAATGTTCAATCCACATAGTTTTTATGATTAAGAAATATAAATCATCCACACAGTTAATCTATGTTGAAATTAAAGAGAGTAAGGGAAAGAGAGTGAGACCGAGTTTTTTACGAGGTCCGGTTTATCCCCAGCCTACGTCCTTGCCTTAGGCAAACCATCTAAGGATCACTAAACTAGTTCCTTTCTGGGAAGAACAAAACCGTTACACAGTCGTTCAGTAGGCTAGAGCACCGCCTCTCCAAGTGATACCTCACACTCGGTCACTCCTTTAATAGGTTAGAGCTGTACCTCTCCAAGCGGTACCCTACGCTTGGTCAATGATCTAACAACCTGGAATCATCCAAGAAATAAGAAACAAGAGCTGCATACAATAATGCTTTCACATAAAGCAGATTTTTACAATTTTAAAACTATATCCTTCAAAGTAAATCAATATGAAATTGAAAATGAAGTTCAAGGGAATTTATCACCGATTAATTCTTTCAATGAATGAAAGATTCAAATTTGAAGCACAAGATCACAGATTGAAAGTTAGCAACACTCAGTAGAATTCGTGCACAATATGGTAGCAATAGAGCCTTTGAATGATGAGAGCAATTGAGAGAGATTGAGAGTTGAATTGTATGCTTGGGTGTTTAAAATCATTGATCTTGAGGCTATTTATAGACTTGATAAAATGAATTTACTTGATCCCCGAGTTTACTTGGAGTAGTGCCCAAGTTTTAATTAAGTTTGAGCCCCAAGCAATCTGATTTAAAAAATCTTTCCATTATAAAAATTTAAAATTTCCCGTGTGGCAGTAGCGTGTCACCTTTTGGTCGGGCACCTGTCACCTTTTGATCAGGCGCCTGTCACTAAATACACAATTTAATTCCAAAGTCAGCAAAGTGGTAGTCGCCTAGTAGAACCCAGTTAGGCTTCTCAGTTTGCCTCGTTAGGTGCCTGTCAGGGTCTAGGCAGTAGCCTTACGACCTTCTATCTGTGCATTTTAAAAACATTTAAATTGTCGGCCTACTGAGGGATTTCAGGCAAGCTTCTATCTAGTTCAAAAATGCTGCTTTTAAGATAACTTTTCAAAAACTCTATTTGCTTCTCAAATCTTGAATTTTTAATTTTTTTTCTTAAAAAATATTTTCCAAGATTGAATTTTAGGTCTCTAGGTCTCTTATACCTAATAAGCTTCAAAGAATTTCATATTTGAGTATACTTGAAGTACTTACAAAGCGTGTCCTATAGACTCATTCAACTTTTTCATTTCTTGAACTCCTTGAAGTCTTCTTATATAAAGTTGTTGCTTTGAGTTCTCTTAGTCTTGAACTTTATTGTTCTTCATGTATGAACATGTTTGTTTTGAGCTTTCATTCTAGATCACTAGAATTGATGTAAGATTTCAAACTTTGATAAGTCATCCTTGAATCCATGCTTCATACGATCATCCTTCTTTGAAATATAAGCTTTCATAAATCTTTCTGAACACTTGACCTTACTTTCTCATAGTTGAGTCTTGAAATGTCATCACTTAACCAAATATGTTGAGTTTCACTTGTTTGTTAGCATCAAAATAGGATGTTAAGCCTTGTAAGGACAACAATCTCCCCCTTTTTGATGATGACAAACAAGGAGTAAAAATTTGAGTGAGCCATAAAAAGGCTCCCCCTTAAAATAAGCATCATCTCAACAAACTTAACAATATCAAGATCAATTTCAAAAACTCTTTTACTATCACGCTCATCACATTATTCAAGTTCAAGATCATTACTCAAGTTCAAATACTCCTCCCCCTTTTGGTATATATATCATGTTCAAATTTTTCAATACTATGCTTAATTTTTACTCAAAACTTCTCCCCCTTTTGACATCAATCAAAAAGAGTATGATATAAAAAATGATTAATTTCAAATAAAATCATATTTTTAGCATATGAATATCAAACATGTATATCAAACATATGTACACATTCAATTCATTATTTTTTAATATGACATGTGTAGTGTGCTTCAATAGTCAAATAGACATGTATATTTCATATTTGTAATTCATATATGTGTTGTAACATCTTTACTAACAACATTATCCCTCTTTGAACATTTCATTAATTTATGATACCAATTGAACTTTTGAATTTTTGATACTAGTTAAAACATTAAAGAATAATACTAATTGAACATTTCATTAATTCATAATATCAATTGAAAAATTAGGGAGAAACAAAACATAGTACAAGCAATAAGTCATATGACTCCCCCTCAATTTAATACATTCAGATTTGATACTAGTTATGTTTTTAAATTTATCATCCCATGTTTCAAACATTGATTCATATCATGTATGTGCTCATGGATACTAATATCAAGTACCAATATCATATTAATGTCATAACATGCTCTTGGATATAATTATGCTTGTCATGCTCAAATATTAATTGATATATTCATGGATACCAATATACTTTATAGATACCAATGCTAATGTCACATTATGCACTACTCATGGATACTTAAATTATTTAGATGCAAATTTTTCAATTTATCCATGTGATCCATCATTAGCATGCATGGTCAAGAATTAATTTCACATTCATATATCAATATCATGCCAAAATTTATGCTTCTAAATCATGCTTAATAACTTTATGCTCAGATTTCCAAATATAGTGAGCCATAAATCATTAATATTTTCATTGTCTTTAAAGATTTCAAGATACCAATTTCAAGACAGACACATGTAGCATATACCATATCAGCATAACATTTAAGGATGGAGCATATCATTATCATGTGCATTGTACTACAATATTGCTCAATTTGTTCTCATTCTCAAATATCTTTTAAAAAAACTCAAGCAATAAGCTCAAATTTTCTTTGATTTCATATGAGTTCCCAAGCTTCATATATCTTAATACTTTCTAATTTAAGGTTTGTATGAATCATACTATGATTTTGGCCATTAATGTTATTTTTGTTTTAATTCGTTTCAATAAGCTCTTAAATTCTTCTTTAAGATTTTTCATGATTTGAACAAGGCCTTTTATCTAGGTACCCATACTTTCCTGGGTCCCAATGGTTTAACAAGTGATGTTTCTTTAATTTTCCAAACTTGTTTTGTCTTCACACCTTTTCTTTTTAATGGACATTCAAACTTTATATGTCCCTTCTTTTTACATAGATAGCATGTGGTGTGAGTGTAAGCATTTGAAGAGGTGCTAGGATAATTTTTAAATACTTTTGTGAAGTATCCTATGTAACGATTCTTTTTCCTTTTATTCTCAACCCCATTAAATCCTATGCTTTCTGTTGTGATATGGATCGTATAATGAAAATGCACAATGGAATAAACAACAACAAGTGAATGTAAATAATACACACAACCAGAACAAGATCAACACAAAGATTTACGCGGTTCGGCAAAGCCTACATCCATAGAAGCAATGACACACAAATTTTGGTAAGGAAATCAAAATGTACATAATACACTTCTCTAATGATCACTCTAACTCTCAAAATATGCCTAGATGACATATATAGAGTTTCCTCAGAGGTTTCCCCCCGTTTGCCTAACCATCCAACGTTCAAAAATTCAAAATTTTAGAAAACTGCCGTAGCCCAGGCGCCTCTCGTCGACGAACACAGAACCTTGTTGACAAAACCAAGAAGACCCTTCGTCGATGAATATAGGGCTATCATCGACAATGCCAAAAATTTGAAAATTTCCTGCTCTTGATAATTGTTCATCGACGAGCTTCAGAACCTTTGTTGACGAACCTCTGCTGTTCCCTCGTCGACAAGCATAGGCTCCTCGTCGACGAGTCCTACTGTGCTACCACCTTTATGTCTTTCCTCCTTCCTTCTTTGCCTATCAAAATAGAAGTATAAGAACCATAAATAACAATCTCCACCTTGGCGATTATACGCCCCTTAGGAGAATCTAAAAAACATGAACTGCTTCACTTTGAACTTGAAAACGCTTGGTTGGGTATGTCTCTCTTCTAACACTTGGAGATGTTGAGTAAGTCCAAGCAATGCTTGAACTTCTATAAAGTAACTGATTTGGTCATAATATCTGCTACATCATTAGATGTGTGAACTTTCTCCAACATAAGTTCACCTGAAGCAATCAATTTCCATACTCTGTGGAACCTCACATCAATATGCTTGGTCCTAGCATGGTATACCTGATTCTTCGCCAAGTAGATGGCATTCTGACTACTACAATGCAGTATCACACCATCTTGCTGTAACCCCAGCTCTTTGACTAAACCAGTAAGTCATAAGACTTCCTTTGCAGCTTTGCCAGCTGCCTTATATTCTGCCTCAATCATGGTCAATGCAACTAGAGACTGTACCATGAATCTCCAACATACCGGTCCTCCTACAAGGGTAAACGCGTATCCCATTGTAGACCTTTTATCATCCATATCTTTAGCATAATCTGCATCAACAAACCCCATAACTGAAGGAAAACCCTATTGCTTGCCGAACATGATGCCATATCACGATGTACCCCGCAAGTATCTAAGTATCCATTTGACAGCTCCCCAATACTACCTTCCTAGAATAAAGAGGAACTTGCTCACCACGCTTACCACATGACCAAATCTAGCCTCATACAATCCATGACATACATTAAACTCCCCACAACACTAGCATAAGGGACCTTTGACATGTCTCGGATTTCCTCATCCAAACTTGGGCAATTTGCAATAGACAGCTTGAAATGATTTGCTAGTGGTTTACACATCGACCTTGCTTCAGCCATCCTAAACCTCTTCAACACCTTCTGCACATAACCGCTCTGAGATAACCATAATCTCCCTGCAGTCTTGTCATGACGAATCTCCATCCAAAGTATTTTCTTGGTTAAACCAAGATTCTTCATGTCAAGTTCCTTATGCAACAGGTCCTTTAACTGATTCACCTCAGTTAAATCCTTTGCAGCTATCAACATATCATCGACATACAATAATAAGAAAGTAAGTGAGCCTTCATCAAGTTTATTCACATATATGCAACAATCATACTCACACCGTTTGTTCCCAATCTTTATTATGTACGAAATCAAACTATTTATATCATTGCGTTGGAGATTGTTTCAGCCCATAAAGAGATTTCTTCAACTCGCAAACAAAATTTTCTTATCCTGGCTCAATGAATCCCTCTAGTTGTATCATGTAGATTTGTTCCTCCAAGTCACCGTGATGAAATGCCATCTTCACATCCATTTGTTCCAAATATCATAATAAGCTACCAAACCCCACACAATTTTGATAGAAATATATCGGACCACTGGAGAAAAGATCTCATCATAATCTATCCCATTCTTTTGTGAGTATCCTTTTGCCATCAATCGTGCCTTGAACTTCTCTCTTTCCTTTTCTGATATTACCTCCTTCTTCCTGTACACCCATTTGCACCCATTTGGTCTTTTCCCATTTGGAAGCTCCACCAACTTCCAAGTTTTATTCTTATGCAGTGATTTCATTTCCTCAATCATTGCTCCCACCCACCTATCTTTTTCCTGGCCGTGCACTGCCTCTTGAAAAGAAATTGGATCATTGCAACAAGTAAGGAAAGCATAAGATACTAACTCATCAAAATCATACCTTGGCGGAGGCCAAATAGTGCTTCTGGATCTTCTTAACGAAATATCGTCGACTTGCTAGATTTCCAAGCTAGAGCTCCTTACAACCACGGGACTATGATCATTTCCATTGCCTTGAGCTTCCAACTCCAACTGCACGATATGTTCATCACTGCCCCAGCTTTCTGGCTCCTGTTTCTGTTCATCAAACTCTTGAGTACACTTCACCATAGCCTTCAAATCAAAGTCTACATCTTTACTAATCACCACCTTGTTTGCCACTAGGTCCCACAGCTTATCCCCCTTCTCACCTTCTGGATATCCCAAGAAGATGCAATGACGAGACTTTGGATCAAGCTTAGACCTCTCCTCACTAGACATGTGAACATAGGCTGGACGCTCGAATACCTTCAATTTGGGGTAGTCTACTGCATTTCCCATCCAAACCTCTTCCATCACTTTACCAACTAGTGATGCCCTTGGTGATCAATTAACCAAAAAACAAGCCATACTAACTACCTTGGCCCAGAAGTTCTTCGTTAGCCTTGGATTCAATTTGAGACACCGAGTCCTATCAGCAAGAGTCAGGTTCATCCGTTCTGCCACACCATTTTGCTGAGCTATCTAACGAACTGTGAAATGTTTTTTGATGTCCTGCTCCACATAAAACTCCATAAACCAAGAATCAATGTACTTGGTCCTATTATCCGACCTTAAGTATTTGATTCTCCTCCCTATCAGGTTTTCCACTTCAGCCTTCCAAATCTTAAACTTGGCAAACGTACTAGATTTGTGATGCATGAAGTAAACCTAAACCTTCCATGAGTAATCATCAATGAAACTCACATAGCACACATGTCCACCCTTTGATGCAACTCTAACTGGGCGCCAAACATCTGAATGTACATAGTCAAGAATTCCTTTCGCCTTGTGAATAGTTGATTTGAATTTTGCCCTGTTCTATTTTCCAAGAACACAAAATCTACAGAATTCCAACTAATATGATTTTAAACCTTTCAATAATTTTCTCTTGTGTAGTTCTTTCATGTCATGTTCTCTCATATGGCCAAGGCGCATATGCCACAAGACGATCTTATCTAATTCAGCATCCACGGTTGCAACTCCACCTACAACGGTAGTTCCCAGAAACGTGTAAATATTCCCATCTAGTTTCTGCACTTTCATCACAGTTAGATTACCTTTTCATTCCGTTAAGACTCCACCTTTGGACTTGTAATTGTAGCCATTAAAATCTGTTGACCTTATAGGTCGCACCCAATTTTGATAATGAAAAATACTGATATTTGATGATTGACAAGTGCTTGTGCAGGCTCAAATTAATATCCCAAGGAAGGATACTTGAAGAAACAAGAAGACCGCGAAGATTAGTAATCTGTAATTGTATTATAATTCATATCGGTCTGTAATAAATCATATCGGTCTGTAATAGTAACTTAGGCATGTGGATGTATGCTTATCACCTGCACATCATGCACACAAGATATAGTGTGAGCTTAACCTGACCATAGCAAAGACCCTAGGCTTCGAAAATCACACACACATTGCATAAAATATGAGTGTGAGATAATTGTACTAAAATTGAATACTTCTAAGCAAGTTAAGAGGGGTCAGGCGACCGAACCTTTGGAGTACAAAACTCCTCGGGCGCCCGAACCTTGAAGGTCAACATTTTGACCTGCCTTCGGGTGACTGAACCAAAATTGTGCATATCTTTCTAAGGCGCCCAAATGCCTCGAAAGGGACCACTTACCAACTCGGGCGACCAAGGATTTTAGTTCAAAATCAAACTCGGGTGACCGAACACATGAGCTCAGTCACTCGAACCTAGGACCGAGCACTCGAAGTCACATAGCTTTGCTACTGACTTTGATTCGGGCTACCGAACCAAGACACAAGTGACCGAATTAGCCTAGAACACTTTTATTGCTGTGTCTTCTCGGGCGACCGAACCTAGGTTCAGCCACCCGAACTCTAGCCGATTAAAATAAATTAACCACTGTAAAACAAGGTTATTTTGGGCTAATTGGAGTTTAATCTTTTAGGACTTTTTTAATAATTCCCATTATATCCCAAACGGTTATAATTTTTCACCTGGCTATAAAAATACTTTCATTTGCAAGATTAGCCAACAATTTAGATAAGTGATTAGCAAAAATTTTCTCTCTCTTGAAAATCCACTTTTTTCCCTAATACTCTCAAACTCGCATCCCCTTGATAAAATCTGAGATTGTGAGAGTTCTATTTGTGTTTGTGTGATTGTTGTTTTGTGCTAATACTCCCATTGCTGTGTGTATTTGAAATTCATTTTATTGGGAGCATAGCATAGGTTTACCCACGGATTTCTCCTTTATAAATCTAGTGTGGGATTAAATCAAGAAAGCTTAGGATATTTGCATTTCATTGCAAGTGTCCAAGAGCTTTGTTTTTGGTGTGCAAAGAATTTTTCAAACAAGCAAGAAATCTTTTCAGACTAGCTTTGTGCTTATTTCATTGAAGAAAACCATTCTGAAACTAGTTTGATTATCTACCAAGTACACTTGGAATATTGATGTTTTGTTGAAATATCCTGTTTAGATTCCAAGCCACTGCTTGTGTTGATTATTTGTGAGCATCATACTGATCGTATTGTGTTGAATACTCCAGAGCTTTATATTGACTATATTGTGTTGAGTATTGATAAAGCAAAACATACATCATTGAGCTTACACTATATCCATGCTATTGATGTGTTTATGATTGCATGCGTTATTTGGGTGCAAATTCGCTTTTCTTGAAGGCACTATTTCATTGTACCATTTGATTGTAATATTTGAGAGTTTCTAGGCATGGCATGAGGGGGCGGTAATCCAGCCCGATAAGGATTGTTGTAAAGGTTGAGGTCAGCCCTGCACTAATTGACCTAGTTTGTATAGGTGCTGCTCCACCCGTTTAAGTGAGCAAGTTATAGTGGTAATCCTTGTACTTGTTAGCCAAGGCGGGGACATAGGCAACTGGCCGAACCTCGATAACATCTCTGCATGACACCCTTTCTTTATTGCCTTCTGATGCTTATGTGATTGATTTATTTACATTCTGGTATACATTTACTTTACTTTCACTAGATTGACCATAGGGTTGTGAATGTATTGGTGTTAGGAGATTGACCTAGGGATTAAAGATAAAAAATACCAATTCACCCCCCCTCTTGGGATCATGGTAGAGTTAACAATTGGTATCAGAGTCACGTAGCATAGACTAGTTGTTATTTTGCAAAAAGATCACATATGGCTTATAGGACGTGACCTCTTTCCTTGAGGGACCATCTTCCACACGACCTCCTATTTTCAGTGGTGTTTATTACACCTTCTAGAAATAGAGGATGCGCATCTACCTTTAGAATACTGATTGGAAAGTGTGGAGGATTGTCTCCAAGGGAAACTATGTCCCTATGAAAACTGAGGGTGGAACTAGGGTTCCTAAGACTGAAGATGAATATGATGATGATGATATGAAGGCTGTTAGTCTTAATTCCATTACCATGAATATATTGTACTGTAATCTTGATGTAAATGAATTTAATAGAATTATTGCATGTTCTACTGCAAAAGAAATATGAGATAAGTTAGAGTTCACATATGAGGGTACCAGGGATGTGAAGGACAGTAGGATAGATATGTTAACCAGTGAGTATGAGGCATTTAGGATGAATGTAGGTGAATCCATTCAGAGCATGTACATTAGATTCACATACATCGTAAACTCACTACATGCATTAGGAAAGACATATCCCATATATGAGATGATTAGAAAAATCCTTAGAGGCTTACCTCCTGTTTGGGAAGCCAAGGCTACGGCCATTGCTGAGGGTAGAGACCTTAAGGCCATGACCTTAGATGAAATGATAGGCTCCTTAATTACTTATGAATTGTCCATAAACGAAAGACTTAATGAACATAATAGAGCTAAGAAAGTGACTGCACTAAAAGCATCTAATAACACATCCAGTGAGTACAGTGAGTCTGATACTAATGATGAAATGGCCATGCTAACCAGAAAATTCAGTAGATTTTTCATGAAGAACAGGAAGCCCTATACAAAATATAGAGAGTCTACAAATGACAAGAGAGAGTCTAGCAAAAGAAAAGAAAAATTAAATGCTCCTACGTGCTATAACTGTAACAAGGTGGGGCATATACAACCCAATTGCCCACTACTGAAAAAGGAGGGTAAGAAAAAGAAGAAAGCCATGAAGGCTGGGACTTCATGGGACAAACTAAGCAGCAACGACTTAGAATCAAATCACAGCGACTCGGAGGTCGTTAATCTGTGCTTGATGGCACACGAGGATGAGGTATTGTTTTCTGGTTCATTATCTTCTTATTGTTCATCTGATGATTGTGATTCTGATTGCATGCCTACATTTAGAGAATTACAGTTTGAATATATTCGTGTTTCAAAATTATTAGGAAAAATCACCAAAGAAAACAATGATTTGAAAAAGAAATGTGAAAATTGGTCAAAATTAAAAAGATGCTACTATTGTTGAGCTTGAGAGGAAATTGGAAGATAGCTCCAAAATCATTTTTAAATTCACTAAGGGCAAAGAAAATTTTGAATAATTACTTGGTGCCCAGAGAAGCTCCTTAAGTAAAGAGGGTGTTGGTTTTAATGGTACTAAAAATGTTAGACGACTTAATCTCTACTTAGGACACTTTACACATGAGTCAAAATCCTATATTTCTCATAAAGAACCTAAGTGTAGATTAAGATGCTTTAAATGTAAAAACATTGGTCACATTCAGTTTGATTGTCCACTTAGGAATAAGCATGCTAGAATTAGGAAAGTATGGTTAGTTAAGGGAGATCCTGCTACTAACCCTTATGGACCCAACAAAATTTGGGGACCAACATCAGTTAGCTTATTCTGCAGGTATGCCTGAGATTGTCCTCCTCAAAGGACCAGTGATACTTAAATAGTGGATGCTCATGACACATGACTGGCAACAAGGGAAAATTCACTTCAATCGTTCCCATGGATGGAGGTTATGTGACATTTGGTGACAATTCCAAAGGATGCATCATCGGGGTAGGTAAGGTTGGTAAGGATTCCTCTCTCACTATTGATAATGTCTTGTTGGTTGATGGAATGAAGCATAATCTCCTTAGCATAAGTTAGTTGTGTGACATAGGATATAAAGTATCTTTTGAAAATGACAAATGCATAGTAGAAAATAAAACAGATCACAAAGTGCTCTTTACTGCCGATAGACATGAAAATGTTTATACTACTTCTCTTGACAACTTAGCTTCTAAACAAGTAACTTGTTTTTTTGTTGTAAATGAAGCGAGTTGGTTATGACATAGGCGCTTAGGACATGCTAGCATAGATTTGTTGTCTAAACTTGTTAGAAAAGAACTAGTTAAAGGTTTGCCTAAGATGTCTTTTGTAAAGGATAAAATTTGTGATGCATGTCAAATGGGTAAGCAAACAAAATCCAGTTTTAAGAAAAAGAAATTCATATCTACTACTAGACTACTAGACATGCTTCACTTAGATTTATTTGGACCTAATTCTGTGCAAAGTCTTGGTGGGAAATCTTATGCTCTTGTAATTGTGGATGACTTTTCTAGATTCACATGGGTGTTGTTTCTGGCACATAAAAATGAATCATGTGAATAGTTCACCAAACTTTGTAGGAGAATCTAGAATGAAAAGGGATATAAAATAACTCACATAAGAAGTGATAGAGGTACGGAATTCAAAAATGAAAACATAGAGAAATATTGTGACTTAGAAGGTATATCACAACTTCTCTGCACCTAGGACACCTCCACAAAATGGTATAGTAGAAAGAAAGAATAGGTCACTGCAAGAAATGGGTAGAACTATGTTAAATGAGCACAACTTACCTAAATATTTTTGGGCCGAGGCCATTAATACTGCATGTTATGTTGTGAATAGGGTGTTGATTAGACCTTTGATTAATAAGACCCTTTATGAATTATGGAACAACCATAAGCCTAATATTTCCTATTTTCATGTGTTTGGTTGTAAATGCTTTGTGCTTAGAGATAATGAACATCTAAGAAAAGTTGACTCCAAATATGATGAAGGTATTTTCTTAGGCTATGCGCTTAATAGTAAAGCATATAGGGTTTTCAATACACGAACTTTAACTGTCATTGAATCTATTCATGTTGTGTTTGATGAATCTAATCCTTTCTCTAATAAAGATGACGAAGATGATATTGATATCAGAAAAGGTTTAGAAAACATGTCTATTGAAAACAATGCAAGTGAAAATCAATAAGTAAATGAAAAATCATCTGAAGATAATGAAAATAAAAATCAAGAGTTGCCTAGAGATTGGAAGTTCGTTAGAAATCACCCTACAGATCAAATCATAGGTGAACCATCCCATGGTGTAACCACAAGATTGTCTTTAAGAAATTTAGTGAATCACTCTGCTTTCTTATCCTAAGAAGAACCTAAAAACATAAAAGAAGCCATAGAAGATGAGTCTTAGGTAATGTCCATATAGGAAGAACTTAATCAATTTGAAAGAAGTAAAGTGTGGACTCTAGTTTCTAGGCCTAATGACCAATCAATTATTGGAACTAAATGGGTATATAGAAACAAGAAAGATGAAATGGGGTAGTAACTAGAAATAAGGCTAGATTAGTTGCCCAAAGGGTATAACCAGTAGGAAGGGATTGACTTTGATGAAACATATGCTCCTGTTGTTAGGTTAGAAGCCATTCGTATGCTACTTGTCTTTGCCACTTTTAAAAATTTTAAATTGTTTCAAATGGATGTTAAAAGTGCTTTCCTAAATGGCTACATTAATGAAGAGGTATATATAGAACAACCACCCAGTTTTGAAAATCATCAACATCCAAATCATGTTTATTGGTTGTCTAAGACCTTGTATGGACTAAAACAAGCTCCTCGAGCTTGGTATGAGAGACTTAGTGGTTTTCTACTAGAAAATGGGTTTACCCATGGCAAAATTGACACTACACTCTTTATCAAGTCTAAAAATGATGATATGCTCCTTGTTCAAATATATGTGGATGATATCATTTTTGGAGCAACTAATGATGAGAAATGCATGCAAAGTGAGTTTGAAATGAGCATGATGGGTGAACTTAGTTTCTTCTTAGGGCAGTAGATTAAACAAGCTAAAAATGGAACTTTCATATGCTAATCTAAATATATTAGGGACTTGCTAAAGAAATTTAATATGGAAGATTGTAAAATTCTTGGTACTCCTATGAATTCTTCCATTAAGTTTGATAAAGATGAGCAAGGGATCCTTGTTGACGTGAAATTGTATCGTGGCATGATTATGAATCTCTTATATCTCACTGCTAGTAGGTCTGACATCATATTTAGTGTGTGTATGTGTGCTAGGTTTCAGGTTGCCCCTAAAGAATCTCATCTAAAAGCTGTTAAACGAATCCTTGGGTATCTAGTTTGGACTATAGAGTTAGGCTTGTGCTACCCTAAGCATACATCCTTTGGGATTGTGAGTTATACGAATGCTGAATTTGCCGGTAGTAAGGTTAATAGAAAAAGTGCTAGCAACACTTGTCATTACTTAGGACAATCTCTTGTTTCTTGGTTCTCCAAGAAACAAAACTCAGTTACCTTATCTATAGCCAAAGCAGAGTATATTGCAGCTGGAAGTTATTGTGCCCAAACTCTTTATATAAAACAACAACTTGTGGATTTTGGATTGCACTATGAAACAATACCAATTAAATGTGATAATACTAGTGCAATCAAAATCTCTAAAAATCCTATCTCACATTCATATTGAGATCAGACATCATTTTCTTCGTGATCATGTGCAAAAAAGAGATGTGGCTCTTGAGTTTGTATGCACCAATGAACAATGAGCGGATATACTCACAAAACCACTTCCCAAGGATAGGTTCATACAAATTAGACATGAGTTAGGTCTAATGCATAGTAGAGAGGCTTCTTAGATGCTTCGTAGCTTGCATGAATTTAGGGGGAGCTCTCACATAAAATCTTTTTAAGTCCTAACACTTGCTACTATTGTTGACTTGTATTCTTGCTAGACTTTAAGAATACTGATTATTGATTGTGTGCACATGTCCTATATCTATAGCATACTCATCTTGGATGTAATGCATATTGACTATTACTTATAATATACAACTTCCTTTGTCCACTTCATGATGACTTTGAATCTTTTACTAGATAGTTGGACTATGCTAAATTGTTTGAGTAGTTGTGGATAAATTGTTAAAAAATAGTTACACTCAAATAGGTTGCAATTATACAAGATTTACTTTTGGAAAGTTCGATTTACAAACGGCACTTTGTCGAAATTTTTATAAATCTTTTCAAGAGTTCTCGTGTATAAATGTAACATTTATCCTATGCCTAGAGAGTTCACTCTTATAGCCCTTTTTACTATTGCCGAAATGGGGAGATGGAGAGGCAAAAATAAATAATGCGTAAAATAATTTAATTTGGCTAAAATAAATTGGATGCATATTGATAGGGGGAGCCTTCTTAGGCTATACTTATATTTTTGCGTGGTGTATTTGTCATCATCGAAAAGGGGGAGAATGTTGACCTTATAGGTCGCACCCGATTTTGATAATGACAAATACTAATATTTGATGATTGATAAGTCCTTTGCCTCACTCATTACAACCCTTTGCCACAAGTCCTTCCCTTTCATCACATATTTTCAACCTTTGATGAAAATTTAACAAAGCACTTGTTACCTCTTCCAAATTAAGCATTTCTTTTCCCCACGTAAGAGTGGTCAAAAGATTTTCACAAGTATGAGTTGAAGGCAAAGAATTTAACAACATCAAAGCCTTATCATCCTCATCAAACTTCACATCAACTTTCATAAGATCACTTATGATTTGATTAAACGTATTAATGTGTTGATTTAGACTAGATCTTTCTACCATCTTAAGCCAATATAAATGCTGCTTAAGAAAAAGTTTGTTATTGAAGGATTTAGACATGTACCGACTTTCTAACTTTCGCCAAATAGCCACTGGAGAATCTTCCTCCATCACCTAATAGAGAACTTCGTTGGCCAAACACAAGCGTATTGTCGATGCCGCCTTTGCTTTCAAATCTAACCATGTTGCCTCATCCATTCCTTATAGTTGAGTTTCAAGCAGAGCCTTAGCCATTCCTTGTTGCACAAGAATATCTTTCACTCTTCTCTGCCATAAACCGGAGTTTCTGGTTCCATCGAATTTGACAATGTCAAATCTTGCTGAAGATGATCCCGATGCCATAACAACAATCGTTCTTATGCTAATTTGTTATGATATGGATTGTATAATGAAAATGCACAGCAGAATAAACAACAAAAAGTGAATGTAAATAATACACACAATCAGAACAAGATCAACACAAAGATTTATGTGGTTCGGCAAAGCTTACATCCACGGAAGCAATGACACACAAATCTCACTAAGTTAATCAAAATGAACACAATACACTTCTCTAATGATCACTCTAACTCTCAAAATATGCCCAAATGACATATATAGAGTTTCCTCGAAGGTTTCCCCCCGTTTGCCCAACCACCCAACCTTCAAAAATTCAAAATTTTAGAAAACTGTCGCAACCCAGGCACTTCTCGTCGATGAACACAGAACCTCGTCGACGAGACCAAGAAGACCCTTCGTCGACGAATACAGGGCTCTCGTCGATGATACCAGAAGTCTGAAAATTTCTTGCTCTCGATAATTATTTGTCGATGAGCTTCATAACCTTCATCGACGAACCTCTGCTGTTCCCTCATCGTCGAGCATAGGCTCCTCATAGACGAGTCCTGCTATGTTGCCCCCTTCATGTTTTTCCTTTTTCCTTCTTTGCTTATCAAAACGGAAGTATAAAAGCCATAAATAATACCTTCTTTATTTAAGGACATTCTTTGTGAGCAAATCATTTTGTCAAAATTTTCTTTTCCTTTAGTGAAGTTGTAGATGATTTTTACTTGATCCTCAATTTCTTTCTTAAGATCATAAATTTTTGAATTTTGTATATTTTTACCCTTCTCTTGATTTTGAGACATTTTTCTGATTTTATTCTCTAATTCTGAAACATATTGATCTTTCTCATTTTCCATAGAGGATTGGGATCTTAAGTCTTCTACTTCCATCATCAATTTTTCATTCTTACTTTCTAATCTCTTGATTTTTAAATCTTTTTCTTTTTTCAGCAAGATTTTTAGACTCTAATTCATTCATCACAACTTCATTCTTATTTTCTATTTTCTTGATTTTTGAATCTTTTTCTTTTTTAGCAATTTTAACGGATTCTAACTTTTTCATAACTCCTTCATTCTTGTTTTTCAATGATGTGTATCGTTTTTTCACATTGACTAACATCATATGCACCTTAAATAAATCGTTTTGTAACTCTTCGGAAGATGGCATGCTCTCATCATTGGATCCATTAGATGAATCACTATTATATTCATTAATCGATTTGGATGTAGAACTTTGCTCTTTATCATCGTCCCATGCCATGAAGCAAGCAACCTCTTAGTCACTTGATTCATCGCAACTACTTGTACTCATATTGTCCCAAGTAGTGGCTTTCATTGTCTTTGACTTTTTTTGTTTTAGAATCTTTCTTAAGTAGCGGACATTCCGATTTATGTGTCCATCTTTCTTGCAATTATAACAGGTGGGGATTTTATTCTTTGACTTCTTTATATTGGTTTCTTCTTTGTTGGAATTGGTGTGATCCCAAGAGGGGGGAGGGTGAATTGGACATTTAAAAGTTTTTGACTAATTTAAAATATTTCGCTGATTCACCACAGTTCATATCCCATTCAACATATATATATGTATGTAAAGCGAGTTTAACAATAAAAGCAAACATACACATGTGCAGTATCTTATTTAAATCAAATGTGTGCATGAGAATAATTTTGACATTAAAAAAACATTCATACACATGCTGAAATTAAAGTGCAGGAATTTAAATAAGATAGAGAGAGCGAAATCAGATTTTTTATCGAGGTTCGGCCAAACCAGCCTACATCCTCGCCTTGGGCATATCCCCTAAGCATTCCACTATACCTGCTCACTTAACCAGGCGGAGCAAAAGCCTTTTACATCCTCTCCTTACGAGGCGAGGAAAACCCTAGCTCAATTATTAGGTTGAGCCAAACTAGTCTCACTTACGGGGCTGAGATTCCTCAATTCAATTCCGAGCTGAACCAAACCGGTCTCATTTACGGGGCTGAGACTCCCTAGTTCAATTAACGGGCTGAACCCAACCAGAACATTAATACCATTTTTGTACATGAAAATGCTTCAGAAAAATACTAGCGGAAATGTACACAACAAGCTCAATAAAAAAATGCACTCCAATGATATGAAATAATGCTCAGGGGAGTAAGGGTGCTTAACTATATTTAAACCGTAATAAAAAGTTTTCTCCAAAAGGATATTTCAATAATAATATTAGAGAACTTAGGATTTTGCTCTTTCAATGATTTTTTTACAAATAGAATGTGTATGAAAAATGAGTATTATGTTCTCCAACAAAGATTTATGCATATGAGAAATACTTGGAGAATCTAAGAGTTAAGCTCAATAAAATTTTGTGCAATAAATAAATTCTCCCAAAAATATTTATCATGAAAATAATGAGGAGAAACCAAAGCTATACTCTCAAAAAGATTTTCAAGAATAAAGAAAAAGTGAGAGTAAGCATGTAAAAAATAAATGGCCAAAAATAAATATACTCTCTTCAAAAGTAATTTTGAAATGAAAGAGTGGAAGAGAGTTGAAGAGTTTTGTATAAAAATTTGGCTCCAAAAGAATGATTTAAACAAAAAAAAATTTTGGGTGAACTTTGATTAATAATGGATTAGAGAGAAACTTTCGGTTAATCAAAGTTACTAATCTGAGTTATGGAGGGGGTATTTATAGATTTTCAACAAATCTGACCATTAAGGGACACACTCGGTATTTAGAAAAATTTTAATTAAATTTTAATGACGTTTTAATCATTTTAAAAAATTCCAACCTGAGAGCTCCGATCGATCGAAGGTGAAATTTGGTTGACCGAGGAGCCAAGTTCAGTCAACCGAGAATAAAATGAACTATAAGTTCGGTCGATTGACTATGTAGGTTTCAGGGCAATTTTTCTATTTAGCGCGGTTTGGTCGATTGAGAGCTTTTGAACTATGAACTTCGGTCAACCAGGATGTTGGGGCATCTCCTGAGGACCTTCGATCGACCAGAGCATTGGCGTTCTTTTTCTGGTTGGTCGACCGAAGAGTCAATATGTTGACCTAGGGAAGTTCGGTCGACTAGGGGTTGTATATATTCTTCTGGTCGGTTGATTGAGTAGTCAATATGTTGACCCGGTGGGAGTTCGGTCGACTGAACATGCCATCCTTAGGCATTTCGGTCCTTTTTCTCTTGTAAAATTTTACCTATTCATATAATGATTAATGCTAAGACTACAACGTATATTTTTATGAAGTATAGGGAGTCCTAAGGTCAATCTAAGGCTTTTGAGAAATAACCCTAAAAATCTAGCGTCGGGTTGACGACCGAAGGGAGCCCTAAGATCATTCAGTCCCTATGGTCATTCTATGGTCATCTGATTATTTGAAGCATATCATGCAGAACATGCATTATTATAGACCAAAGATAAAAATTAAATGCATATACAAATTAAAAAAAATGTCTTCTTTATCGTCTTTGCTCGTAAATCTTCATGGAAAAACGCCAAGATAGTGTGAGCTTTATGTTCTTGCTGGCATCTATTTTTCAGTATCTTGTGTTCATGCTAAAATGGAAACCTGTTCACACACAAAAAACACACATAAGATACTAGTGCTTTGTCAGTATCAAAACAGGGATCAGACTCAAAAAGTCAACATTATTCATCTGATTCCAAGTTTTGGATTCTTCTTTTGAATTTATTTTTCTTTCTTAGTATTCTTGCAAGTTTCTTAGATATGAAGACTAGTTCATCCTCTTCATCTTCACTACTAGAGTTTTCTTTTGAAACCTTAAAAGAAACAGATTCTTGGGCTTTAGTTTTTCCACTATATCGTCATTTCATATGTGAGGAGAGAACCTATAAGTTCATCTAAGGGGACGTTTTTCAAATTTCTTCCTTTTTTTATTGCAGTGGCTTTTGGTTCCCGTATAGGTGGTAGCCCTCTAAGAATTTTTCTAATCATTTCATAAGTGATGTAGGTTTTTCCTAATGCATTTAGGGAGTTTATTATGTGGGTGAATCTAGTGTACATGCTAGTGATTGATTCTTCTTGGTTCATCTTAAAAGCTTCATACTCACTAGTGAGCATATTGATTCGATTGTCCCTTACATCAATAGTACCTTCATAGGTTACTTCTAATTTATCCCATATTTCTTTTGCTGATTTACATGTCATGACTCTATTGAATTCATTCATATCGATGGCACAATACAATGCATTCATAGCACTTGAATTTACTTGTAACATCCTATGGTCATTGTCGGTCCATTCTTTTTCTTCTTTGGGTACTTCTTTGCCATCTATGGTTTTAGTAGGAATTAAGTCACCATGTGTGATAACCTTCCAAGCTTTCAAATCCATTGTTTGAAGATAAATTCTCATCCTTTGTTTCCAAAATGTATAATTTAAACCAAAAACGATGGGGGGGCCTTGTAGAGGATTGACCCTCTCCAAAGGGAGCTACGCCTAAGTGTGCCATCTAGATCTTTATATAACTACTTGTTACGCTTTGTTCTAACCCCGCTCTAATACCATCTGAAAACTAAGGAGTTGTCCCAAGAGTGGGGTGAATTAGATTATTAAAATTTCTTTTAATTCTTTTCATGAATTCTTTGTTGATTTATCAAATATACAACAAAAGCTTATTTAGTTGTTTAATCCACAAACCAACAACTAAAGCATTCAACACAACACAAGTAAATAAAACTTAAACAATCAATCAACCATTCAACAATCAAAGTGTTCAATCCACAAATACCTAATCAAGATAGCCTTTTGGCAATTTTCAGCTTTTCAAGAATTCAAGATATTTTCTTGTTTGCAGCCCTATAAACATATGTAAGCCCCGTGGTTAATGGATTTGATTTCTCAATATGATGCTCAATCAACATACTCCCTCATGGTTTTTGAAATTTGTATTGATCAATTAACTTTCTTCTTTTCTATTTCTGCAAATCCCAAAAATAAATTAAACTATAGTTTATTTAATGTCCAATCGACGTCGTTTTTTGATTAAGAAATATAAATCAGCCACACAGTTAATTGACGCTGAAAATAAAGAGAGTAAGGGAAAGAGAGTGAGATCGGGTTTTTTACGAGGTTTGGCTTATCCCCAGCCTACGTCCTCGCCTTAGGCAAACCACCTAAGGATTCACTAAACCAGTTCCTTTCTGGGCAGAACAAAACCGTTACACACTCATTCAGTAGGCTAGAGCATCGCCTCTCCTAGTGATACCCCACACTCGGTCACTCCTTCAATAGGCTAGAGCAGTACCTCTCCAAGTGATACCCCACGCTTGGTCAACGATCCAATAACCTGAAGTTGTCCAAGAAACAAGATACAAGAGCTGCATACAATAATGCTTTCACACAAAGAAGATTAGTACAATTTCAAAACTATATACTTTAAAAGTAAATCAATATAAAATTGAAATTGAAGCTCAAGGGAATTTATCACCGATTAATTCTTTCAATGAATGAAAAGATTCAAATTTGAAGCACAAGATCAGTGATTGAAAATTAGCAACACACAGTAGAATTTGTGCACAAGATGGTAGTAAGAGAGCCTTTGAATGATTAGAGCAATTGAGAGAGATTGAGAGTTGAATTGTATGCTTAGGTGTTTAAAATCATTGATCTTGAGGCTATTTATAGACTTGATAAAATGAATTTACTTGATCCCCAAGTTTACTTGAAGTAGTGCCCATGTTTTAATTAAATCTGAGCCCCAAGCAATCTGATTTAAAAAATCTTTTTGTTATAAAAATTTAAAATTTATTGCGTGACAGTAGTCTGTCACCTTTTGGTTAGGCACCTATCAATAAATACACAGTTTAATTTCAAAGTTAGTAGGGTGGAAGTTGCCTGGTAGAACCCAGTCAGGCTTCTCAGTTTGCCTCATCAGGTGCCTGTCAAGGTCCAAGTAGTAGCCTGACGACCTTCTGTTTGTGCATTTTTAAAACATTGAAATTGTCAGCCTACTGAGGGATTTCAGGAAGACTTCTGCCTAGTTCAAAAATTCCGATTTTAAGATAAATTTTCAAAAACTTTATTTGCTTCTCAAATCTTAAATTTTTAATTTGTTTACTTAAAAAATATTTTCCAAGATTCAATTTTAGGTCTCTAGGCCTCTTGTACCTAATGAGCTTCAAAGAATTTCATATTTGAGTATACTTGAAGTACTTACAAAGCGTGTCCGATAGACTCATTCAACTTTTTCATTTTTTGAACTCCTTGAAGTCTTCTTATATGAAGTTGTTGCTTTGAGTTCTCTTAGTCCTAAGCTTTATTGTTCTTTATGTATGAACATGTTTGCTTTGAGCTTTCATTCTAGATCACTTGAATTGATGTAAGCTTTCAAATTTTGATAAATCATTCTTGAATCCATGCTTCGTATGATCATCCTTCTTTGAAATATAAGCCTTCATAAATCCTTCTAAACACTTGACCTTACTTTCTCATAGTTGAGTCCTAAAATGTCATCACTTAACTAAATATTTTAAGTTCCACTTGTTTGTTAGCATCAAAATAGGATGTTAAGCCTTGTAAGGCCAATAGTTCTGTCGACCAAATTTTCAGCTATATTTGGCCACAGTTGACCGAATTGTATGAGTAGCTGACGGAATTCTTTTTTGGTCAACCGAACCACGAACGGTTTAAAATCGCCTTAATACGATCAACCATATCTCCATTTCAAAATTGCCACAGTCGACTGAACTCAGCAATACAGTCAATCGAACCTTTAATATGGTAGACCGAAACTCTCAGGTTGCCCAATTTTTACTGAGGTAAAATAGGGTTTATTTTTTATTAACCCCACTTAAACATTTTCAAAAATATCGGATGTGTCCGCAACAGATATTTTTGAGGATATCTATATATACCCATTCATTGGGAAATATTAGCAGCTGATTAGAAGTATAATTAGCAAAATTTCTCTCTAATTTTTCTTGAGCCCATATTGCTTATACTTCATATTTTCAGGCCAAATTTTTAATACTCTCTTATTTTATTCTTGCTAAATCTTTTTCAAAATAGAGAGTTATATTTTTTCGTGAGCTCCTTTCTTGCAAACTAATTGCAAGTTAAAGTGAGTTTGATTCTCACTTGTGTGAGCTTATAAATATTGCTCTTGAAGCTTTTTACTCTCATTATCTTGCATTGTTTGATAGTTTTCTTGGAGAGTAAAACTAGGGTTTTTCTGAATATATTTAATTGATAAATATTATTTGAGAAGAACTCTTATTAGCTTCTAAGTCTTGGCATCTTCATTGCTAGATTCGAAAGCTTGCATGCACTATTTGATAAATTATTTTTGAGCAAGCACGATCCCTAATCTCAGTTGTGCTTATACTGAAAAATATTGTGTTGAGATTTTCTCTTTGAGATTCAAAGTTCCTTTGATATATACTGATTTTATTAGTCTTGATCAGAGGTAATCTCTCTCACGTATACACACATATATACATTGTTATTGAGAGTTGATATAGTGTCTTAGAAAATCTCACTTGAGCATTTGATCTTATCATTTGTGAGTGCATATATTTTAGATCGTGATATTGTACAAATTTGCTCATGTTAGAAGCATCGAAATTGTAAATGAAATTGAGTTGATTATCTATTGTATTCCAGGCGTGGCTTGAAGAGGTGATAATCTAGCCCGTAATGTCACTACTTGCTTATTTTCCCCATTTCCTTTTTTATTTTTATTTTTTTATATAATAATAATAATATCAACATCATACATTCCAGCTTAGCAGATCACAATCCACCTGGACTTGTGGGTACCAGGGATACATCAGAACACAAAACGGAAGCCTAAGCAGCAGAAAATATACAATCATATGCATACCATCATGTCATACATCGCAATACCAGAGTTACTACAATTACTGTATCTCAGTATATACATCCCAAAAATCAGATCTAGGGACATTCCCCACAAAATTTAACTGTCCCTACAAAAACTTACCCTTCAAAAAGGGCAGATAAACAGTACTATATCAACGGGGCTTTTCCCGCTCTCCTATCTGGGGCTTCTGAAAAGTTTATAAGATTTAAGGGTGAGACACCTCTCAGTAAGGGAAATAAACTAATACCAGTGTGTGGCAACATGAGTATTCTGTGTTTTACATATACCATACATAACATATTCAGTACTGTTTCGTCAAATCTAGAAAACATATATATATATATATATATATATATATATCAACACATGGGAGAACATACTGCATTTTTATAAACATATCTCACCTCATACAATAATAATAACATAAAAACAATCTTGATAGGTTAGCTGGCTATTGTCATATATTACCCCCACATGACTGGGTTGTGTAGCCCAAAGGCGGGACCTGACAATGGTTGGTCGACCACTGCCAAGTCAAACATACAGTCTGTAAGTCTGATGGGTCTGCCAAACCTAGTCTGTACACCAGGGGTGATCACACGCACTTCTTTAAAAACCATATCGACCATCCAATCTCACACCATTCCATACAGTGGCATTAACACATATATCATGATCACGAGGACCATGGACACATAGCAACGGTACCGTGCAAGTGCTAGCCTAGACCAAACCAACTAGTTTTTGATATTATATAACATATACTAAAACTGTGATACATAGATATCTCATATAATTTATTCTCACATCAATCATATCATTTTGCATATATACGTGTATCATGAAAATCATCAACTCGTACGCCGGTATTACACATTTTATCATAGTACGACCCATATGCCAGCAAACCACATCATAGCACGGCCCGTACGCCGGCAAACATATCATAGCACAGCCCGTACGCTGGCAAATCTCATCATAACAGGGCCCGTACGCTGGAAAACATATCATAGCACAGTCCGTACGCTGACAAATCACATCATAACACGGCCCGTACGTCGGCAAACATATTATAGCACAGCCCGTATGCTGGAAAATCACATCATAGCACGGCTCGTACGCCAACAAACATATCATATATAAAAATCTCGTCCCTTATGCCGGTTTTCCCATTATAAAAATCCATATCACCATCCCATTCCCAAAAACAGTAATTCATAATGTAGATACCCTATTTTTATCCTAACCAGATAGAACAAGGGGTCTATTCTTATTTTCATTATTATTATTATTATTACCTTATTTTTATTACTATTATTATCATTATTATTATTTTATTATCACTATTATTTTTAGTATTTATTATTTTTATTATTTTTATTTTTATTATTATTATTAGTATTTTTTATCTTTATTTTATTATTACTTTCTTATAATTATTTGTATTATTTATTATTATTACTAGTAGTATTATTAGTATTACTTTACTACTATTATTTTGGATATATTGATATTTATTATTATTATTATTATTATTATTATTATTATTTTCATATATTATTATTACTTTATTATTATTTTTATTATTTTACTATTATTATTTATCATTGCTTTTAATATTTGTATTATTACTTTATTTACTAATTTTATTATTATTATATCTATTATTACCATAAAAGTATAAAAAGAATAAAAATGAAAAAGGAAAAGAGTAGAATGATTTTTAGGGTTTTCAGAATTTTTTTTTATATAAGGGGGGCAGGGCGCAGCACAACAAAGGTAAGGGGGGGGGGGGAGTGGAACACACAACGCCGGGCCAAGTAAAATTCATAAAAAAAAAAAAACTTAAGCTGAACCCCCTCTCTTCCAGCCTCTCTCATTCTCGCTGTTTTTCCCAGCCTCCCTCTCTCGTTGAACTCTCTCCATCCCGAGCCCCCTCTGTCCTTCCCTCAACCTCTCAGCTCGCTCCCAAACTCACTCTGCTCTGTTGCCGACCACAGAAATACCCGGCCATCCTTCCTCCAGTCCCTTCACTTCAACAGCCACCGACGCTCAGCAGCAGCAGCAATTCCGGCAGCCATCTCCATCACCGACAACACCCACTGCAACTCCACAGATCCACCAGCCGCAGCGCCACCAGCGGCTATCATATGCATTCCAGCTTCCATCATCTTCGGCCACAGCAGAGCAGGCAAGACCGCCAATTCTCTGCTCCGGAGTATCCCCCCTACCAGCCACGCACCAGTCTCCATCCCTGCTGCTGAAGCGTTCTGCCCCACAACCCAGCCACATCTGCTCCATTCTCCGGCAGCCCCTTCGGCAGTACCTTCCCTGGTAAGTCCCTCTGCTCGTGCACACTGCAACACAGTCCCGCCACACACTCACATGCACTCATGCACACACAGCACACACATGTTTTTTTATTTTATTTTATTGTGCATCCTTGTTTATTATATTCTGAGATACTGAAATGGTTCTTTATTTTTGCAGGCATATATGTATATATAGATATAAATATATATTTTCTGATTTTGTTTAGATGTTAATATCTAAGGATAGGTTCTTTATAGTTTATGCTTGGGTGGTGTGTGATTTTATGTATGGTTATTCTTAGTACTATTATATGTGTTTCTCAATATTATGCTCATGTTATATTCATTATAGAATTTTCAATTTTATGATATATTTATATTATCAAAAGGTGTATAAGCGGGTTCTAATATTTAAAGCTTGAGTTTTTATCGCATGTGTGAATGAATTTTGATTGTTGTATATTATTGTTAAAGCTTTTGTTATTGTCATATTTGTATGTATATAGAGTTTTTTATGTTTTTATTGTCGTTATTAATTTCAATATATACATGTCCATATTTAGGGTTTATATTGTTTATATTGTTACGAATAATTGTTGATTATGTTAAGCAGTTTATATATATATTTAGCTATACGTGTTTCATGATTTAATATTATTATTACAGGTTACATATCTTTGTCGTGATAGTCGTTTAAATTTCTTTTGTGGTACACTAATTGGTTTGTCTTCATTGTTGTAGGATTTTTTTTCATTGCCAAGGTAAGATTTCAATTGTAATATTTAAATATAATAATTTTTGTTGTCATGTTAATATTATCATTGTATATTTATTTTGCATATTATTATTCTTATGTTGCATATTTATTTGATTATATATTTTTGCATATTTATGTGATTATTATTATGATGACCTTATATATTTATATTTATGTTATTATTGGTTGCATATTTTAATTGTGTATTTAATTTGCATGCATATGTATTATTGTCATTGCCTTAATTATTTATTGGCATATTTATATCATCACTTAATTGTATAGTTTACATCTTATTATTGTGATCACCTCATATGTTTATGTGCATTTTTATGTTACTTTAACTACCCTTCTTATTGTATATTTGATTACATATTTATTTTCGTATTATTATTGTATCTCCATGTTAGATTTTGGTATATTTCCTAATTATCACATGTTTCCATATTGTACCCATATATATATATATATATATTTGCATAATAGATTATAATTTGAATTGTTCCCATAATTTCACTTGATTTTTTTCCATATTGTATATTATCTATTATGTTTAACTATTTCCATATTTGTGCTATTGTATTTACATAATATTCGGCGCACACACTATCCCTTCCACTATTATTATTATTATTATTATTATTATTATTATTATTATTATTATTATTATCTATCATTATTATATTTTTATTAAATATTTATTATTTATTATTTATTATTTTTTTATTTATTTATTTTTATTTTTTTTATCTCTATGATTTTAATGCTGGGGTATGAGCCTTCGGGCTTCACGTACCTTTAGTTCTGAGGGAATATGTAAATATTTAGATTTTACTTTTGTATTATTTATTTACTTTGCACGTGTATTAATAAATTTACTAGAGGAGTAATTTTAAAGATTTAATAGATTAATTTAGGGATAATTCTAAATTAATTAAGTACCGTTCATAAGAACGGGCGCGTAGGGGGTGCTCGTACTTTCCCCTCGCGTAACTGAACTCTCGAGCCCAACTTTGGTTATATAGACCCATTTTACCCTTAATGAGGTAGTAATCATGTGTTCTAACCACACTAAAAGGTTAGTGGCGACACCGACATTCCTTATTTTCCCCGAAAATTTTAAAACTCATTTTTATTTCACCGCCCGGGGCACACGCGCTCCAGGACGTCGCGACACATAACATTTTATACTCATGCCACACTAAACAGATTTTCCATATTCAGCATATCGTCATTTTAACAATAATTTCTCAAATAAAAATCATATATATACATATACACATATTTACTTTTTCCAAAACCAGATCTTATAGCAGTATACATATTTTCAAAAAATACTAGTTTAGTTTTTCTCCTTACCTAACTACTAAGAAAGCCCCCAAAACAATCTAGTCTAACCCCCGTACGATTTCCTGACCAATACCTTGAAACCAAAAATTTTCAGTATTAAACTTCAGTATTTTCATGTGTACATAATTTCTTACAACTACCATAAGATCAAATTTGACTTAAAAAACCTTACCTCAACTCAGCGATGATTTCCAACTAGTTTTCACCAACGATCCGCTTCAGCAGATTTGCAGAGAACTTTGCCAGGAGCGTTGTGGTGGCTTTGGATTGTCAATCCGGCGTAAATCTAACCCGAAATCAACGAAAGAAAGAGAGAGAACCGAAGGGGAGAGAGAGAGAGAGAAAAAAGATGGCTTCTTTAGAAAGTTAAAAACCGGATTTTTACATATATATAGAACTGGATTTGTCGACAAACGACGTCCTTCGTTGACGAATCTGTCATTAATTTCGTCGTCGAAATTCATTCCTCGTCGATGAAATTCAGGCAGCTTAGAAACCTCTCTCAGTATTTCTTGATCGACGAATCCCCTGTATTCGTTGACGAAGCCCTGATGACCTCTCCTTAGTTATCCTTTCTAAAGTTCAATGTCATCAACGAAGTTGACTGCCTTCTTCTGTTTTTTGGTTTCCATTTTCCTTTCTTTTATCATTATTTAAATACTATTATTCTCTGGGTCGTTACACGTAAGGATTGATTGTAAAGGTTGATGTCAGTTTTGGTAACTTGACCTGGTTGTAACCTCCGCTCCACCCATTAAGTGAGTATTAGTAAATCCTTGGGCTTGCGAACTAGAGGCGGAAACGTAGGCAGTATTGGCCGAACCCCAATATCATATCGTGTGTTCCCTTATTTTTTGCACTTCAATTTTCATACATATATGGTATTATTTATTGTCTTGATTATTTTATATACATGGTTTGAATGGTTGGGAAATACTGAGATTGGATTATTTGTTTAAATATTTACTCAGTAGTTTTTTTGTGATATTGGGAAAAGTTTAGACAAACCCTAGGTTGTGTATTACTGCTGTAGGTTTAGCTGAACTTAGGAAGAATTTTTAAATTTCCAATTTACCCCCCTCTTGGGATTGCACCAAAGTCAACATATTTTATTGGTGCATTCATTTTAGGTTTCATTTGCTCAAAGCTCTCTTGCTTTTCATTCTTGTTATACATCTTTTGCTCAAGAGAGCAGTGTGAGGATTTTATTTGTATCATTAGCTCAAGAAGGAGCATTTGGTGTATTCTTTACATTTATTGTTGTTGATTGATTATGGGATTGGAGGTTCTTGATGAACTTCTTGTTTTAGCTCTTGGTGAACAGCTGGGATTTGTTCCTGAATTGTAAAGGCTTCTCCGTATTGAAAGGAGATTGGATAGTGGATTTGGAAATCCTTGAGTTGGTATCAAGGTGTGGATGTAGTCTGGGTACCAAACCACGTTAAAATCTTAGTGTCAAGCTCCTCTCTCTCACTCTCACTCTCTCTCTCTCTCTCTCTCTCTCTCTCTCTCTCTCTCTCTCTCTCTCTCTCTCATTTACTTTATCTATTTGTGTTATTTACTTTGCAATTTTTTTGTTATATAAATCCTTGTATCTTGCCAAGAGTTATTGTTTTGTAGAAAAATACATTATCTGCGAAAAGTGTCTATTCACCCCCCTCTAGACACACTCTTGGGTCGACAAATGGTATTAGAGCTAGTCGCTTGACCTTCAAAGTAATTTCTAGAGCACAAATATCAAATGATGGATACGATTGAGGCACCACTCACCGAGGGAAAATCAGTTGATCATCCTCCAAAATTTAGCAGGAGCAACTACTCAGCTTGGAAAAATTAGATGACCATTTTCATCCAATCACACGACTTGAAAATGTGGCGAGTGATCACAAAGGGAAATTATGAGTTCAAAAATGACAAAGGTGAACCAAAAGAATTAGAAGAGGTGTTAGACATGGAATCAAGGTTAGTTCAACTTAATTTCAAAACTATAAAACAGTAAGATATATATATATATATATATATATAATACTATTATACAGTATCAGATCCCTGATGTATTAATTCAGTTCAAATTCAGTCAGCGGAGCACGGTACCGTAACTACTTCAATTTAGAGTGCAACCACATATCTCACATAGTGTGTGTGGATTTTAGTCAACCGTGCCTTAGAGGGATTGTAGGCTCTCCCAAAACTCTGGGTTGAGGTTGCTGATTTGACGATGGGGAGATCAGTTGCCGTGCTTTAGAGGGTGTTAGCTTTACCGTGATCCCAAGAGGGGGGGGGGGGTGAATTGGTATTTTTAAATTCTATCCCTTAAGTATTCCTCCTAACAGCAGTATATTCACAATCCTATGGTCAATCTAGTGCAAGTAATATTAGAAATTAAATAAAGTAGCTTAATCAATTATACTAGCACCAGAAAGCAATAAAGAGAAGGGTGACACACAGATATGTTATCGAGGTTCGGCCAACTACCTACGTCCCCGCCTTGGCTAACCAACACAAGGATTATCACAATAACTTGCTCACTTAAACGGGTAGAGTGGAACCTATACAAACCAGGTCAAATTAACACAGGTCTGACCTCAACCTTTACACCAATCCTTACAGGGCTGGATTACCGCCCCCTCAGGCCACACCTGGAATCTCTCAAATATACAATCAAATGGTACAACATAAGGGTGCTTTCACGTAAAGCAGATTTGTACCCCAAATGCGCATAATCACAAACACCATAGATGATTTAAAATGTAAACTTAGTGTGGTTTAGTTAGTTTAACTCTCAAAGGTATTTTCTATTAGTGTAGTATGTATGTGAGAGTGTCAACAAGCAATCTTTGTATTTCAAGATGTTCTCAATTAAGGTGCTAAAACAAAGATATCATACAAGATTCAAATATCCTAAATAGCAAAATATGTCAATTACGTGAATAGTGTATATGCTTGGTTTGCAAGATATATGTAATCTTTGTATTTCAGCAAATGATATAGACTTGAATGGATATTGCCACAAAGATTAATATAACACACACAAATATCTTTTCACAAATATATCAATATGAATAACACAAGATATTTGAGTACGTTTGAAAATATTTTTGCAAGCCAAAAGCAATTACAAACTTCCTAAGTTATTGCAATGAGAATGCAACACTCGGAAGTATAACAAGTCTTCTTAGGATAGGCTTATTAGAATAGCCTCCGAAGAATACTTAGGTTATGCTCTCGCAAGAAAATCGATTCAAAGCACTTCAAACAATGAGAGCAAACCTCGAAACAATAACACTCAATACACTTACAAATGATACAGAAGGATAAAGAAGGTAAGTTTGAGTAGATTTTACAAGAGTATGAGAAGTAAGATGTATTTAGCTTGGGAGAGAATTTTTGAGTATGTTTTCTAATTGATTCTTAATTCTCCCAAATGAAAGGGTATATATAGACACACCCGAATTTTTTACCATTGGGGACCTATTAGGGATTATTAGAAAAGTTTAATGATGTTTAAAACATTTTAACCCTATTTAAAAATTTTAACTGCGGTAAAAAATTAGGGCAACCCGAGAGGTCCAGTCGATTAGATCAGTTTTGGTCGACCAGATCTGTTTTGGTTGACCAAGACTCATATGGTTAGGTTGACTAGGGGGATTTTGAACTAATGGCTCGGTCGACCAGGAGAAGGCAATCTCTCAAATTTCTGAGGTTAGGTCGACCGGGCCAATTTGAACTGGTTGGTTCGGTCGACCAAACCGCTGGGAAATTTTTTCGAGGACCTTCGGTCGACCAGGTAGTTGGAGTACAAAACTGGCTCGGTCGACCAGATGGTCAAAATGTTGACCCAGGTAGGTTTCGGTCGACCAGGGCTTTTTGAACTACCTAATTCGGTCAACCAAGGCCTTGGTCAACTGTTAACCCAGGCCTGGTTCGGTCGACCAGGGCAGAATGAACTGCCTGATTCGGTCGACTGAAAGTGCACCAAGTGTGCATTTTGGTTCCATTTCAAAAGATATGAACCTTATTCAAGTGCCTAACAGACATATGTGCAAATGTGAGTGTCCTAAGGTCATTTATGTCCAAAATCAAGACACCGAAAAAGTTTGGTGTCGGTCGACCAGAGGTTGACTGAAGGGTACACCCTAAGGTCTCTCTATGATCACTTTTAGTTCGTATTTGGTTTTGAGCTTACGAGATAAATCATACGTGTGTTGTGTGTGCTTATTACAAACCAAATATCCTAATTACTATTATAGACCAAATAGATATGAAATGCATTACAAAAAGAGATTTGGTCTTTAACTTCACTTTCTCTTTGTGCCGTCAATATATCTGTCAATGTGGACCTGCACATGAACTAGATATTTATTAAATATAGGAGTATTTGTCATTATCAAAACCGGGCATGGCCTATAAGGTCAATAGAGGGATTGCAGGCTCCCCAGTATTTTGGGTTGAGGAGGCTAGTCTAATGATGGTAGAGTTTCAGTTGACTTATCCTAGTAGGCCAAACAGTGTTAAGTCCCGCCTACATGCCGCACAACCCTGTCATGAGGGGTTAAATCATGACATATAGTTTTTCAGGGATTTTTTCACAACTATTTATATATATACATATTTATAGAATAACAGCTGGTATACTATAATACTAGAAGTATGAATAAATAAAAAGCTCAGATATTACAATTGTATTTTAAACCACATAAGTGTGAGTTAGATAGTATTATATTTAACATGGTATCTCAATTTCAATTATTTATTAATAAATTATTTATATAAACTCAATTGTCACACATTGGTAGTAGCATATTTCTCCTTACTGAGAGTTGTCTCATCCCTGTAATTTAACATTTTTCAGGTGATCCAGCTAGACGAGTAGATCAGGCTCGGAGGTAGAGAGGTTATTTGCACTACCCTATCTGTAGAGTAAGTGTTATTAGGAAGATGCATTTTTGGTAGGATTCAGGATCTTTGGTAAATGATGTTGGGGAGATATGCATTCAAGTATATATATTTTGGGGAAATACTAAATTCTCGTATTGTAATAATGGTTGTACAGATTTATGTTTCCCGCTATGTAGGTGTTCCAGTAGTTGTGATAGGGTATCAGAGTAAATGAATATCAGTCTATATATATATATATATATATATATATATATATATGTATTTGGAAAAAAATGGTAGAAAATTTGGGTCGTTACATTTTGGTATCAGAGCCAAGTTTGTAAGGTTCTGTAGACTCTAGAGTGCAACGAAAAATAATACCAGAATATAGGAATGGAATTTTGAGAAAAATAGAATAGAATCTCAGTGAGATAATGTTGGAAAAATAGGGTGAGAATTTAAGGTTCTGTTCTGCAATCTAGAAGCAGGAACTTCGGGGTGGTTTCTATGTTTTTCCTAGGGTGGCTATTTCGGGAAAACCATAGTAAACTATCCTCGATTTCTTTTTCAATATAGTAGGACTAGACCTTAAATTAGTGATAGGTGGTATGAGGATATTTTAGTTAGATTAATATAAGACTAGTATTATGAGGTTTAGAATCTCATAATAATTTGACATTATTGCAGGATGGATCCTGAAGGTAGTAGAACTCATGCTAGTGGCGATGATGAAGCAGGGTCTTCTAGCATGGGCGTGGGAGATTCAGATGTGTTTTTACACAGCGTAGCTCAGCAAGTTATGGTTGAGATTGCAAGAAGATCTAGGGAGTAGGGTGGTCCTTATGCAGCGCAGGGGTGTACGATGGAAAAGTTCACGAAGATGAATCCTCCCGCATTTTCAGGAGTATTTGATCTTGCAGTTGCTTAGAACTGCATGTAAGAGATGGAGAAAGTATTGATGGTGCTTCACTGCACCGATGAGCAGAGTGTCCTTTATGCCACGTACAAGTTGTCTGGTGAGGCTAAGAGATGGGGAACAACCATGAAATTACTAGAGGAGTAAAGATCAATACCAGTTCCTATGACTTGGAGCCGATTCAGAGACATATTCTTCAATAGATATTTTCTTGCCACTATCAGAGAGGATAAAGTGCAGGAGTTTCTGAGTTTGACTCATCGGCCATTGACAGTTCAGCAGTATGCGGCAAAATTCATCAAACTATCATGATTTGCTCCATACATAGTGCCAAATGAAGCTAAGAAGGTTAGGATGTTTGAGAACGGCTGGAGGTGAGATATATATATAGGCAAGTGGTGGTTCTAAAAATGCAGGACTTTCTCTGAATTTGTTGACAAAGCCACAATAGCATAAGAGAGTGAACATACAAATGCGGGATTACCGAGCTAGTGGAAGAGGCTCGCGCCTCTAGGATTTCATATGGGTTCCAGTAGGAGCCCATGGAGAGGAGATCGATACAGAGGAGGCCAGAGGCAGATGGCAGGACACCGAGGGTTTTAGGGTGAGCATACTTGTCCTATCTATCCTAGATTTGGCCGGAGGCATCTGGGTGAATGTAGGATGGGAGAGAACGTCTGCTATCGGTGTGGGAGACCCATTCATAGGGCTTGGTCATCTCAGAGACAGCCAGCCCACGCATCAGTCCACATATTGTTTTGGGGTGGTTACCACGTGCCTCGTGGAGGCCAGCAGAAGAATACAACACCAGTGAGGGTCTATGCATTGACACTGGAAGACACTGAGGTTGCTGGAGACGTTGTGACAGGTATTCTTACTGCTTAACCATATAAAGTTGTTGTTTTGTTTGATACAAGTGCCAGCTATTATTTCGTGTCGTCGGGGTATGCTAAGTTATATGGGATTGAGGCACAACTATTAGATGTTGAATTATTGGTAGCCACACCGACTGGATCAGTAATGAGGTATAGGGGGATACTTAAAATTTTTTTTGTTGGGCATTCACGAGAAAGTATTACCAGCCAATCTCATGGTGTTAGACATGCAACAGTTTGATGTGATATTGTGTATGGACTGACTAGCAACTAATCATGCCAGCATAGATTGTCATCGAAAAGAAGTGATTTTTAGACCACAGTTGATGTCAGCTATTCAGGCGAGGAAACTTCTTCAAGGTGGTTTCCAGGGGTATATTGCTTACATAAAGAAGTTGCCGAGGGAAGAATTGAAACAAGCTGATATTCTAGTAGTTAAAGAATTTCCAAATGTGTTTCCAGAGGAATTACCTGGCTTACCACCAGACCGAAAGATTGAATTTACCATGGATCTACTACCAGGGTCGGCACCAATATCTAAAGCACCGTGTAGAATAGCTCTAGCCGAACTAAAAAAATTGAAAGACTAGTTATAGGAGTTGATGGATAAAGGGTTTATCAGACCTAGTGTGTCGCCTTGGGGAGCGGTAGTCCTATTTGTAAAGAAGAAAGATTGGACTATGAGGATGTGTATAAATTATAGGAAAATAAATAAACTGACAATCAAGAATATATATCCTCTTCTTAGAATGGATGATTTATTTGATCAGCTTTAGGGGACCAAGGTCTGCTTTAAGATTGAACTTCGGCCAGGATACCACTAGGTGAAAGTTAAAGCAGAGAAAATTTTGAAGACAACATTTCAAACCAGGCACAGACACTATGAGTTTCTAGTGATTCTTTTCGGATTGACTAGTGCACCGATAGTGTTTATGGACCTAATGAATCGGGTGTTCTATCAGTACTTAGACCAGTTCATTATGGTATTTATTGATGATATACTGGTCTACTTGAAGAGTTTTGATGGACA
The DNA here is from genome assembly GCF_029873635.1 of Malania oleifera. Classification (NCBI taxonomy): domain Eukaryota; kingdom Viridiplantae; phylum Streptophyta; class Magnoliopsida; order Santalales; family Ximeniaceae; genus Malania; species Malania oleifera. The sequence goes on from NC_080428.1 coordinate 60,098,071, forward strand.
TGAGGATCATCTGAGGCTGGTATTACAAGTGCTAAGGGAGAGGAAATTATACGCTAAATTCAAGAAATGGGAATTCAGGCTGAGGTGGGTTACCTTCCTCGGGTATGTGATTTTTGCGGACGACATATCAATTGACCTGAGGAAGACAGAAGTAGTGGTGAGTTAGGAGAGACCAGGGATCGTTCAGGAGGTTAGGAGTTTGCTAGGTCTGGTAGGATATTACAGGTATTTTGTGCACGTGAAATTAGGATAGCTTCCCAAGAGGGGGATGAATTGGGAATTTATAAACTTTTTTTTTTAATTCCTTTTAAGAATACTTAACTTCTTTTATTGTTTAACCAATTCTTTTACTTGTTTGTTTAATTTTTCAAACACACAATAACTTGGTTTCTTTTATACAATCAACAACACAAGCACTTAAACAACTAAATCACCAAACAACCTTTCAATCAACTGCACTATCCAAACTAATCAAACACAATTTGAAAGCAAACAACCAAACCAAAATTAAGATATACAGTAGTAAGAAATTAGGACGGTTGTTTGTTTATGTATGTCTTATAAATATGAATCAAGCCCTGTAGTTGAATGATATGCTTGTTAAAATAAATTTGCTTCTTTTATATGATTTACAACCACATATCCACACTCTTCCCAAAATTTAGAATTCAAGTAAACTATTAGTTAATTTTCTTTGGGTGTTTTAACCAAGTAACGTACTCCCGTATAGTTTCCGCAAAGTATGGTTTAACCAACGTACTTCCTTTCGGTTTTCGCAACCCAAATCAAAATTAAACTTTAAGTTTGTTTGATTTCCAAATATACGTAGTGTATATGATTTCAAATTTAAACCATCAACGCAATATAAATATGCTGAAAATAAAGAGTAAGGGAAAGAGAGAGTGAGACACAGGATTTTACGAGGTTCGACTTTAACACAGCCTACGTCCTTGATTTTGGCAAAACCACCAAAGGATTCACTAAATCTGTTCCTTTACCGGGTGGAATAATACCTTTACACACTCTTTCAGAAGGCTAATGCAACACCTCTCTAAGCGATAATCCCTCGCTTAGCCAACGATCTAGAAAACCTGGAATCGTCACAATCTACAAGAATATAATATAAATTCTGCGTACAAAAAATACTCTCAAAATTTAGAGCAAGTTGTACAAATTGAGACGTAAATTGTACTTCAAAAAAGTAAAGCAAATTAGAATATATGAAGCTCTAAGGTTTTCAGAAGTCACCAATGGTTCATTTAAAAGAGAAATGGAATTGCAAACCGGAACCGAACTTTGAACCAAAATTGTAGAATTCCTCTCCAACAAAAGATGTGAGCAAAGAAGAACTTCAGGAGAACTTCAGCACAAGACGAATTTCAAATTTTGTCTGATTTCTCTTTTTTCTTGTGTTTTCTCTTTCTTGTTTTTTTTATTACCCAAAGAGGTATTTATAGGCTTTTTCAAAGAATAATGTCCTCATTAAATTAGGTAGCATTAAATTATTGAATTAATTTTGAAATTCAAAATTTTTCAAAAACCAATTTTCTCATTTAATTAGGTAGCAATAAATTATTGAATTAATTTTGAAATTTAAAATTTTTCAAAAGAACAATTTCCTCATTTAATTAAATGATTGAATTAATTTTGAAATTCAAAATTTTTCCAAGGAACAATTTCCTCATTTAATTAGGTAGCATTAAATTATTGAATTAACTTTGAAATTCAAAATTTTTCCAAGGAACAATTTCCTCATTTAATTAAATTATTGAACTAATTTTGAAATTCAAAATTTTTCCAAAGAACAATTTCCTCATTTAATTAAATTGTTGAATTAAATTCTTCTTTGCTTAATTAATTTTGGAATATTAACTTGTTTAACCTTGAAAAATGTGTTCCAAGACTTAAAGTAAAGTCTCTAAGTCTCTTTACTTAATGAGCTTCAAAATGAAAAAAAGAAAGAACATATTTTAAGCTCTTTTAACAATGTGTTTCTTAGTTTCTTTTGACTTATGAGAGCTTCAAATATCTAACTAGCATTTGGTTTTGAAGTACTTATAACAGTTCTTCTAATTATGGTCTTCTTAAATTCTTCAGCCTCCTTCAGCCTTTTGAGGTTCACTTTTGACTCTAGGTTTGCTTGTCCTTAAACTTCTTCATATGTCATTCATTGCCTTCAACATTCTGGGGAGCTTTCACTAGATTAACATTGAGCTTCAACCTATCAACCTTGAGAGTTCTTTTATCTAAAAAACACATCACTTAATATCATATGTTAAAATATCCTTCATTTTGTTATCATCAAAATAGGATTGAAAAGCCTAGTTAGGTCAACAATCTCTCTTTTTTTTATGATGACAAATGAGGAGCAAAAAATATGAATAAGCATAAGAAAATCTCCCCCTTACAACTTGCTTTATTTTACTCCCCCTTATGTTAAGCATTTCTTTAACAATTTGTAGATTCAAGTTCAATCATGCTCATTGCTCAATTTTCTTATTGCTTAAAATTTTCATTCTAATCATACTCAACATGCTCAATTTTCAATATCATGCTATCAATATCATGCTTTTAATCAATTTAATCTTTATCATGCCCATCAAGCTCACAATCATGCCAAGATTTTGCTCTCAAATACTACTCCCCCTTTTGACATCAATCAAAAAGGGTAAACATTAAAATGTACATATGACCACACACTCCTCAATCATGCCAAGATTCAATATCATATTTCATATTATGCATTCTTATTTCATATGTGTTGTTACATCTTGGAATTTTCAATCATGCATATGATGCTCAACATTTATATTTGTGAAAAAAAAAACTTAAAAAATTTGTCATGCATAATGCATCATTCAAATACCAAGATCATGACAATATTACCAATGCTTATAATCATGTTGTATTGCTTAAAAATCAAGTAATATATTCATGGATACCAATATACATCTTAGTTATTCATATTGAAATTTTATCATGCACTTCTCATAGATTCTAATTTTTCATTCTTTCATGTGATCATAAGCATACATGGTCAAGATATTTAAAAAATAACTTTATGCTTAGATTTTCAAAATACCAATTTCAAGATGGCAATTTTTCAAACATCCACATGTAACATGCTGCATAGCATATATCATGAGTCTATTTTACAAGCAACAAAGAAAGCAATTCAAACTCAGTGTTGAATTATACAACACATCAAAGTACATGTCAAAACAAATTTTGATCACTTAAAAGAGAGAAACCCTATGTGATCCTAGAGATTGTAGATATTTCTTTAAGTCTGGTTCCTTTTAGTTTACTTCTTTATTATGTAGTAAACTAAGTTCTCTTCTTATGGTTATAAATCTATCTTCTGAGAGTGGTTTAGTAAAGATATCAGTCCATTGGTCATTTGTATTGATGATTTCCAAATTTATGTCTTCCTTTTTAACATGATCTCTTAGGAAGTGGTGTCTTATGTCAATGTGCTTTTTTCTTGAGTGTGAAATAGGATTTTTAGATATGTTAATCGTACTCGTGTTATCACACTTAATTGGTACAGTTGTGTAGTTTAAATTGAAATCTCTTAATTGTTATTTCATGTAAAGAGTTTGTGCACAACAACTACCAGCTGCTACATATTCGGCCTCAGCAGTTGACAAAGCCACGAAATTTTATTTCTTAGAAAACCAAGAAACTAAAGGTCTTCCTAAGAAGTGGCATGTGCCACTTGTACTTTTTCTATCTATCTTACAACCGGCATAGTTTGCATTTGAATAACTGATCATTTCAAAATCAGTGTCTTTAAGATACCATAGTCCTAAGTCCATTGTGCCTATTAAGTATCTTAGGATTGTTTTAACGGCAATTTGGTGTGATTCCTTAGGTGCTGATTGAAAACGTGCACACATACACACACTAAACATTATATCAGGTCTACTAGCTGTTAGATATAATAGACTTCCAATCATGCCTCTATAGTGCTTTGTGTCTATGGATTTTCCCTTTTTATCTTTGTCTAGGCTGATGAAGGTACTCATAGGTGTGCCTATGAGTTTACTATTTTCCATACCAAATTTTTGTGTCATTTCTTTTATATATTTTGTTTGACTTATAAAAGTCACATTTTTTGCTTGTTTAATTTGCAGTCCAAGAAAATAGTTTAATTCCCCCATTAAGCTCATTTCAAATTCTACTTGCATACATTTTGCAAATTCTTTACCTAGATGTTCATTTGTAGCACCAAATATTATATCATCTACGTAGATTTGAACTAAAAGTATATTATTTTCCTTATTTTTAATGAACAAGGTGCTATCAATTTTTCCTCTTAAAAATCCCTTCTCAATTAGAAATCCACTAAGTCTTTCATACCAAGCCCTAGGGGCCTGTTTAAGTCCATACAAAGCTTTAATTAGTCTAAATACATGGTTAGGATTTTCAATATTCTCAAAACCAAGGGGTTGTTCAACATATACCTCTTCATTGATATATCCATTCAAGAATGCACTTTTGACATCCATTTGGTATAACTTAAAATTTTTGTAGGAAGCATAGGCTAACAACATTCTAATAGCTTCCATTCTAGCTACATGGGCAAAGGTTTCATCATAGTCTATTCCTTCTTCTTGATTGTACCCCTTTGCTACAAGTCTAACTTTATTTCTAGTGATTATACCATTTTCATCCTTTTTATTTCTAAATACCCATTTAGTTCATATGATCGAATGATTTTCTGGTTTGGGTACTAATTTCCATACTTGACTTCTTTCAAATTGGTTTAATTCTTCTTGCATTGCAACTATCCAGGATTCATCCTTAAAGGCTTCTTCAATATTTTAGGTTCATTTTGGGATAGGAATGCATAATGATTGCAAAGGTTCTTTAGTGAAGATCTAGTAGTCATACCTCTAGATGGTTCACCTATAATTTGTTCTTGTGGGTGATCTTTCTTATATTTCGATTCTTTTGGAAATTCCATATTTTCTATGAGTTCGTCTTTTGACTTTTCTTTGATTATTTCATTTTCCTCCTTGATTTCTATCTCATCCTCCTTTTTGAATACATAATCTTTTTCTTCATTTTTAACCTCTCTTGAAAGAGGGCTAGATTCATCAAAGTCTACGTGAATTGATTCAACTATGGTTAGAGTTCTTTTGTTGTAGACTCTAAAGGCTTTACTATTTGTGGAGTATCCTAGGAAAATGCCTTCATCCGATTTAGCATCAAATTTTCCTAAGTTGTCTTTGTTATTTTGGACGAAACACTTACATCCAAAAGCATGAAAGTACTTTATGTTGGGCCTTCTTCCTTTCCACAATTCATAGGGTGTTTTGTTTAGGTTTGATCTAATGGAGACCTGATTAATTATATAGCTATCTGTATTTACAGCTTCGGCCCAAAAATATTTGGGTAGGTCATTTTCATTAAGCATGGTCCTTGCCATTTCTTGGAGGGTTCTATTTTTCCTTTCCACAACTCCATTTTGTTGTGAGGTTCTAGGTATCAAAAAGTTGTGATTTATGCCATATTCATTACAAAAATTTTCAACATTTTGATTCTTAAATTCTCTTCCTAGGTCAGTTCTAATATTTGAGACATAATACCCTTTCTCATTTTGAAGCTTCTTACATAAAGTGATGAATGAGTTGCAAGCTTCTTCTTTGTTAGCTAGGAACAACACCCATGTGTATCTTGAGTAGTCATCAACAATTACAAAAGTGTATTGTTTTCCTCCTAAACTTTGGGTTCTAGTAAGACCAAACAAGTCTAAGTGTATGAGTTCTAGGGGTCTACTAGTTGATATATGTTTATTTTTTTTGAAACTTTTCTTGGTTTGTTTTCCTAATTGACAAGCATCACACACTTTATCCTTGACAAAATTTTTTTTAGGCAAGCCTTTAACTAAATTCTTTTTGGAGAGTTTGGATATAAGATCCATGCTAGCATGTACTAACCTCCTATGCCAAAGCCAACTATTTTCACTTATGGCTGCTAGGCAAGTTATGTCTTGAGAGATTAAACTATCAAAATTTATGTAATAAACATTGTTCATTCTAAGTGCAGTGAATAACGTTTTTTGATTCTTAGAATCTCGTATTATACATTTGTCTCTCTTAAACATTATTTCACATCCTTTGTCGCTAAGTTGACTAATACTTAGTAAATTATACTTTAGACCATCTACTAACAAGACATCATCTATAGAAAATGAAGAGTCTTTACCTATTTTACCTATTCCGATGATCTTGCTTTTTGCATTGTCACCGAAGGTTACAAATCCTCCATCCTTTGGAGTGAGAGAGGTAAACTTAGATTTATCTCCCATCATATGCCTTGAACATCCGCCGTCCAAGTACCATTTATCCTTAGACGGAGTGGTCCTAAAGCAAACCTACAAGAAATGATTCAAGTTGTTACTTTTGGAACCCAAGCCTACTTAATTTTCTTTAAATTTTGTCTATTTTTTGTATTTATCTTCCATTCATCTTTTACTTTAGTATACTTTTTCTTAAATGGACAATTAAACATTACGTGTCCTTTCTTTTTGCACATGTGGCAAGTGGTGTGCTAATGAATATTTGTTGATGAAGTACTTGCATAATATTTAGATTGATTTACAAAATATCTCATATACAAGTTTTTCTTTCTTTTGTTTGAGGCTCCATTATATCCAATTCCTTCTTTGTTGTTTGCCATCCTTTGTTGTCCTACTATCTTTTCAAAATTATCATTTCCTCTGGTAAAGTTGTAGATGACATTTTCTTTCTCTAGAATTTGGTTTTTGAGATCATTCATTTCTTGCATTTTCTTGCTATCTTCATTCCCTTGAGACTTAGCTAGTTTTTGAGATAAATTATCTATTTTCTTCTCAAGTTCTTCAATTTTTAAGTCTTTTTCTTTTTCAACATGTTTTGCAGATTCAAGTTGATTTTTAAGTGCCTCGTTTTTTTTGTTTCAAGCTAATGTTCCTTTTTGAGACTTTAATAAACTTGTTATGTAGAAAGAGTAATTCAATTTGAAGTTCTTTTTAAGAGTACATACTTTCACACGAATTACTACAAGATTCATCACACGAATCTTCAGAGAGGGAATAATAAGAGTTTACCTCTTCGTTATGCACCTGAAGCACATGTTTGCTATTTCTCGATCACTTGGTTCACTTTCCAATTCACTCGAACTAGTGTCATCCCAAGTTGCCTTCATTGCAGGCTTCTTCTTCTTCTTGTCCTTCTTGAGTTGTGGGCATTCCGGTTTGATATGCCCAACCTTTTTACAATGATAGCATGTGGGAGGATCATTTTTATTTTTGTATTCCTTTTTATTGCTTTCTCCTTTTTCAGCTTTTGATCCATTAAATTTTCTAGTGAATTTTTTTTTTCTTTTTAAGAATTTTCCAAGCCTTTTAGTTATTAGAGCTAAGTCATCGTCTTTTAATTCACTAGATTCATTATCTTCCTCACTTGAATATTCTTTCAAAGCTTTTAGAGCTATAGACTTCTTATTTTTGTTTTCAGTGCTTCTTTCTTTCAACATCATTTCATAGGTTAGAAGAGATCCTATGAGTTCATTTAAAGAAGTTGTTTTAAGATTTCTTCCTTCCGTAATGGCTGTGGCTTTTGGTTCCCAAATATATGGGAGTACTCTTAGAATTTTACGGATCATCTCATGGGTGGAATAAGTTTTTCCTAAGGCACTAAGTGAATTTATGATATGAGTGAACCTAGTATACATGCTTGTTATACTCTCATCGGAGTTCATTCTAAAGGCTTCATATTCACTGGTTAATATATCGATTCTACTTTCCCTAACATTTACTATGCCTTCATAAGTTACTTCCAATTTATCCCAAATCTCTGGCTGTTTTACATGCCATTACTCTGTTGAATTCATTTGCATCAAGTGCACAATATAATGCGTTTATTGCACTTGAGTTAATTTGCAACATTTTATAATCTAAATCGTTTAGTTCTTTATCTTCTTTAGGTACCTCTTTTCCATCAACTAGTTTAGTGGGGATTAGATTTCCATTTTTTACAACATTCCATGCCTTCTAGTCCATTGTTTGAAGATAGATTCTCATTCATTGCTTCCAGAAGGTGTAATTTATTCCACAAAAAAATAGGTGGCCTAGTTGAGGATTGACCCTCACCAAAGGGAGCTACTTCTATTTGTGCCATTTAAATCTTTATATAGCTACTTATTAGGTTTTGCTATAACTGGGCTTTGGTACCAATTGAAATTAGGATAGCTTCCCAAGAGGGGGGTGAATTGAGAATTTAAAAACTTTCTTTTTAATTCCTTTTAAGAATACTTAACTTCTTTTATTGTTTAACCAATTCTTTTACTTGTTTGTTTAATTTGTCAAACACACAATAACTTGGTTTCTTTTATACAATCAACAACACAAGCACTTAAACAACTAAATCACCAAACAACCTTTCAATCAACCACACTATCCAAACTAATCAAACACAATTTAAAAGCAAACAACCAAACCAAAATTAAGATATACAGTAGTAAGAAATTAGGACGATTGTTTGTTTATGTATGTCTTATAAATATGAATCAAGTCTTGTAGTTGAATGATATGCTTGTAAAAATAAATTTACTTCTTTTATATGATTTACAACCACACATCTACACTCTTCCCAAAATTTAGAATTCAAGTAAACTATTAGTTATTTTTCTTTGGGTGTTTTAACCAAGTCACGTACTCCCGTATGGTTTCCGTAAAGTATGGTTTAACCAACGTACTCCCTTTCGGTTTACGCAACTCAAATCAAAATTAAACTTTAAGTTTGTTTGATTTCCAAATATATGTAGTGTATATGATTTCAAATTTAAATCATCAACGCAATATAAATATGCTGAAAATAAAGAGTAAGGGAAAGAGAGAGTGAGACATAGGATTTTACGAGGTTCGGCTTCAACACAGCCTACGTCCTCGCCTTTGGCAAAACCACCAAAGGATTCACTAAATCTGTTCCTTTACCGAGTGGAACAATACCTTTACACACTCCTTTAGAAGGCTAGAACAGCACCTCTTTAAGCGATAATCCCTCGCCTAGCCAACGATCTAGAAAACCTGGAATCGTCACAATCTACAAGAATATAATATAAATTCTGTGTACAAAAAATACTCTCAAAATTTAGAGCAGGTTGTACAAATTAAGACGTAAATTGTACTTCAAAAAAATAAAGCAAATTAGAATATATGAAGTTTTAAGGTTTTTAGAAGTCACCAATGGTTCATTTAAAAGAGAAATGGAATTGCAAACCGGAACTGAGCTTTGAACCAAAATTGTAGAATTCCTCTCCAATAAAAGATGTGAACAAAGAAGAACTTCAGGAGAATTTCAGCACAAAACGAATTTCAAATTTTTTCTGATTTCTCTCTTTTCTTGTGTTTTCTCTTTCTTGTTTTTTTCATTACCCAAAGAGGTATTTATAGGCTTTTTCAAATAATAATGTCCTCATTAAATTAGGTAGCATTAAATTATTGAAATAATTTTGAAATTCAAAATTTTTCAACAAATAATTTTCTCATTTAATTAGGTAGCAATAAATTATTGAATTAATTTTGAAATTTAAAATTTTTCAAAAGAACAATTTCCTCATTTAATTAAATGATTGAATTAATTTTGAAATTCAAAATTTTTCCAAGGAACAATTTTCTCATTTAATTAGGTAGCATTAAATTATTGAATTAACTTTGAAATTCCAAATTTTTCCAAAGAACAATTTCCTCATTTAATTAAATTATTGAACTAATTTTGAAATTCAAAATTTTTCCAAAGAACAATTTCCTCATTTAATTAAATTGTTGAATTAAACTCTTCTTTGCTTAATTAATCTTAGAATATTAACTTGTTTAACCTTGAAAAATGTGTTCCAAGACTTAAACTAAAGTCTCTAAGTCTCTTTGCCTAATGAGCTTCAAAATGAAAAAAAAAAAGAAAAAACATATTTTAAGCTCTTTTAACAAGGTGTTTCTTAGTTTATTTTGACTTATGAGAGCTTCACATATCTAACTAGCATTTCGTTTTGAAGTACTTACAACAGTTCTTCTAATTATGGTCTTCTTAAATTCTTCAGCCTCCTTCAGGCTTTTGAGGTTCACTTTTGACTCTGGATTTGCTTACCCTTAAACTTCTTCATTTGTCATTCATTGCCTTCAACATTCTGAGGAGCTTTCATTAGTTTAACATTGAGCTTCAACCTATCAACCTTGAGAGTTCTTTTACCTAAAACACATCACTTAATATCATATGTTAAAGCATCCTTCATTTTGTTATCATTAAAACATGATTGAAAAGCCTAGTTAGGTCAACAGGATGGTTTCTCCAAATTATTGGGTCTACTAACATGACTCAAGAGGAAAAGTGTGAAGTTTGAATGGACTGGTGATTGTGAACAGAGTTTCAAGGAATTAAAGCAACGGTTTGTCACAACACCAGTAATATCTATACCATCAAGAGAGGATGGGTTTGTGATATACAGTGATGCATCTCAGAAGGGACTCGGGTGTATATTGATGCAGAATGGGAAAGTTGTTGCTTACGCTTCTTGACAGCTTAAAGAGTATGAAAAGAACTACCATGTGCATGATCTAGTGTTAGCTGCAGTAGTGTATGCTCTAAAGATCTGGATGCACTACCTCTATGGTGGGAGATGTGAAATATTCACTAATCATAAAAGTTCAAAATATTTCTTCACCTAGAAAGAATTGAATATGAGGTAAAGAAGACGGCTAGATCTCATTAAAGATTATGATTGTACGATCAGCTACCATCCAGGGAAAGCAAACGTGGTGGTTGATGCGCTGAGCTGAAAGTCAGTGAGCACAACATTGTCAACAATAGAGGTACAACATCCGATTCAGATGGACTTGGATAGGATTTGTATAAAGTTGGTAGATGGTGGTCACCAAACATTTATTGCCAACTTGGTGTTACAAACTACCTTGAAGGAGAGAATTAAAGCTGCTCAGAGAAATAACGCAGAGTTGGTAAAGTTGATAAAGAAGGTGTAGGATGGATAGGGGGAGGAGTTAAGTATATTAGATGATGGAGCCCTACAGTTTTGTACCAGACTGTGCGTTTTTGCAGATGTTGAGAGTAGGAAGTCTATCTTAGAGTATATCAGTGTTTGACGCGCTAGTAGATAAAGGTTGAGCACCAAAGGCAGACATGATAGTTGCAGCCACTCTACATCCCTGAGTGGAAGTGGGACGATATATCCATGGACTTTGTTGTAGGGTTATTGCCGGCGCTACATGCACAGAACACCATTTGGGTAATTGTAGACCGGTTGACAAAGACTGCTTACTTCTTACCTATTAAATTCAACTACCCTATGAACAGTTTGGTAGAAATATACATTTAGGAGATAGTTCGACCTCATAGTGTGCTAGTATCTATAGTTTCAGACCGAGATCTGCATTTTACATCACGATTTTGAAAGAGCTTACAGGAGGCTTTAGGGTCTTAGTTATCATTCAGTACAACTTTTCATCCTCAAACTGATGGGTAGATAGAGAGGACGATCCAGATACTTAAGGATATGTTACGATCATGTGTGCTGGATTTTGGGGGTAGTTGGACCCAGTATATGCCGCTGGTTGAGTTCGCATATAATAACAGCTATTAGGCCAGCATTAAGATGACACCTTATAAGGCATTGTATGGTAGGAGGTGCCGATTGCCACTACACTAGGATGAAATGGGCGAGAGGCGAGTTCTGGGACTAGAATTAGTGCAGCAGGCGTACAATAAAGTCCGACTAATTAAAGATAGGATTAATGCAGCTTAGAGTCGGTAGAAAAGTTACGAAGATACTCGCCACCGAAACTTAGAGTTTGATGTGAGAGATCAGGTGTTTTTGAAAGTAGCACCACTGAGAGGAATTATGAGGTTTGGGAGGAAGGGTGAGCTAAGCCCCAGGTTTATTGGTCCATTTGAGATACTCAAGAGAGTGGGTCCAGTCGCCTACAGGCTAGCATTTCTACCAGCACTATCCAGGATACATGACGTATTTCATGTTTTCATGTTGAGGAAATATGTCTCAGATCCCTCCCATGTGATCAGTTACGAGGAGATAGAGCTCAGAGATATATTAGCATATGAGTAAACACCAGTACAAATTGTAGATATAAAAGAATAAGAGTTACATACTAAAAGAATTCCTTTAGTAAAAATCCTGTGGAGGAATCATGCAGTGGAGGCAACAGAAATACCCACAGCTGTTTGGTGGGGATCAGAAGTAGTCAGGGGTGATAATTCTGAGAAAATCAGTATTACTTATTTCAGTGTAGTGTAATTAAAGTATGAATGTATATTAGATTATAGGATAGATAATGTTTTTGGTTTTGGGAGAATTATCTTTTTATGTATATATTTATAATCTCCCAAAACCCTAGTTGTAACTACGGTATTACTCCGCCATAAGTGAGGGAAGTAATAAAATAAGTAGCCAATTTTCCACAAAGGATGGTGTATAACACAGATAGCAAATTTCGAGGAAGAAAGTTTATAAGGAGTGGAGAATGTAAAAACCCAGAAAATAGTAGTAATTAAATAAAGAGGAAAAGGAAAATTTACAGGAGGTAAAGCAGGGTTCGTCGACAGATGCCCTGGCTTTGTCGACGAACTCCCTTATACAATTCATGGATGAAGTTCAGTGTTTCATCAACGAAGAGTTACCGAGATGGGGTGTTTTGGACCCTATGGTTCGTCGATGAGATCCTTACCTTCGTCAACAAACTACCTTCTCCATCTCGTCGACGAGTACATCTGGCTCTTTGACGAAGCCACGTGTCAAGTCACCTATATGTGTGTGAGTATATATATATATGCGAAAATCAGGGTAAGTAGGTTATTTAAGGGTTATATGGCTTGTAGGTTTTTCTGAACCCAGATTTGATTGTAGATGTTATTATATTGGTGTTTGGGATGATTAAATTTGGGTGTTGTGATTCAGGATTTTGCGGCTTATACCGTAGACAGGTTAGGGAACCTAGTGGGTGTTCTTAGGAACCCAGGTAAATGATAAAAAAGTTTATAATTTAGGAAATGTGAGTATGCAAATTATTCTGAAAATTCCTTTGGTTGACCAGAAAATATGCATGTGTATAATTTTAGGATTTTGGAATTATGAACGCCATGGGCATAAGTTAGAAAGTTAGTAGACAAGCTTAGTTCACCAGGTAAGGGAAATATGCTATGTCACTTAAATTAGGAAATTTTATCGATAAAGTATATTTATTCTGGTAAATGTATTTCAGATGGTTACAGATATTAAATTTAATGATTTTCAGGATAACTATTCAGATCATAAATTATTTTTATTATCCGAAAATACAAATTTCAGGATATGAGATATTTAATTATTTTAGTAGTGCGACATGAGTTAATATCAGACCAGTATAGTAGATATACAGCTTTTAGATTATCATGATTTATAGTATACGTACATAAATATATATTTTACAGCATTTTTTAGAATACCATGATATACAGTTTCAAAACCATAACATTCAGATATTCAGATTATATAGATTATTCAGGTTATACAGCATATTTAGATCAGATATTACAATTCTATGGTTATTTCAGTTATAGCATAATCATGGTAAAATAGTAAGATATATATATAGAATATTATTATACAGTATCAGATCCTTGATGAATCAGTTCAAATTCAGTCAGCAGAGCACGGTACCATAACTAGTTCAGATTAAAGTGCAACCACATATCTCAGATAGTGTGTGGATTTCAGCCAATCATGCCTTGGAGGATTGCAAGCTCCCCATAAATCTGGGTTGAGGTGGCCGATTTGTTGGTGGGGGGATCAGTTACCATGCCTTGGAGGGATTGCAAGCTCCCTAGTTAGGAAAGTTAGGTCGACCATCCTGGTAAGGTGTAGGTTGAAGTAAGCCCAGCTAATTGACCTGGTTGTAACTGGTGTGCTCCACCCGTTAAGTGAGCATTAGTGGAATCCTTGGGCTTGTGAGCTAGAGGCGGGGACGTAGGCACAGTTGGCCGAACCCCGATAACACATCGTGTGTGCATTTTATTTTTCCTTAATTTTTTTAGCGCGCGTGTATGTTATATTGTGAATGTTGCACATGATTTAATTTCCGCATATTATTATTTGCCCAATTAGTGTATGATTAGAAAGACCCTAGGTTGTGTTATACGACTATCTCGTTTAACCTAGGAGATAAATTTTAAAATTCCAATTCACCCCCCTCTTGGGGCTATACCAAGGCTAACAATTGGTATCAGAGCCTCGTAGCATTGACTTAAACTTTTGTGCTAAAGATTGTGATGGCTCACATTGGTGTATCCTCATTCAAAGAGGGACGGTCACCTTCCAGTCCTCCTTTGTTTTGAGGTGTAAATTACAGACATTGAAAAATTCGAATGAGCATATTTGTAAAATCTATGAATTGGAGAGCCTGGTAGGTGATTGATAAGGAAATTTGTATGCCAGTTGAAAATGATGTTAATTTAATGCATGCAAATTCACATGCCATGGTTTTATTGTCCTGTGCTTTAGATACTAATATTTTTCATAAGATTATGGCATGTAGAAATGCACAAGAGATCTGGGTTGAGCTGGATAAGAGATATGAAGAGAACCAGAAAAAAGAGGTAAATCATGAGCTAGTAATCAGCGATGACGTATATAGTTCTTACTCTAGCTCGATTGATGATTCTTATGCTGAATGTTGTGTCGTGTCTCATGCTGAATCATTTGTTGATAATACTGATAATGAGGTATGCGATGATCCCTGTGAAAAGTATTCCAGCATATCGTATGATGAATCATCTGATAATCTTTGTGATAGTTCTGTTGAACAAGCATGCATTGATTCATATAATTGCTATGATATATCTTATGATGAATCATGTGATGAACTAAATGTTAAAAGCATGCCCTCATATGGAGAACTAGAAAATGCTTCATTTAAATTTCATAACTTTCTAGTTAGATTATCTAAGCAGGAAATTGTAATGAAAAATGAAAATAAAAGATTGGAAAAACAATTAAAATATTTGAAAAATTATCGTGCCATCTTAGAGAAGAAAAAGATTGTGAAGGTATTGAAAATCATCTGTTTAGAAAGAAAGATTGAAGATAATTCTGAAATGATTTTCAAATCCAAAGATGGAAAATATAGTTAAAACAAACCCTTGAGACGTAAAAAGAAAAACATTTTCAAAAAGGACTCATCCTTCAAATCCCATAAGCATCCTTATGCCTCATCAAGTAAAAAGAGTTTAAATAAGCATAATTCTTCACGTATATACAAAATATGCTTACTTCATGAAAGAAAAGGGCCGAGTGGTTTAACTGTCTACTTAGTAGTGACAGAGGCTTAGAAAAGGAAATGAAATGGATAATTAACAAGGCAAACCCTGTAGGATCTAAAGAAGATCGGATTCCAATAGAAATTGCATAAATATTTTAATCTTCCCTTAGTTCCTAGGTTTAGGATTTGTGATGACTATAGGTTTAGGAAGTGGTTTATGCTTAAAATGAAAATTCTTAGTATATGTATTCACTATACACTTTTGCCATACTAAGAATCATAAGATTAGGAAGCCAATTCAAAAATTGAATAAAATCCACCTCCAAATGGACTGGGCATCATTTCTAGGTAAATATTTCCAAATGCTTAACCCATGCTTAAATATAATACTTTAAGTTAAGCCACCGTTGTCCATTCCATAAAATTGAGTGCCCTAAACTCACTTTTGAATATGAAATGCCTAAATCAAAATCAAGTCAGCACTTTAGGCTTAAGCACTATTGACCATAAATGACCAACATATATTGAGTGCTTTACACAAGACATCCTTGAAATCAAAATTAAAGGCATCCACTAGGGGATTGTTTCCTTTGAATTCAAAATACAAATCTTCTAATCTTGGTTCACTATCTCCTCCATAGGAAATCCTTACCAAACCATGATCATATTCGGTAAGGTTTCTCCCATTCCTTGGTTGGTATCCTTGCTCTAATTTATGATCATCTTTAAAGGATGCCCTCCATTTGTGGAAAATGAGAAATACCCAAAAAGAGCTTCGTTCAAATAAATTCATATACTTATAAACGCTCTTTGCCTAAGCGGTTGGACATATTCAATTCCACGTAGATATCCTGAATCTTGTCCACTTAAAATGAATACTCTTCAAACTTAATATAAATTTTAATTCTTAAGAGTATTTGATTTACTTTTCTTCACTTCATAAGCTCTCAAACATTAAATCAAATCATTTAGAGTTTCACCTTATCAGAATGATGTTGAATGGCTAAAATTATTTGCACTAGGTTTCAAATCTAGATTATGAAGTGAAACTTGAAAGAAACCTATGTGTAGTCACCCTATTTTTGCCCTAACCAAATAGAACAAGGGGTTCCTTTTTTATTATTATTTTATTATTATTATTAGTATTTTTATTATTACTTTCTTATAATTATTTTTTTTATTATTGTTATTATTAATTTACTATAATTATTATTATTACCTTATTATTATTATTATTATTATTATTATTATTATTATTATTATTTTATTCAAAATTGATACTTTATTATTATTATTATTATTATTGTTATTTGTTTATTATTATTATTTATTATTATTATTATTATTATTTATTTTCCTATATTATTATAAGTAATTTATTATTATCACTATTATTTATTTATTATTATCATTATTATTATTATTTTATCTTTATTATTTTTATTTTTACTATAATTATTTATTACTATTTACTATTTAGTAGTATTATTATTATTATTACCTTATTGATATTTATATTATTATGATTATTATTATTAATATTATTTCCTTTTTCATTATTACCATAAGAATAAAAGCATAAAAAATAAAAAATAAAAAATAAAAATCACAAAAGGAAGTTTTTATTAGGGTTCTCAAAGTTTTTTTCTTTTAAAAAGGAGTGCACAGCCGGGGCGCAAGGGGAGAGGCCAAAGAAAGTAAAAAAAAAATTCTGCTTCTTCTTCCCTTGCCAACCGCCACACACACAGCCTCTCTGCACAGCTCTGCCCCCTCAATTCCACCCTCCTCTGCAACGCCCCTCCGGCCACCATCCTTGCTCCGGCAAGCATCCCCACCGCAAGCCAACCTCCCTGAAAACTGCTCATACCAGAACACCTTCGCTGCAACCGCACCAAGCAGAGGCTCCGCGCCGTGCACTCCAACCACCATCCTCGGCTCCACGGCAACCATTACCGCCTCCCTCGCCGCAGCAGAGGTTCCGCCTTGGGCACACCATCGCCACATCATTACCAAAAGCGGCAAACCTTCTCCCAACCTCCCTCCAGCCACGCACAGTAACTCTGCAACTCCGGCCAACGATCAGAGCTCCTCCTTTCCGGCGACCACAGCTCCCTCCTCGGCCTACACCAGGACCTCCGTTCTCCATCAACACCGGACTGGACCCGAACACCCTGCTGCCAACCTGCTGCCATCCGTGACCCATCTCCGGCAGCAACCATCGCTGTAAGTCTCTGCATGTCGGTTACACTTGCACACAAACTCACTCACACACTGTACAAAGACAAAGCACACACGCCCTCACACTGCCACACACGTGCCTGTATACATATATATTTTTTTTTTGGATTTGCTTGGGTTTTGATATGTAAAGTTTTAATTTTTTTTTTATTGTACATTTAATTGGTGTTTTATATATGTGTATATCTAACATTAATCTATTTTTTGCAGGATTTTATTTTACCTTTTGCAATAATATTAATTCAGGTTTCATATATATATATATATATATATATATATATATATATTTGATGTTAATTTATTTTATTTTATTTTATTATTTTTTTTTCAGGGTTTGTTTTTGTCCTAGTATTCATTTAGGTTTAATTGTTTTATTGTTTATATTAATGCATGTTAAATAATAAATATGGTTGTCTTTTATTGTAGTGTTTTCATTATTGTGTGATGTTTTTGTAATTTATTTATTTGTTTATATATATATGTATACATATATATATACATATATATATTTTTCTTAATGTTATTTTGCATATATATTGTATTATTATTGTTTTATTTGTCCTAATATCTAATGTCTTGATTTTTGTTTTTTTCTTTGCGTATGCAGGTATATAGGTTTTTATGATTTTTGTAGTCATTTTAATTTTTGGTACTCAGGGTAAGTTTTAATTGTATTATTCATATAAGTTAATTTTCTTGAGTACGGAATTTTTATAGTTGGAATTTGTCTAGATATTTAAAACTTAATTTCATTTTATTCGTTGGATTGTTAATATTATTGTTGCATGTTTAATACGTAGATAGAACAGTTATTGTAATTTTTTACTTAATCCATATGTTTAGGGCTTTCATCGTTGATGTATGTTCAATTTTAATTACTTAGGGTTTTCTTTGTTGTATGTGTTATCTATACTCATATTAATATTTTCTGATATTTAGTATTCGTATTCTAATATTTTATCATGTTTACATATAAAGGTATCAATCATTATGGCAAGTTTAGTGTTTTGGTATATATTTTGCTATTATATTTAGTATGATATTGTATATAATATTACGATATAATTATTATTTAGCTTCACTTATTAAGGCATTTTTTTTTTATAGATGGTATTACCTTGTATAGTATCTTGAGTGTTTTAATATATATATATATATATATATATATATATATATATATATATACATATGGTATTTTATTGCCTATTTTGAAAGTTGTAATATTTTAACAGATATGCTTATTATCATTACTATTTTTATATGCATTGTGATAATTTAATATTTTAACTTATTATCTTATTAATATATAGTAAAACCTCCCATACTAGTATTTTCCTATAAAAATTTTATATACAATTTCAAAATTTGGGAGCGTATTTTTTTAGATATTTTATTGATTTTTAATCCCTATGATTTTATTGCGGGAGTATGAGCCTTCGGGCATCACATACCTTAAGCTCTGAGGGAATATATGTATATATATTATATGTATTTATTTATTTATTTATTTATTTATTTATTATGTGTATTTATAAATTCATAAAAAGGAGTAATGTAAAGACTTATTAGATTAACTTAGGGATAATTTCAAATTAATTAGGTACCGTTCGTAAGAACAGGTGCGCAGGGGGTGCTTGTACCTTCCCCTTGCGTAACCGAACTCCCGAGACTAACTCTGGTAACATAGACCCACTCTACCCCTAATGGAGTAGTAATCATGTGTTCTAACCACACTAAAAGGTTAGTGGCGACTCCGACATTCCAATATTTTCCCTTGAATATTAAAAATAATTTTAATTTCGCCACCCAGGGCACACGCGCTCCCGGGACGTCGCGACACCATGCATGGTCGGGAAAATTTGAAATTCATTCCAACTTGTACCTCTCACACATATTAAATGGGTTGAGTGCATAACTCAAGGGTAGCTTTTATTCTTCATGTATATAAATTTGAATGCTCTCATATTCTTGTATCGTTTATGCATTTATGCTTATACGTGTACAACATTGCCGCACTATCCATAGTTCAACAAATGATTAAAATTTCTTTGATGGATAGTTTATGTCTTTTCCTTGCATGAACTTTTATTGAGCTATATTGAGTATCTTGAGTTGATTATACTACTGGATAGCATGCTTGTGTTGAAAGCCTCCTACATGACGGATACAGTTGATGTGTAATTGCATACGAGTAGTAGATATAGGTTCTTGTGTTCCTTGAACTAAATTATAAATTGCTTATTTGAACCTATCAGGTATAGGTTTTATGTAAAAATGTTCGATTTAATGATGGCATGCTGCAGAAATTTTGACAGGAATTTTTCCAAAAGTAAAACCTTGTACATAGATGATTATGATAATATTAATGTTAAAATATTTTTGAAAGGATAAGTGAAAACTCAAATAGATAATTAAACTTCATCTTAGCATAATCATCAATCACTTAGAAAGGCTCAGATCCATCCCTATAGGAAGCGCATAAATGATCCATATGCATTACTTTCATCTACTGAATTATTGAGGCTCTTATGAAATCCCTGAACATTATATCCTGCGCTTGAAGTTTTATGACTTGATATGGAATGTTTTTAGGTCATGAACATTATTGCATGCCTTAATATACGCTTTTCTGATGCATCTATGGTCTATAGGGACAACTATACTTATAGGGGTAAATAAAGTTGATTAATATTCATCATAGTTGATTTTAAAGTTTCAAAATGAATGGCTTACACTACTGAGCAAAATGAAATTAATCTTTGGAAAGTATCAGTAGTTAAAGAATCTAAGCACGCACTTAAATTGATAGGGGGAGCATCTCAAATTAAATTTCTATCTTGTTATGCTCACCAATATTTTTGGCTTAGATCAGTTTGTTATTCTTTGTGGCATATGCTTGAATAAAATGAAATGCTCTATTGAAAATCTTAATTTGAAATATGTTAATTTGCACAGTCACTTGATTTCTCATATGATCTTGCATGCGATTGTTAAATTTTTAGGATCATTATGATTATGGTTTTCTGGTCATATTTTAGTATGTGCTTAATTGAAAAACTAGAAAATTTGTGCTTACTTGCTTTTAAAATTAAAGTTTCTCTTTTTAGCAAGCAACCCCTAGTATTTTTTTTTTTTTGCAAATATCATAAGGGGGAAATATATTATTATACATATAATTTTAAATTTTTTTTTGCATAACTGGTTTGATAACTTCATATGTAAATGCATGTGAACTTGTTAGACTATGTTTGTACTCAAACCAACTATTTGCTATCATATGTTGTGTGCTTTCAACTAAAATCTTCCACGGGTCTTATGATATGTTTCAATTGCAATGGTTTGTGTATATTTATGGTCTAATCTTATTTTCATGTCATTTAAATAATTTAAATGATCAGTTTTATTGATTGTGTGCTTAATTGCTGACGTTATCTTCGTCATTCATTTTGCATTGTATGACTATTATATTTCTTGAATGATTGAAAGTTATACTTCTATTTTATATCTTGATCAAACTAGACTGTTTGAGTTGGTAGTTGTGGATAAACTATAAATCTAAAACTCAATCAGGTCATTTTTATGCAGGTATTTTTGGGAAAATGCTTTATTTTCAAACGGCATGCTTCCAAATTTTCTCAAAAAATTTCCAAACCATATCTTGTATATGAATGATAATTATCTCATACTTGCCTATATACTTAAATGTTTATTTAGGCTCTTTTTACTGATGCCAAAAGGGGGAGAAGTAGACAAGTATTTGTCATCATCAAATAGAGGAGATTGTTGTTGGCCCTATAGGTCATTCATAGTTTTGATAATGACAAATACTCTCGTATTTAATGGTTGCAAAGTTTGTGTGCAGGTTCTTACTGGCAAGTTCATATAATGGCATGCGGCAATCTGAAGAGAAGTGAAGACCCATGATGTTTTTAATTATTGTAATCTATATTTCATTTCACTGGGTCTATAATAATAATCATCCAAGGTCTATAATAATATGCATATCATACATGTAAGACAATAAACTCAAGATCTTAGAGAGACCTTAGGAATCACCCTTCGGTCGATCAGTCGACCGAAGCTGGATTTTTCCAGTAGGATAGAAAGACCTTAGGTCCCTAAAAAAATGCACAAACAGTCCCCATATCACTTACATAATCAAGGGAATCAATTGAAGCAAAAATTGAACTTAATTGAAAATCCCATTAGAGGTCGGGTGACCAAACCCTAGGTGTTCAAAACACCTCGAGCACCCGAACTTCTGGGAAGTCAACAGGTTGACCTGGTTTCGGGCGACCAACCCAGAAATAAGCGCATCACCTTCGAGCGACCGAATCCTTAGAAAGAGACTTATCACCAACTCGGGCTGCCAAACCTCATATATCAAATCAAGCCTCGGGCATCCAAACCTTGTAGTTTAGTTAACCGAACTTAGCACCGGGCACCCGAACCACGAGACAATTGTTTTTGACTTTTGTTCAGCTAACCAAACCTAGACTCGGCCGACCAAACTCTTTAAAATGTTTTTTTGACTGAGTCTATTCGGGCACCCGAACCTCAGGCTGGGCACCTAAATCTCTCGGGTTAAATTAATTTTTATCGGGGTTAAAATTAAGTAAATAGGGTTAATTTTCTTAATGGATTTTAAAACAAATTTAATAATACCCTAGGTGTCCCCAATGGTCATAATTTTGTCTATACCTATATATATCTCTTCATTTGCAAAATTTAGGTAAGATTAGCAAATAGGATTAAGCCAAAATTCTCTGAAAAATTCCAAATCCTATTTTCTCCTACTAAGTCCATAACACTCAAATACCTTCATTCCTTCGAGAAATTTTACTTTGTGAGTGTTTTATTAATCATTTTTAAATTGCTAAGAAACCCTCACTTGCTTTGCTTGTGATTTTCATATTGAGGGTTTAGCCTAATTTTCCCCTCGATTTTATTTCATAAATCTTTGTGTGAGAAAAATATTATAGCTAAGTGGGTCTTTGCATTGTCATTGCAAGACTCATTAAAGCTTATATTTTGTGTGAAAAAATACCAAGTTATCATATTTTCAAACTATTCTTGTGCCTATTTCATTGAAGGAAAATATTTTGAGTTAGTTTGAATATTTGATTAGCATCTTTGAAACCCTAATTTGTCATTAAGATTTGATTTAACTTGTTT
This sequence comes from Malania oleifera, assembly GCF_029873635.1. NCBI lineage: Eukaryota > Viridiplantae > Streptophyta > Magnoliopsida > Santalales > Ximeniaceae > Malania > Malania oleifera. The sequence continues at coordinate 60,120,791 of NC_080428.1, forward strand.
CAAAGATTAGCTTATTAGAACACTCTGCGCATATTTGAGATTATGCATTTTATTGAGTGTTGATTGCATACGTAGACCACCAAGCTTATAGTTCATACATCATTGAGGTGCATTGATTATACTATGCGTATTGTAGTACAAATCTGCTTAGTGTGAAAAGCATATTTCCGTGTACACAAAAATTTTATTTCACATTTGTTGTATTCCAAGCGTGGGTCTGAAGAGGGAGACTAACCCTGTTGAATAGTCTCGAATTGACTTAGACCCGATTAGGAAAGTTAGGTGTACCATCCTAGTAAAGTGTAGGTTGAGGTCAGCCCTGCTAATTGGCCTGGTTGTAACCAGTGCCGCTCCACCCGTTAAGTGAGCATTAGTGGAATCCTCATGCTTCTGAACTAGAGGCAAGAACGTAGGCACAGTTGGCCAAACTCTGATAACATATCGTGTGTGCATTTTATTTTTCCTTAATTTATTTACTGCACGTGTATGTTATATTGTGAATGCTACGCATGATTTAATTTTCGCATATCATTATCTACACAATTGGTGTATGAATAGAAAGACCCTAGGTTGTGTTATACGACTATCTCGTTTAACTTAGGAGATAAATTTTAAAATTCCAATTCATCCCCCCTCTTAGGAATACACCAAGGATAACATAATTGTAGGAGAACCTAAAGTTTACTCTCAAATGAATTTTGCAAAGATAAGATTTATATGGGAAAGCACAAATACAATAAGGCTTTTCTAGCACCATATATATGAGTTTAAATACGTGCTTAAGCCTTTTAAAATCAACCCAAGAATATTTTGTACATGAGATAAAGATTAGAAGAGTGAAAATATACTCATGTTTTTGAAAGGATGAGTGAAATCAAGATATGCAATAAAATGCTCTTATAAGAGTCTAAGCTCAAAAGAAAAGGTTTTCTCCAAAGAATATTTTCAAAACAAAGTGTAGGAGAAAAGTTATATTTGGTGCACTCCAAAAAGATTTGCAATGAAAAGATGGAGTGGGGCTTTTGATTTTGTTTTAAAATGCCCAAAATATTTGAGAGAGTTTTTGGCTAATCAAAAGCAGCTAATTAAAGTTATGAATGAGCTATTTATAGATTTTCTGAAAATCTGATCGTTAAGGGACATGCTCATCATTTTAAAATTATTTAATCAAAAAATTAAGCGTGCTTAGCGCTGAATGTTTGAGCAACCCAAGAGGGTCGGTCGACTAAGGCATGTGTCGGTCGACTGACCTCTTTACATTGCAATTAATCACTCAAATTCTTTAATCATACTCATTATAAATTTCGGGAGCATCTCCCCAAGGTTCTCCAAGTACACAAGATGGGGGAAGTGAACATGTTGCTAGTTTTTCACTAACAAATTGTCATAATACCCTACTATGCACCCTGAGAACATAAATAGGGATGCTATCAAAATATGTAATGAGAATGAACAAAGCGTGAATGGTGACAATAATGCAAATACAAATTCCAAAACTGCCTACACATTGGACAATTCAAGAATTGTTGGAAAACAAACATCACTAATCATTAATGAAACAAATAATTAATGTTCCATTCATTATTAATCTAGAGAGTATGACAAATAATCAATTGAATATTAATTGATTTGTCTGACATTTACGATAAGACATGAATGTATAGTAACGATTCTTGTACAAGTCTAGACTTCAATGAACACATCCATATAATAAATGAAAGTATAAAAAATATATATTATTTTTATTATTATTTAAATGTATTTTACTATTTGTTTGTCGTACCTATATTGATATATGCCATTCTCGATCTTATATTCCGGAATTGGGATTTCAAATCATCATTCATATCTCGATTTGGTCACTCCAACGTACAGTTTGATTACTCCCAACATACAACTACCAAATGTATATATATCTTACATTCAACTAAAAAAACATAGTTACAAATTAACCGTAGCATAACAGAAAAGTTACACAACAACAATGTATAAAGGATATGCATCCTAATGTCCTAAATCTATGCCTAAAATATGTATGCTTAGTACGAAGCCTAAATATAACATAAGCAATACATAGACAATATCTATATACAAACACAGTAAGCCCTTGTTTGGAATATCTTTAAAAATAAAAGCATGTTCTTTATAAAGCAAATGACATGTGAGAATTCTCTCTCACCAGGTTATCCATAGGTAAAAAAAAATATTTGAAGGGGTAATATATAGAGCACCCAAATTTGTTTATATATATAAAGTATAAGAACTCGGGTATGCTTACTGCGACAGGTCTAGGCTTGGCCTCGCTATAGGTGGGTGGCGGCGTGGAAGGGGATGGCGGCAGGTGGGTGGCCGGACGAGGCCGGCAGCCTCGCCAATTTGCCCTTCGCCTAGCTACGACAACTAAGGCAAGCGAGAGGCGGGTCCTTGCAGTGGTGCGGTTGACGGGTGGCGACGCAGGAAGGGTGCAGCGGCGGAGGGTGCAGTGGCGAGAGGGCCCGAGTCCAGCTCTTTTACGGAAGATCAAGAAGGGGCGATTTGGGGGAAGAATGAGCGAGAGTTCGAGGGAGGGAAAGAAACTGCAAAAATATTGGGGGAAGTATTAGTGGCGGCAAGAGGGCGACAGTCTAGCTCTTCAACGACAGATCAAGAAGGGGAGATTTGGGGGAAGAATGAGCAGGAGTTCAAGGGAGGGAAAGAAGGTGCGGAAATACTAGGGGAAGTATTAGGGGCGTTTTAAAAATCATCCCTAAAATAACGATTTTGAAATTGAATAGTAAATTATTAGTGACAGTAGCTGTCACCACTAGTAATTGAAAAATCGTTACTAATTTATAGGCGCCATTATTAGAGCAAGAAAACCAATGTTTAATTACGAAATTATTGTGGCGAACTAAAATCATCATTAATAATGCATTATCAGTGTCAAATTAAATTTTCAAAAATTTGATTTCGTTACTAGTAGCGCATTATTAGTGACTACTTTTGGTTCGTCACTAATATTTTGATCACTAAAAATGACATTTTTTGTAAAGAAAACCACCAACTAGTAAAACAAAAATTCAAAATTTAAATTTCCACTACATTATTCCATTACCTTGTAGGGACTAGTTAATCGCTATTGGGTTAGCGCAAAACTCCTTCGCACATGCGCAAAAAAATGGGTAAGGGTGAGGCTCGTCAACTACCTTGTGAGACATTTTTCTTCTCACTGTTTTATCTTTATTCTCAAATCATTCAATTGGCTTATGAAATGTTTGATAAAAAAATTGACTATCAACAAGTACATTTTTAGAAAAGTACTTATTTTAAGTACTTCTGTCAATAGATGTACTATGAGATTACTTATTATAAGTACTTTTTTAGATAACTACTTTTAAAAAAAAACTATATATATATATATATACACAAGATACTTGTTCTCCTTAAAGAAAAGTAGCTTGAAAAAATTGTTTTGAAAATAAGTACTTATTGAGTGTAATCAAATACAATGCACTTATGACAAGTTTAAGTTTTTATTGGACAATTAGAAATTGGGTTATGATATACGACAATATGCTTGACATGTTTAAGCTTTTGCTTCTTCTTCTTCTTAATCACCATTAATTTCAAAATTTATCAGTTAGTAATAGAATATGTATGATATAAACCTCCTTGAATGTGTATTATATGCTTATAGAATTAGATAGATGGCTGAAAAAAAATAGGCGAGAGAGAGAGAGAGAGAGAGAGAGAGAGAGAGAATAGGTATAAAGAGAAGAAAGTTAAAAAGAGAATAGGTATAAGAACTTTGTGTATGAGAAGGCTCTTCCTGCACATGAAAATGTATGAACAGGTGCTGATTTTTGAATTCTATATCTATATATATATATATATATATATAATATTTTGGGATAGTCAATAAAGTTAGACAAATTAGTTGCTTCCTTTGAATTTCCGTATAATTTTCAAGAAATTAGTTGAATGAAAAAAGCTTTAGTTCTTGAGTGGAAATATAATAATTTCTTAACCCAATATAATAATTTAATTTATTTGCTTCTTCTGATTGCAATGCTTGTTATTTTATTTTGGTTGTTTCTCTCAACCATTTTAAGTTCCCTAACAATGCTCATTCTACCTTTAGCTATAGAAATCAACATGCTATATAATGATTGAGAATGCATATGTCTTGGCCCAAGTTTGTTTGGTTAATAAATTCAAAGATTAGTTGGGTTCGAGTATTTGAGGCTATAGTTTTTCAATTAAAATTAAAATTTAATATTTAAGCGGAGGACGTAAAGGGACGAATTTGTTATTTGTTCTAATGAATTGACCACACAAATTCTTGAAAGGCCTTAAGCATTATTGAACATAAAAAATATCTATGTCCATTCTTAGTTTCTATAATAATGTTTATTCAGGGATAAAAGTCTATCTCTTTAGCCAAACATAAGTATTATAGATTCCCACATCCATGTTGTTTTTTTGGAAATGATCGGCAAGTATTTGCATTGGCTCTTAATAGACATAGGTGATTGAAAGGGAAGGTGTACTCCCGAGAGGGGGGTGGATTGAGATTTTAAAAAATTTCTTTATAACCTCTTTTATTAATTCTTTCTCAATTCTTTTTAATTTCAGCAATCATACATGTATAGTTGATTTGAATTTCAATCACAAGTTTAGCTGAGAGGTAATTCAGTTATAAATCTTTATGAATGAGAATACCAAATTGAATACATTGTAGGTTTTTCAAGACTTCTTCTAGCACTTTAAATCAACACCCAATAAACCAATTCAATCAACCAAGATGAGTTTCACAATATGAAACAATATATCAATTCCAGTAATGCTTCTAAGATTCAGCTTTTGAGTATGACAACCCACTCAACAAGATAAGTTATATTTCAATATGAAAAGAAATAAAGAATTCAACCAAGTTTCCGAAACTCAGAAATTAAATAAACCACTTTCAATATTAATGAGTTTTGGTATATATCAATCAACGAATTAATGAGTCTTGGGTGTTAATCAATCAACGTACTCCCTCACGGTTTCCGCAATATGTATTAATCAACCAAATTACTCCCTTTCGATTTCCGCAATTCCCAAAAGCAAATTAATTTACAGCAATTTAATATCCAATCCACACAGTTTAAGTGTGCAGAAAATTAAAGAGAGTAGGGAAGAGAGTGACACCGAGAGTTTATGAAGTTCGGCTATCCCCGCTTACGTCCTCACCTTAGGCAACACACCTAAAATTCTACTATACCACTCATTTACGGGCGGAGAAAACCTTTTACAAGACTCCTTTAATAGGATAGAGTCCTCCTCTCCAAGTGATACCCCACGCTTGGTGCAATGATTCAATAATCCTGAATCGTCAACAAAACAACAAGAGAATTTGGTGTACAAAAACACTCTCAACAAGAGCTGATAGTACACGTTTAAAGCACAACTATATACTTCAAATCAAAACATCAAATATAGAGAACTTGAAGCTTTAGATATATATCATTGTAATCTTCTTTCTTTGATTGAAAGATTTAGAATTTGTGCTCAAAGATTGATGAGAAAATATCAGCAAGACTCAGTAGAAACTTCAACAAGTGTGTGAGTAAGAGAGCTTTTGAAGATTGTAAGCAATAAAGCTTGATTGTTGATTTTAATTCTTGGTTTATAAAACCCTTTGTCTTAGGGGGTATTTATAAAGTTTAGAAAGTGTATTTCATGTTCCACAAGTGACTTGGAGTGTTCCCCAAGTTTTCATAACGTTTAAAATCCAAAAACTCAAATTTGAAAACTTCTTGTTACTTTTGAAAATTTGAACTTCGAAGGGTCAGTCGACTGGACTCAAAAGGTCAGTCGCCTGGGCTTTTAAAATCAGTGAAAATTCAAAGTTAGTGTAGGGTCAGTCAATTGGGCTCACCAGGGTAAGTCAACTGGGCCTTTACTGTTTGCCTAATTTTATTCTACATAAATGTTCTGTTGACCTTATAGGTCATACCCGGTTTTGATTATGAAAAACTCGGATATTTAATGTCTATCAAGTTTGTGTGCAGGTTCATATTAGCAAAATCGTATGATGGCCCATGTTATCTTGAAGTAAAATAAGACCGAGAAGATTTACTTGTTGTAAATTTATATTATGTTCTTTTCAGGTCTGTAATAGTAATATAGGAGAGGTATGTAATAATTACTACATATCATTCATGTAGGAATTAAAAAGCTCAAAAGCCTTAAAACGACCCTAGATCCCTACACATCACAAGGAAATCGAGAGACCTTAGTTTGGTCGACCAACGCCAGGTTTTTCAGTCTTGACAAAGAGGCTTGACCTTAGAAAAGACCCCAGGTCCTTGCACTTACACATAAAACTGTCCCAAATATCCCATATATTTTCAGGAGAATTAACTGACATAAATCAGGACTTATAGGGTTAAATTGGTGAGACTTCAGGCAATTGAACTATGGTGTTCAAAACACCTCGAGCGACCAAACCATTAACTAGTCAGCAAGTTAACTTGGTTTCAGGGGATCGAACCAAAGTGAACGTACCGTCCTTAGTCAGCCGAACCATGATTCCGACTTTTCCCACCAACTCGGCAACCCAAACTTGACGTTCAAAAATGCCTCGAGCTACCAAACTTTAAACCAGGCAACCGAACCTCAGAAAAAATGGAAATAGCCTTCGGTCAGAAAGCCAAACCTACACTCAGGCGACCGAACTTCAAAAATCAAAATTTTCCACTGTGTCTGTTCGGGCAACCAAACCATGGATCAAGCACCCGAAACTCTCAGGTTGTTTTAAATTTTACCGCAGTTAAGAAAGGTTAAATGGGGTTAATTTTCTTAAATAGTTTTAAAATAATTTTAATAATTACCCCTATGTCCCCAATGGTCAAAATTTAGCCCTTCTCTATATATAGGGGGCTCATTTGCTTGGATTAAAAAATGATTAGTAAACTGATTAGCAAAAAATTCTTTGAAAAATCCTAAACCCTATTTTTCTATACTAAGCCTATACACTCAAATACATCCATTCATTTGATATAGCTCTGTGAGTGTTTTTTTTTATTCATCGAGTATTATTGCTAGAAACCCTCACTTGTTCTTGTGCATTTGATTTTATTTGAGGGTTAAGCAAAGAATTTTTCCCCTTGATTTTGTCATGTAAATCTTTGGTTGAGAAAAATCTTATAGCTTTGTGGGTCTTTGCACTAATACTGCAAGACTCATTAGGGCTTGTATTTTAGTGTGCAAAAATATTTTTTACAATCTTAGATTTGAGTATCTCCTTGTGCTTGATATTGAGAAAAACTATTTTTGAGATATTTTAAATTTTTATTGGCTTGAATCTTTGAAACCCTAAACCGAGATTGAGATTTTATAATGACTTAGTTTGAAAGATTTTCTTGTAGATACACTCTTGTGCTTGATTTGAGATAATCATTGTTTTTTAGTGTTGATTACACATTTACACCATTGAGCTTATTGTTCTTACATGATTGGTGTGTTCTAATTATTACTGGTAAAAATATGCTTGATTGATGAAGCATTTTATTTGTACACATCTTGTATTGAAATATTGTTGTATTCCAGGTGTGGCCTGAGTAAGCGGTAATCTAGCCCGGAAGGATTGGTTGTAAAGGTTAAGGTCAGCCCTGTGCTTATTAACCTAGTTGTATTCAGGTGTCGCTTAACCCGTTAAGTAAGCTTTAGTGTAATCCTTATGCTGGTGAGCCAAGGTGGGGAAGTAGGCTATTTTCCGAACCTCGATAACATATCTAGTGTCATCTCTCCTTATAGCTTTATTGTGCATGCTTAATTAGATTACTTGTGCAGTTTAATTTTCGCTAAATATTAGATTTATTTTATCTGCACTAGATTGACCTTAGGTTTGTGTAATATTGTTGTTGGTTGATTGACCTAGGGGATTAATTTTTAAAATAAAAATCTACTCCCCTCTTGGGATTGGACTAAAGTCAACAATTGGTATCAGAGGCTTGTTACTTAGACTTAAACGCTTTTTTGTAAAAGATCATAATGGCTTATCTTGGCGCATTCCCATCTTGTGGGGGTAAGTTCTCTACAAACCCTCCAATGTTCTCTGGTGAAAATTTTGTCGATTGAAAACTTAGAATAACTATTTTTATCAAATCCTTAAATTAGAGAACTTGGTGTTAGCTTTACCGTGATCCAAAGAGTGGGGGTGAATTGGTATTTTTTAAAATTTAATCCTTAGGTAAATATTCTAATACTAGTATGTTCACAATCCTAAGGTCAATTCAGTACTAGTAATGTGAATATACCAGATATTAAATAAAGCAATTGATTAACAGCACATGCACCAGAAAGTAGTAAAGTAAGCGTAACACACAAAAATGTTATCGAGGTTCCGCCAATTGGCCACGTCCCCGCCTTGACTAACAAGCACAAGGATTACCACTACAATTGCTCACTTAAACAGGTGGAGTGACACCAAAACAAATCAAGTCAATTAGCATAAGGTTGACCTCAACCATTACAGGCAATCCTTACCGGACTGGATTACCGCCCCTTCAGGCCACGCTTCAAAATACAACAGTATTCTCTCAAACAGATGGTACAAAAATGGTGCTTTCACGTAAAGCAGAAATGTACCCAAATACGCACATTCACATACACATCAATAGCATGGATATATTGTAAGCTCAGTGATGCAAGTTTTGTTCAATCAATACTTAACATAGTATAATCAGTATGATGCTCAAGAGTATTCAACACAAGCAATATCTTGGAATCTAATCAAGGTATTTCAATAACAAATCAATATTCCAAGTATACAAATCATATAATCAAACTAGCTTAAGAAAGTTTTTTTCAATGTAATGTGCACAATGCTAGTTTGAAAATGTTTGCTTGTTTTAAAAAATCTTGGCACACCAAAAACCAAGCTATTGGACACTTGCAACAAGATGCAAATATCCTAAGCTTCCTTGGTTTAATCCCACACAAGATTTATAATAGAAAAATCCGTGGGATAAACCTAGGCTAAGCTTCCAAAAAAATTATCTCAAACACACAAACAAGCGGGAGTATTAGCACCGAATAACAATCACACTTACACAACAAGAACTCTCACAATCTCAAATTTTATCAAAAGGATGCAAGTTTGAGAGTATTTGGGCGAAGGGTGAATTTTCAAGAGAGAGGGATTTTTGGTTAATCACTTTGCTAATCTTGTCCTAATCTTGCAAATGAACTGATATTTATAGCCAGGGGTAAAAATATAATCGTTTGGGATATGATGGGAATAATTAAAAAAGTCCCAAATGATTAAAATGCAATTAGCCCAAATTAACCCTGTTTTACAGCAATTAAAAATAATTTTAACCGGTTGGGGTTTGGGTGGCTGAACCTAAGTTTGGTCACTCAACCAGACACATGCTAAAAATGTGTTCAATGCAGTTCGGTCGCCCGAATAGAGCTTTGGTAGCCCGAATCAATGTCTGTAGCAAAGCTTCATGACTTCGAGTGCCCGGACAATATTCGGTGGCCCGAATCCATGGGTTTGGTTGCCCGGAGTCCTTTTTGTACTAAAATGATCGGTCGCCCGAGTTGGTGAGTTGTCCCTTTCGAGGGGTTCGGGCGCCCATGGATGGTGTGTGCATTTAAGGGTCAGTCACCTGAGAACCTGGTCAACATGTTGGCTTACCAACATTCGGGCACCAAAGGAGTTTGTACTCCAAGGGTTCGGTCGCCCAAGCTCTCTTAAGTTGCTTAGAATTGTATTGTTCAATTTAAGCGTAGTTTCAACACACCTATATATTATATGCTGTGTGTGTGTGAGTGTTGGAACCTAGGGTCTTGCTATGGTCTTATTGAGCTTACGATATATCCTATATGCATGATGTGCAGGTAAGATACATACAAACCATAGCCTAGGTTACTATTATAGACCTATATTACAGACATTAAATTTACAATAACAAATTACAAGTCTTCAGGGTCTTCTTGTTTCTTCAAGTGTCCTTCCTTGGGATATTTATTTAAGCCTGCCCAAACACTTGACAATCATCAAATATTAGTATTTGTCATTATTAAAACCGAGTTCGACCTGTAAGGTCAACATTCAAAAAAATGGGCATAGCCTTAAGAGACTCCCCCTAACAATGTGCATCATCTATTTAACCCAATTTTTGTCCCTACATCTTCCCCTTTTGGAAACAACAAAAAGGGTCATAAGAGTAAAAACTATAGGCAATGGGTAAGTGTTACATTTATACATTATAAGTCTTAGAAAGATTTTGAAAAATTTTGGCAGTGACATTTGTAAATCGAACTTTCTAAAATAAATTTTGTATAAATCTTAACCTATTTGAGTTTATATATCCTATCAGTTTATCCACAATTACTCAAACAGTTCAGTATGGTCCAATCAATCAAATATAAATTTCAATATGATCATGTAGTGGACAAAAAGAGTGGTGCATCACAAGCGAGAATTGATATGCACAAAGTCCAATATGATCATGCTATAGATATAAGACATGTGCATACAAGCAATAATCGACATGCGCAAAGTCTTAGGCAAGAAAACATATCAACAATAATAGCAGTTGCTAAGACTTGTAAATTTTACTTGAGAGCTCCCCCTAAATTTATGCAAACTGTAAAACATCTAATAAGCCTCTCTACTATGCATTAGACCTAACTCACGTTTGATTTGTATGAACCTATCCTCGGGAAGTGGTTTAGTGAATCTATCTGCCCACTGTTCATTAGTGCATACAAATTCAAGAGCTACATCTCTACACATGATCACGACGAAAGTGGTGTTTGAACTCAATGTGTTTAGTTCATGAATGTGAGATAGGATTTTTAGAGATGTTGATTGCACTAGTATTATCACATTTAATCAACATTGTATCATAGTGCAATCCAAAATCCACTAGCAGTGAGATATATGAGACTCCCAAAATCCACAAGTTATTGTTTCATATAAAGAGTTTGGGCACAACAGCTTCTAGCCGCAATGTATTTAGCTTTGGTTATGGATAAGGCAACTGGGTTTTAATTCTTAGAGAACCAAGAAACGGGAGATTGTCCTAAATAATGACAAGTACCATTGGTAATTTTTCAATCAACCTGACTACCGGCAAAGTCAGCATCAGTATAACTAACAATCTCAAAGGTAGTGTGCTTAGGGTACCATAAGCCTAACTTTATAGTCCCAACTAGATACCTAAGGATTCGTTTAACATCTTTTAGATGAGATTCCTTAGGGGCAGCCTGAAACCTAGCACACATACACACACTAAACATAATGTCATGCCTATTAGCAGTGAGATATAGGAAACTCCCAATCATGCCACGGTACAATTTTACTTCAATAGGGATCCTTTGCTCTTCTTTTATCAATTAATGGAAGAGTCCATAGGTGTACCAAGAATTTTACAATCTTCCATATTAAATTTCTTTAGCAAGTCCCTAATATATTTAGATTGGCATATGAAAGTTCCATGTTTTAGCTTGTTTAATTTGTAGACCTAAGAAGAAACTAAGTTCACCCATCATGCTCATTTTAAATTCACTTTACATGCATTTGGCAAACTCATTATACAACTTATCATTAGTTGCCCCAAAAATGATATCATCCACATAAATTTGAACAAGGAGCATATCATCATTTTCGGATTTGATGAAAAGTGTAGTGTCAATCTTACCATGGGTAAACCCATTTTCTAGTAGAAAACCACTAAGCCTCTCATATCAAGCTTTAGGAGTTTGTTTCAATCCATGCAAGGCTTTAGAAAACCGGTAAACATGATCTGGATATTTATAATTTTCAAAACTGGGTAGTTGTTTTACATATATTTCTTCATTAAAAAAGCCATTTAGAAAAGCACTTTTAACATCCATTTGAAACAATTTAAAATTTTTAAAAGTGGCAAAAGCAAGTAGCATACAAATGGCTTCTAACCTAGCAACAGGAGCATATGTTTCATCAAATTCAATCCCTTATTGCTAGTTATACCCTTGGGCAACAAGTCTAACTTTATTCCTAGTTACTACCTCATTCTCATCTTTCTTATTTCTATACTCCCATTTAGTTCTAATAATTGTGTGATCATTAGGCCTAGGAACTATATTCCACACTTTGTTTCTTTCAAATTGGTTAAGTTGTTCTTGCATTGACATCACCTAAGATTCATCCTCTGTGGCTTCTTTAATATTTTTAAGTTCTTCTTGGTATAAGAAAGTAGAATGATTCACTAGATTTCTAGAAAATAGATTAGTTTCATCAAACACAACATGAATAGATTCAATGACAGTCAATGTTCTTTTGTTGAAAACCCTATATGCTTTACTATTCAGTACATAACGTAGGAAAATACCTTCATTAGATTTAGAGTCAAATTTTCCTAAGTGTTCATTATCCATAAGCACAAAGCATTTACAACCAAACACATGAAAATAGAAAATGTTAGGTTTATGGTTGTTCCACAATTCATAAGGGGTTTTATTTATTGACGGTCTAATCAACACCCTATTCATAACATAGCATGCAGTATTTATGGCTTGGCCAAAAAATATCTAGGTAATTTATGTTCATTCAACATAGTTCTACCCATCTTTTGCAGTGACCTATTCTTTCTTTTTACCACACCGTTTTTTTGAGGTGTTCTAGGTGCTGAGAAGTTGTGTGATATGCCCTTTAAGTCACAATATTTTTTTATGTTCTCATTTTTGAATAACATGCCTCTATCACTTCTTATATGAGTAATCTTATATCCTTTTTCATTTTGAATTTTCCTATAAAGTTTGGTGAACTGTTCACATGATTCATTTTTATGTGCAAGAAACAATACCCATGTGAATCTAGAAAAGTCATCCACAACTACAAAGGCATATGATTTACCACCAAAACTTTGTACAGAATTAGGACCAAACAATTCTAAATGAAGCATCTCAAGTGGTCTAGTGGTAGATATGAATTTCTTTCTCTTGAAACTAGATTTTGTTTTCTTACCCATTTGACATACATCATAAATTTTATCTTTTACAAATGACATTTTAGGTAAGATTTTTACTAGTTCTTTTCTAACAAGTTTAGACAACAAGTCCAAGCTAGCATGTCCTAAGCGCCTATGCCATAACCAACTAGCTTCATTTATAGCAGAAAAACAAGTGACTTGTTGTGAGGCTAAGTTATCAAGAGAAGTAGTATACATATTTTCATGGCGATCGGCAGTAAAAAGCACTTTGTGACTTGATTTATTCTCTGCTATGCATTTGTCATTTTCAAAAGATACTTTATATCCTATGTCACACAACCGACTTATGCTAAGTAAATTATGTTTCAACCCATCAACTAATAAAACATTATAAATAGTACGAGAGGAATTCTTACAACCTTACCTACTCCGATGATGCTTCCTTTTGCATTGTCGCCAAATGTCACATAGCCTCCATCCTTGGGAACAAATGAAGTGAATTTTCCCTTGTCATGTGTTGTGAGCATCCATTATCTAAGTACCACCAGTCCTTGGAGGAGGACAATCTTAGGCATACTTGTAAAATAAGTTAAGTAACTGATGTTGGTCCCCAAATTTTGTTGCGTCCACGGGGGTTAGTAGTAGGATCTCCCTTAACTACCCATACTTTCCTAATTCTAGCACGCTTATTCCTACGTGGACAATCAAATTGAATGTGACCAATTTGTTTAGATTTAAAACATTTTATTCTACACTTAGGATCTTTAGGAGGAATATGGGACTTTGACTCACGTGTAAAATGTCCTAAGTAAGGATCAGGTCATCTAACATTTTCAATACCATTAAAACCAAGACCCTCTTTATTTAAGGAGTTTCTTTGGGCACCAAGTGGTTTTTAAAAATTGTATTTACCCTCAGTGAATTTAAAAATTATTTTAGAGCTATCCTCCAATTTCCTCTCAAACTCAACAATGGTGGCATCTTTTTATTTTAAAATGGAAGCATGAGAGATTTTTGCAATATTAAACAATTTTGACCAATTTTCACATTTCTTTTTCAAATCGTTATTTTCTTTGGTCATTTTTCCTAACAATTTAGATACACGAATATATTCAAGTTGCAACTCTCTAAATGCAGGCATGCAATCAGAATCACAATCATCAGATGAATAATATGAAGACAATAAGCTAGAAGATGATACCTCATCATCTTGTGCCGTCAAGCACAGATTGGCAACCTCCGAGTCGCTATGGTCTGATTCTGAGTCACTGCTGCTAAGCTTATCCCATGATGTCCCAGCCTTTATGGCTTTCTTCTTTTTCTTAGCCTCCTTTTCCAGTAGTGGACAATCTGGTTTGATATGCCCGACCTTGTCACAATATTAACACGTGGGAGCATTTGATTTCTCTTTTCTTTTACTTGACTCTCCCTTTTCAGTTGTAGACTCCATGTATCTTTTATATGACTTCTTGCTCTTCCTGAAAATCTACTAAATTTTCTAGTTAGCATGGTCATATCCTCATTAGTGTCAGTTTCACTGCATTCACTAGATGTGTCCGTGGAGGTTTTTAACGCAGTCACTTTCTTATCCCTACTGTGCTCATTAAGTCTCTCATTTATGGCTACTTCATAAGTGATCAGGGAACCTATCAATTCATCTAGAGTCATGGCCTTAAGGTCTCTACCCTTAGCAATGGCCAGAGTCTTGGCTTTCCAAACAAGAGGTAAGCCTCTAAGGATCTTCCTAATCATCTCATATATGGGATAGGTCCTTCCAATGCATGCAATGAACTTATGATGTGTGTGAATATAGTGTACATGCTCTGAATGGACTCACTTACATTCATCCTAAAGGCCTCATACTCAATGGTCAACATATCTATCCTACTATCTTTCACATCTCTAGTACCCTTATATGTGACCTCTAACTTATCCCATATTTCTTTTGCAGTAGAACATACCATAATTCTATTAAATTCATTTACACCAAGACTACAGTATAAAATTTTCATTGCAGTGGCATTAAGACTAACAACTTTCATATCATCACCATCATATTCATCCTTAGTCTTAGGAACCTTAGCTGTACCCTTAGTTTTCATAGGGACATAATTTCCCTTAGAGACAATCCTCTACACCTTCCAATCAGTATTCTAAAGGTAGATGCGCATCCTCTATTTCCAGAAGGTGTAATTAACACCACTGAAAATAGGAGGCCATGTGGAATATGGTCCCTCAGAGAAAGGGGTCATAGAGTTATGAGCCATATGTGATCTTTTTGCAAAATAACAGCTAGTCTATGCAACCTAGCTCTGATACGAATTGTTAGCTTTACCATGATCCCAAGAGGGGGGGTGGTGAATTTAAATTTTTTAAAATTTAATCCTTTGGTACATATTCTAACACTAGTTTGTTCACAATCCTAAGGTCAATCTAGTGAAAGTAATGTAAATATACCAGAAATTAAATAAAGTAATTTAATTAATAGCACATGCACCGGTTATCGAGGTTATCGAGGTTCGGCCAATTTAAAGCAGTAAAATAAGGGTAACACACATAAATGTTATCGAGGTTTGGCCAATTTCCTATGTCCTTGCCTTAGCTAACAAGCATAAGGATTACCATTATAATTGCTCACTTAAACGGGTGGAACGGCACCTAAGCAAATCAAGTCAATTAGCACAAGGTTGACCTCAACCATTACAGACAATCCTTACTGGACTGGATTACCGCCCCTTCAGACCACGCCTCTAAATACAATAGTATTCTCTCAAACAGATGGCACAAAAATGGTGTTTTCACGTAAAGCAGAAATGTACCCAAATACGCACATTCACATACACATTAATAGCATGGATATATTGTAAGCTCAGTGATGCAAGTTTTGTTCAATCAATACTCAACATAGTATAATCAGCATGATGCTCAAGAGTATTCAACACAAGCAATATCTTGGAATCTAATCAAGGTATTTCAATAACAAATCAATATTCCAAGTATACAAATCATATAATCAAACTAGTTTAAGAAAGTTTTCTTCAATGTAATGTGCACAATGCTAGTTTGAAAATGTTTGCTTGTTTTAAAAAATCTTGGCACACCAAAAACCAAGCTATTGGACACTTGCAACAAGATGCAAATATCCTAAGCTTCCTTGGTTTAATCCCACACAAGATTTATAATAGAAAAATTCGTGGGATAAACCTAGGCTAAGCTTCCAAAGAAATTATCTCAAACACACGAACAAGCGGGAGTATTAGCACCGAATAACAATCACACTTACACAACAAGAACTCTCACAATCTCAAATTTTATCAAAAGGATGCAAGTTTGAGAGTATTTGGGCGAAGGGTGAATTTTCAAGAGAGAGGGATTTTTGGTTAATCACTTTGCTAATCTTGTCCTAATCTTGCAAATGAACTGATATTTATAGCCAGGGGTAAAAATATAATCGTTTGGGATATGATGGGAATAATTAAAAAAGTCCCAAATGATTAAAATGCAATTAGCCTAAATTAAACCTATTTTGCAGCAGTTAAAATAATTTTAACCGGTTGGGGTTCGAGTGGCTGAACCTAAGTTTGGTCGCTCGACCAGACACATGCTAAAAAGGTGTTCAATGCAGTTTGGTTGCCCGAATAGAGCTTCGGCAGCCCGAATCAATGTCTGTAGCAAAGCTTCATGAGTTCAGGTGCCCGGACAAATATTCGGTGGCTCGAATCTATGGGTTTGGTCGCCCGGGGTCCTTTCTGTACTAAAATGATCGATCGCCCGAGTTGGTGAGTTGTCCCTTTCGAGGGTTTCGGGCGCCCGTGGATGGTGTGTGCATTTAAGGGTCGATCACCTGAGAACCTTGTCAACATGTTGGCTTGTCAACATTCGGGCGTTCGAAGAGTTTTGTACTCCAAGGGTTCGGTCATCCAAGCTCTCTCAAGTTGCTTAGAAGTGTATTGTTCAATTTAAGCACAGTTTCAACACACCTATATATTATACGCTATGTGTGTATGAGTGTTGGAACCTAGGGTCTAGCTATGGTCTTATTGAGCTTACGATATATCTTATATGCATGATGTGTAGGTAAGACACATACGAACCATAGCCTAGGTTACTATTACAAACCTACATTACAAACATTAAATTTACAATCACAAATTACAAGTCTTCACGATTCCTTCCTTGGGATATTTATTTAAGCCTGCACAAACACTTGACAATCAAAAAATATCAGTATTTGTTATTATCAAAACTGGGTGTGACCTATAAGGTCAACACTTGGAGAGTTATTGCTCAAGGGGATATTGTGGCTATGAAAACCGTCAATAATGTTGAAATTCCGAAATCAGAAATTGAGCTGAATGAGAATGATCTGAATTTAATGCAAGTAAAATTCGATGCCATGAACATTATATTTTATGTTTTAGACACTGATATCTATCATGAAGTAAGGGCATGTCAAAATGCTAAAGAAATATGAGAGGAGCTTAAAAAGAGGTATGCCGAAACTAAGTCAGAAAAAGCTATCACTCCTAGTGAGTCAAGCTCAAAGGATCATAGTGGAGAAAATCAGTGCTTTATAGCCTTAACCGACAAAGAGGTAAATTCGTATCCTTCCACCTCATTAAATGATTCATGCAATGATTGTATTAAATCTAATGATACTTCTAGTAGTGAATATTGTAGTGAATCTGATGATGATAGCATGCCAACTTATGAGGAACTCAAACATGAATACATTAAAACTATAAGTCTCTTGTTAAAGCACTTAAACACTATACTGTTTTGAAAAACAAGAATGAGGCATCATTGAAAGAATTTGAATAAAAAATTCTTGTTAAAAAGGAAAATGATTTGAAAATAAAAAATTTAGTAATCAAGAATGAAAAATTGGGAAAGGAGTTGAATGTCTTAAGATGCCAAATCTCTAGTGATAATGAAAAGGACCGTCTTATTTCAGAACTTGAGTGTAAAGCAAACACAATAACTAAAGAATTTATAAAACTACAAGGTGTTTGCAAAGGTTTGAAAGATCTAAAAATTCAAGATCTAGAAAGAAATATTTAGGACCAAGCTAAGATCATCCATACATTCACTAGGGGTAAAGAAAACTTTGACAAGCTCTTAGGTTCACAAAAGATGACCTTAAATAAAGAATGTATAGGCTTTAATGAGATTGAAAATAGAAAAAGGAAGAACCTATACATGGGGTACTTTGTAAGAGAATCTAAACATTATGCAAGTACCTCCTCTAGTCCATACACTCACACCACATGTGTCTTGTGTAAAAAGAAGAGGCACATAAAATTTGATTGCCCATTTAAAAGAAAAGGTGTGAAACCCAAACGAGTATGGAAAGTCAAAGAATCACCGACTCCTAACCTATCAACAATCAAAAGCAAAAAGATGGTATGGGTTGTTAAGAAAGCAAAGTCCTTAAAATTCAAGGAAGAATTTACTCAAATAGAAATTACATGATCACACAATTCTTCCTTAGCATTTAGGATTAGCTATAGGGGGTAGTGATGACTATAGGCTTGGGAAGTGGTTGGTTCTTAAAATGAAAATTATTTGTAGATGCATTCACTATACACTATATTGAATACTAAGATTCCTAGATAATTAAGCCAATATGAAAAGTCAAGTAAAATATCCAATCTAATCACTTAATGAAGAAATATCATGATAATTAGATAAAGTATGAAGACATTGGTTGTATCATACTTGAATGAAACTCCACTTCAAAATGGACAAAGCATATTTTCCAAGTAATTAATTTGAAATGTTTAACTCACGTTAAATATAAATATTTTGAGTTAAGCATAGTTTTTTCATTGCACAAAATTGAGCTTTAGGAAATTTATCATGTTCTGTTTATCATATCCCTAAACTTAATTTTCTTCTCCTAAAAGCCCGCTAAAAATTCTAGCCATCTTTCTAGGCTTAAGCATTGGAGTCATAAATTATTATTCTTCTAGTGCTTATCTAAAGATATTATTCTTGTAATCAATAATAGAGGCATCCACTCAAGGATTTTAGTTTCATAGTTAAATCAAATTTTCCTCTTGAGTCTAAAATTTGAATCCTCTAATTTTTATTCACCATCATATTCATAGGAAATCCTTACCAAACCACGATCATATTTGGTAAGGTTTCACCTATCCACTTGTATCCTTGCTTTAAATTGTGATTATATTTGTAGGGTACTTTCCACTCTCCGAAGAGTTATGTTCAAGAACCATATACTCCTAAATGCTCTTTTGTAAACTGACTTGGACATATTCACTAGTACAAAAATATTTTGAATATTGTCTTGCTTTCTTGAAAATACTCTTCGGAACTCAATAGTGATTTACATTCCTAAGAGTATTTATCCTTTTTAGCTTCAATAGCTCTCAAATCATTACGTCATATCCTTTCGAGCTTTATATCCTTAGAAATAAGTTGAACGATTAAGTTAGTTGCACTAGGTCTTAAATTCAAGGAGACCTATGCTCATGTATTTAAAACTCAAAGCCATTAGAACTTGTGCCTCTCACTCCTTAGGATTCATAAAGAAAAGAGATAATGTAGGCTTAGTTCATTTAAAGAAATACTCATTGTGACTTTTTGGTCCTTTAAGTCTAAGCATGATAAGCGAAGATTAAATCATGAAAAATCTAAAACACTCGTCTAAGAAATTAGAGAATGAAAACGACATAAAATGAGTAGAGTACATAATTGAGGGGGAGCATTTATCCTTCATATATACATAAATTAAAATGCTCTCGTATTCTTAGATCATTTTTTTCCTTATACCTATATGAGTTGTTGACTCTACGACTCCAATCCTGTTTTGATAATGACAAATCACTTGGTATTTGATCTGTGCATTGAGTATGTGAAGAGGACCTACATTAAGCATGCACGGAAAGATAATGAGTCACGGAAGCCATAAAGTAAAGCTGATACATTTTGGAAAGCACCATGGAACTCAAAGAGTACGGGAATCAAGATGCGAGAGGCAAAGTTCAAGAATATCTTGGGAAAGGGTATTTAGAACTTATGTATTAACATTTTCATATGATTTAATTTGAGACTCATTATAACTTAGAATGGTTTTAGGATTCATGCATTTCATGTACATCATTAGGAAACTCTCATGGACCTTGAAATTTGTTCAAAATCATGAAAAATATATTTTATGAAAGACCCCAAAAAAGAAGCCAAGTAGATTTTTTAGTTAGAAATGAAAATTTGAGAGAATGGGGAGTTTGGTCGCCTAAACTCAAACCTCGGTAGCCTGAAGATTAAGTTCAGTCGCCTAAAGAATTAAATGGAGAAGACAGAACCTGGCTGAGGCTCTTCAGTCGCCTGACCTTGGAACCTAGGCGCCCAAAGTTGATACTTCAGGAGCTTGAAGTCGAGTTCGGTTGCCTGAACTCGCGAGAAAGCCTAAAAATCAACTCTTCATTAAAAAGACACGCGAATTATCTAATTGATCCAACGGCTGAGATTAATTCTAAGGGTAATATAATATATGTTATGAAGACTTAAACCCTAGAACACAAGCTAAGAGACACAACAAGAAAGATATACTTCTCATTGCAAGACTTGAACCCTAGAGCTGGTTTTCTGCACTTCAATCTTCTCCCATCTTCGTTTGGGAAAATCTCTACTGAAATCAAAAGGGCATTCATTCATCCAACTAAACTTTGATCCAATATTAAAGTTTGATCTGTCAAGTTATTACTTTTCAAGAACCTCTCATCTCCTTACGTGTTTATCATTAGAAAGAGGTTTTGATCTTAAGTGTGTATTCACATATAAGAACTGATTTTCGGGAAGATCATGTTTTGAGAAAAACTTGTTAGCTTGGTTGTTTGACTTGAAATTCAAGAAGTACATAAACACATATTCATATATATTGTTCATTGGGCTTCTTATTGAAAAACCTACTTTGATTGAAATATTGCAACTTGAAGGAAAACTTTGTGATTTTTGATTGAGCTATATTCAAGTCAAGTTTCTTTTAAATAGCTCACTTCAAATATACTTGAGCAACTTTACAAAGTGAATCAAGAACCCTAGTGGACTCCAAAGCATTCCAAATATATTTCCACTTGGGAGTTTTGATTAAATACAAATTTGTGTGTTGACACATATCATACATCAAACGATTGTATTGTTTTTCATACATTCTTGAGTTTCAAGTTATATCATATGTTAATGTACTAGGAAATTGAATTGTACTCACAAGCTTTTGTTAGAAGCATTGTTTTGAGTGTTATTTTTAGATTTCATTGTAAACACGGTTTGGGTTGTGAACCGGGTGTGAGGAGGAAGTTGTACCTTTTGTGAGTAGCAGATAAGGAGGAAGTTGTACCTTTTGTAAGCAGCGGTTTGTAAGGAAAGCTCCGTCGTCCCACATTAAGGAACAAGGTTTTTAGTGAATCCTTGAGTGGTTGCTCAAGGCGAGGACGTAGGCCAAGTTAGCTGAACCTCGTAAAATCACGTTTGTCTTCTTTCTTCCTTTTACTCTTTATTTTCTGTGTTATATTTAAATTGAGTATATTGCATGCATAGATAGGATTGTCATACTCACACATAATTGAGCAACTAGAAGTAGTTGGTAAACTTATAAGTAGTGTGTAAAAGGAAATTAAGTGGAATTTTTTTAATATCCAATTCACCCCCCCCCCTCTTGGGATTACACCTTAATTAACATGTGTATAGCATTCCAGCACTATTCATGATTCAATAAATGGTTAAAAGTTTTTTTGATGGATTGTTTATGTATTTTCCTAGCATGAACTACTATTGAGCTATATTGAATATCTTGAGTTGATTATACTACTAGATTGCATGCTTGTATTGAAAGCCTCCTACATAGCGAATGCAGTGATGTTTATTGCATTCTGATAGTGGATATAGGTTCTCGTGTGCTTTGAACTGAATTATAAATTGCTTATTTGAACCTATCAGGTATAGGTTTTAAGGAAAAATGTCCGATTTACAGACGATATGCTGCCGATTTTTCATTAGAATTTTTCCAACTAAAGCCTTGTCCAATGATGATTATAATAAAATGAAAGTTAAAATATTTTGGAAAGGATAAGTGAAAATGTAAGAACCCGAACCGTGATACATGGAATAAATTAATAAAGAGAAGGGTAAAATGGTAAATTGAGTAGGCTTCATCAACGAAGCCATAATTCGTTGATGAAGGCCTTGTGTTTCTTGGCAATGAAGTGCAGAAGCTTGTCGACTCTCTATCACTAAGAAATCAAAATATCCTCTCTCTCTCTCTCTCTCTCTAGAAACTCGAAATACATTCTCTCTCTCTCTCTCTCTCTCTCTCTCTAGATTTCTTCGTCGTACATTGCTAGAATTGTAGATCTGACGTTACCATGAGGATCAGGGAAGGATTCTCTACAAGATTTGTGGATCATATTTTCGTTCCGAGCATTTTTGGGTTTTGGCTTGAAATCAAGGTAAGACTCGATTTTCAATTCTGTTCTAGGAGTTATGTATGGAATATGATTGTGAGTATATTTTGTACTGTGGTTCATAGGTTTTGGGAACTTGGTTCTTTGTTTAGGGGCTGTAGAGTTTGGGATTGGATTTTCGGGGAAAGGTAAGGGGATTTTATTTATGTCAGTTATTTTCTAAATTAGACTCGGTAGAACTATGGTTAACAGTCTTGTGTGTGTTTTGGTTACTCATTTGGGGAAATCTAACAGGTAAAATTATGGGTTTTTCATATTACAGTTTTGGTAAAAAGGGGGCATTAGGTTGCATCTCTGGTTTTGTTGGAAAATCGTAAATATATTGTGATATATATTGTGTTATAGAGATGGTCATGCCTTGAATTCTTTAAAGTGTATATGTTTGGAAAATCATGATTTTAGATTACCAAATGGGTGTGGTTCTTTTGGTTATGTATGCATGCATGGTTGTGTTTTGTTGAAATGCAATAGGAATGGGGTTTTGAATTGTTCTAGGTATTAAATGAGTGTCTAGCTCTATATCCGAGGGTGTGAAATATCACCTGCCAAGTGTGGCAAGAGTGTCTGGCTCTATATCCGAGAGCATGAGCCTTATTGGCTAATCACCAAAGGGTGAGGATCCACCAGTTGTACCGGTACGATGCCATGGCAACCTGGGGCTACGCCATGTGCCAAGGATGTCGTGTAATTTGGGACGACTTCATGTCGAAAGGTGTGACGACATCGAGTTACTTGATCATGTGTGTGTGTGTGAATGCACTATGCTAGAACCGTTTTGTGAAAATACTGGAATTACATCGAACTATATGTTTTGTGTGATGATAACACTCAAATTCCACACACCAATATAACTTGGATTTGCTTTATTGAGAGGTGTCTCACCCCTTCTATACATATATATTTTTCAGATCCTTCGAGTAACTGGAAGTAGCATCCTTGCGTTGGGAGCGTAATGGTCGGTGTACTGCGGGAAGTACCTAGGTAAGTATTAGGACTATACTGGGTTATCTTTTGTGGTTTTGGCAAGCACCCCAGTTTATATTTTGTATTATGGAACTTGGATTCCTTTTGTATAGACTCTGGTATGGTACAAAATACGTATAGAAAGACCTTTATATGGTGTGTATCTGTAATGAATATGAATGTGTATAGGGTGTACGAGAAGCCCACGGGGTTAGACCCTCATTCGTTGTGCCTTGTCATTGATGATTTGTATGATATAGGGACATGTTAGGTTACTTATTCGCTCCTGGTCCTATTACTAGGTTCGGGGTATGACAGCTTGGTATCAAAGCTAACCAGGTTGTTACGTTTTGTAGACTTGGTTAGGCATAGTTGTGTGTACATACCAGAGTATAGGATATGGGAATTGGGTAGAGTAGGTCGAGGGTTGTTTTGTTGCTAGACAGGGACTCATTAGCGGTGTTCCGTGTTTTTCTTGGAATGATGATTTCAGTAAAATCATGGCAAACCATTAATGATATTCGTGTCGGTGCGATAGGACAGACCTGAACCCGTGAAGTGGTAGTTAACATGATTAGTTGTAGATAATTGTGTTAATTGTATGTGTTATAGGAGTGTTAACCGATTCCTATTGTGCTTTTAGAATGGAGCCCAAGGATAACAACCAAGGAAGTGGCTTTAAAGAGACTGCGAGCGATGAGTCTTCTTCCATGGCTCAAGGTTTGATGAGCCAGGTTATGCGGGAGATCGAGCTGAGCGTTAGGAGATGCGAATGCTCTCCTACATCTGCGGGGTGCACCATTGATAGGTTCACATGCATGCACCCTCCGACGTTCTCAGGAGGACCTAACTTGATGATAGTTGAGGACTGGGTTGAGGAAAAATATTAGCAGGTTAGTGGGAATGTTGCAGATTCGTGAGTTTTCGGTCTTGGTGGATAAGGCCACTGGGATCGAGATCGGCATCCGGGAGGATGAGGTGGATCATAAGCCGAAGAAGAGCCTAGCACCTTCTGGTTCTCAGTCTAGATCTCGCCAGAGATCATGGAAGTAGAGGAACAGGAGCTCGGGTTACCTCTAGAATACTGAGCATCAGGGTTCTCAAATGAGCCAGACTGGTGATCGTTGTATCAGGTGCCATAGATGGCATAGCGGTGAATGTCAGCCTTTTGGGGGTAATTGCTACAACTGTGGCCAGTCAGGTCATATGGCATGGGAATGTCACACATCAAAGAGGGGTACGCCTTCCTTGAATCAGAATCGGGGAAGTAATCAGGTATCCCGTGGGACTTATTAGGCAAACACAGCTCCGACAAGGGTGTACTCGCTTACTCCAGTGGATACTGAGCATGCGGGGAATGTGGTGACAGGTACTGTGATGTTGCTTTTAAATAGAGTTGTGGTTTTATTTGAATCGGGTGTGACCCACTCCTTTATATCTGTTAATTTTGTGAAACTGTGTAGAGTGGAAACCCAAGTCATAAAAGAAGAATTTTCTATAGCTACACCATATAGGAGTATATCATTCTGTAGAAGAATATTAGAAGACCGCCCAGTGGTAATTCAGGGAGGTTGCTATCGATGAATCTGGTGATCTATGATATGTTGGGGTTTGACGTCATACTTGGGATGGATTGGTTATTCTCCAATTATGTTGTGATCGACTTTCATAGAAAGGTGGTAGTGTTCAGATCTCTTGGGTAGTAGGGGTACGAATTTGTAGGATCGGGTGTACATTCGACGCCACAAGTTTTATCGGAACTATAGGAGAGGAGGTTGCTATTGGACAGATGTCAAGGATATTTGGCTTGCATGAGGGAACCACTACGGGATGAGTTGAGGATCAAGGATATTCGAGTAGTCAACAAGTTCTCAGATGTGTTTCCACAAAATTTACCCTGTTTACCTTCGGATCGTGGGGTGGAATTCGCGATAGATTTGCTGCCTAGTAAGGCACCGATCTCTAAAGCTCTATACCAGATGGATTCAGTAGAACTTCAGGAGTTGAAGGAGCAGTTGCAAGAACTACTGGACAAGCACTTCATTCGACCTAGTGTTTCGCCCTGGGGAGCTCCAATTTTGTTTGAAAAGAAGAAGGACGAGTCGATGCGGATGTGCATTGATTACCGTAAGATTAACAAGGTGACTGTGAAGAACCAGTACCCGTTGCCTCGTATCGATGATCTCTTTGACCAGCTACAGGAGATGCAGGTCTTTTCAAAGATTGATCTACGGTCATGGTATCATAAGGTGAGGGTTAGATCTAAGGATGTGGCAAAGACTGCTTTTGGAACCAAATATGGCCACTATAAGTTTTTAGTCATGCATCTTGGGCTGACGAATGCTCCAGCAGTGTTCATGGATCTTATGAACAGAGTTTTCCATGAGTATTTGGACCAGTTTGTAGTGGTGTTTATTGATGATATTCTGGTATACTCGAGAAGTTTGAAAGAGCATGAAAACCATCTGAGGTTGGTATTACAGATTCTGCGAGAGAAGAAGTTGTATGCTAAACTGAAGAAGTGTGATTTTTGGTTAAATCAGGTTGCATTTTTAGGCCATGTGGTGTCTAAGAATGGTATCTCAGTTGATCCTAGCAGGATCGAAGCTGTGGTTGACTAGGTAAGGCCGAAGAATGTGCAGAAGGTTCAGAGTTTTCTAAGACTAGTGGGTTATTTTCGTCGGTTCATGGAGGGGTTCTCTAAGTTGTCTAGACCTTTGACTCAATTGACTAGGAAAGGGGTGAAGTTTGAATGAACAGTGATTACGAGTAGTGTTTTCAGGAGATGAAGCATTGGCTAGTTACTACTCCGGTTTTGACCATTCCTTCTGGGGATGACAATTTTGTGATTTATAGCAACGCATCTATGAAAGGTCTGTGATGTGTGCTTATGTAACATGGTAAGGTAATAGCATATGCTTCTCGGCAACAGAAGGAATACGAGAAGAATTATCCTATGTATGATCTGGAGTTAGCTGTTGTTGTATATGCACTAAAGATCTGGTGACGTTACTTGTATGGTGTGCAATGCAATATTTTCAATGATAAAAAAAGCCTCGAGTACTTTTTCACATAGAAGGAGTTGAATATGAGGCAGTGACGGTGGCTTGAATTGATCAAGGACTACGATTGCACCATCAATTATCACTCGGGGAAAACTAATGTGGTTGTTGATGCATTGAGTCTGAAGTCGGAACATGCGAATGTATCTACAGTTGTAGCTCAACATCATATCAGATGGGATTTGGAAAGCTTGGTTATAGAGTTGGTGTTTGGTGATCATCAGGCTTCCATTACTAGCTTGGTGATCCAACCGACTTTGTTTGAGCGTATTAAAGCTGCGAATGCTAGTGATGTGAAGACAACTGAGATTGTAGCGAAAGTACATGAGGGGTTGGCTATGGAATTTAACATCTCTGAGGGAGGTGTGTTTAGGTTTGGGACCAGACTATGTGTTCCAAATGACAACGAGATCAGAAGGACAATTCTAGATAAAGCACATCGTTCTTTGTATACAGTACATCCTGGTAGAACGAAGATGTATCGGGACCTACGCGAGACCTTCTAGTGAAGTGGTATGAAAAGGTAGATTGCTCAGTTCGTGGAGCAGTGTCTGACGTGTCAGCAGGTGAAAGGTGAACATCAGAGGCCAGCGAGGTTGTTACATTCCTTAGCTATTCCAGAATGGAAACGAGAGCATATTTCCATGGATTTTGTGACTGAATTGCCACCAGCACTTCACGGGCAGAATGCTATCTGGGTGATCGTGGACAAGTTGATGAAATCTTCTCACTTCTTACTGACGAAGGTTAGCTACCCTTTGAGTAGGCTAGCAAATATGTACGTGTATGAGATAGTTAGAATGCACAGGGTACCAGTGTCCATTGTGTTAGATCGAGACCTGAGGTTTGCCTTTCATTTCTAAAAGAGATTGTAGGAAGCCCTTGGGATGAAGCTAACTTTCAATACAGCGTTCCACCCCCAGACCGATGGACAGTTGGAAAGGAAAATACAGTTCTTGGAAGATATATTACGGGCTTGTGTGTTAGACTTTGGTGGTAGCTAGATATAGTTTATGCCACTGGTAGACTTTGCCTATAACAATAGCTTTCAAACGAGTATTAGGATGGCTCCATTCCAAACTCTGTATAGTCGGAGGTGTCGATCTCCTTTGTATTGGGATGAGGTTGGTGAATTTCAGGTGTTAGGACCTGAACTGGTGCAACAGGCATCTAAGAAGGTGGGTTTGATCCGGATAGGATTAAATCAGCTCAGAGTCGGCAGAAGAGTTATGCGGATGTTTTCTGTCATGAGTTAGAATTCGAAGTGGGGGGAAGGCATTTCTAAGGATCGCTCTGATAAAGGGGGTGATGAGATTTGGGAAGAAAGGCAAGCTGAGCTCAAGGTATATCAGACCATTTGAGGTTCTTAAGTGAGTGGGTCCGGTAGCCTACAGGATTGCACTACCCCCAACATTTTCGAGGATCCACGATGTGTTTCATGTATAAATGTTGAGGAGGTACGTGTCCAATCCATCACATGTTGTTAGTTACGAGGACTTGGAGATTCTAGATACTTTAGCATACAAGGAGGTACCTATTCAAATTCTAGACCATAAAGTTCAGAAGTTACGTACCAAGGACATACCATTAATAAAGGTATTGTGGCAGAATCACGAGATTAAGGAAGCTTCTTGGGAATTGGAAGCATAGATACACCGAAAGTATCCACAGTTGTTCTAAATATGTGTGCATTACGCTACTTTGTATTAGAATAGGTGGTTAGTCTTAGGAAGTGTGTATTGGGAACTCCTAAGGCGGTTTATGTATATAACCACGGTGTTCCTCCACCATAAGTGAGGGTATGTATATATTGTGATGGAGCTGCATTATAGTAGTCGCCGGTTATTTCTAGAGTTGAGTCTGTATTTGATTGTATGAATGAGTTCGTGAATGAGAGATTACAAATTTCGAGGATGAATTTTTTGTAAGGAGGGGAGGTTGTAAGAACCTGAACCATGATATATAAAATAAATTAATAAAAAGAAGGGTAAAATGGTAAATTGAGTAGGCCTCGTCGACGAAGCTAGAATTCGTCGACGAAGGCCTTATGTTTCTCAGCGATGAAGTGTAGAAGCTCGTCAACGAGGAGAAGCCAAGAGGTTTCGGGAAATTAAAAATCTCAGGCTTGTCGATAAGGCCACTACTTTGTCGACGAACTATCTTCATTGGCTCGTCGATGAAAACACCATCTCGTCGACAAGGTTGGCTAAGTCAAAGGGCTATAAATATCAGTTTCCATTGCTTAATCACTAAGAAATCAAAATATCCTTCCTCTCTTTCTCTAGCTAGAAACTCGAAATACACACACACACACACATACACACACACACACATACACACACACACACACACACACTCTTTCTCTCTCTCTCTAGATTTCTTCGTCGTACGTTGTTGGAATTGTAGATATAACATTACCACGAGGATTAGGGAAGGATTTTCTACAAGATTTGTGGATCGGATCTTCGTTCCGGGTATTTTCGGGTTTTGGCTTGAAATCAAGATAAGGCTTAGTTTTCAATTCTATTCCAATAGTTATGTAGGGAATAGGATTGTGAGCATATTTTGTACTGTGGTTTATAGGTTTTAGGAACTCGATTTGTTATTTAAGGGCCGTAGAGTTCGGGATTGGATTTCAAGGAAAGGTAAGGGGATTCTGTTTATGTCGGTTATTTTCGAAATCGGAATCGGTAGAACTGTGGTTCATGGTTCTGTATGTGTTTTGGTTACTTATTTGGAGAAATCTAATAGGTAAAATTATAGGTTTTTCATGTTACAATTTTGGGAAAAAGGGGGCATTGGGTTGCATCTCTGGTTTTGTTGGAAAATCCTAAATATATTGTGATATATATTGTGTTATAGAGATGACCATGGCTTGACTTGTTTAAATTGTATATGTTTGAAAAATCATGATTTTAGATTACCAAATGAGTTTGGTTTGTATGGTTATATGAGCATGCATGGTTGTGTTTTGTTGAAATGCAATAGGAACGGGGTTTCAAATTATTCCAGGTACAGAAAAGTGTCTGGCTCTATATCCAAGGGTGTGAAATATCACCTGCCATGTGTGGAAAGAGTGTCCGGCTCTATATCTAAGGGCGTAAGCCTTACCGACTGATCACCGAAGGGTGTGGATCCACCAATTGTATCGGTACGATGCCATAGGAGCCTGGGGCTATGCCATATGCCGGGGACGCTGTGTAATGCAGGCCGGCTTCGGGCTGAAGGGTGTGACAACACCAGGTTACTTGATTATGTGTGTGTGCGTGAATGCACTATACTGGAACTGCTTTGTGAAAATACTGGAATTGTATTGAACTATGTATGTTTTGTGTCATGATAACACTCAAATGCCATACATCAATATAACTTGGATCTGCTTTACTAAGAGGTGTTTTACACCTGCTGTACGTACATATTTTTCAGGTCCTTCAAGTAACTGGAACTAGCATTCTTGTGTTGGGAGCATAGTGGTCGATGTACTGTGGGAAGTACTTGGGTAAGTACTAAGACTATACTGGGTTGTCTTTTGTGGTTTTGGCAGGCACCCGGGTTTATGTTTTGTATTATGGAACCTGGATTCCTTTTGTATAGACTCTGGTATGATACAGAATATGTATAGAAATACCCTTTTCCGCTGTGTATCTGTAATGAATATGAATGTGTATAGAGTGTACGGGAACCCCACGGGGTCGAAACCTTATTCATTGTGCTATGTCAGTGATGATTTGTATGATACAGGGAGAGGTTAGGTTACTTATTTATCCCTGGGTCTTATTATCAGGTTCAGGGCCTAACAGAAAATTAATTGAATAATTAAATTTCATCCTAGCATAATGATCGTATATTTGAAGGAACTCAGTTCCATCCCTAAAGAAAAAGCATAAAGAACTCATATGCATCATATTTTGACTTTTTGAATATTGAGTCTCTTCTAAGAACCATGAACATATTATCCAGCTCTTAAAGTTATATATTTAGATATGGATTGTTCTTGGTTGTGAACACAAAATCATGCCTTAATATATCTTTTCTGATGCATGTGTAATCCATAGGGATAGCTATACTGGTTTCATAAAAGAGTAAATTAATCTTTACTAATATATTTATTTTAAGAGATTTAAAATGAAGGCTTTTATAACTTAGCATAATGAAATTAGTCTTTAACTAGTATAAGTACTTTATTTCATATGAGCTTGGATTCAATTTGAAAGGGGGAGCATCTTAAACTAAACTCTGATCGTGTTATGCTCACCAATATCTTTTAGCTTAGATCCATTTTGAATCAAATATGGCATGTGCTTGAATGAAATGTTTTATTGAAAATCATAATCTGAAACATGTTGATTTGCCACAGTCATTTGATTTGCCATATGATCTTGCATGTGATTGTTAAATTTTTAGGATCATTATGGTTGTGGTTTTATGATTATATTTTAGTATGTGCTTAATTGAAAAACCAGAAAATTTGTGCTTACTTGCTTTAAAGTAAAATCTTCTATTTCAGCAAGCACACCCCCAGTACCCTTTTGTAAATATCAAAGGGGGATATATAGCTATATATATATATATATTTATTTACATGTACTTTTAGCAAGAAATTCTTTCAAATCAAAAACTCTTTTATCTTTTGCCTCATGATTATTATATACTATATGGTTTTAAATTGCATAACTGGTTCGGTAACTTCACATAAAAATGCATGCGAACTAGTTAGACTGTTTTATGCTCAAACCTTCTACCTATTATCATATGTCGTATGTTTTAAAATCAAATCTTTTACGGGTCTTATGATATGATTTAAATTGCTATGGGTTGTGGATAATTCTGGTCTAATCATGTTTGTTATGTCATTCTAAATTTGAATGACCAACTATACTGTTTGTGTGCTCAATTGCCATTCTTTAAAAAAAAAAAAAAAGTTATATTTTTTATATGCCCAAAACTCTTTTAAATAAGGGATGTTCTCTTAAGCTAATATTCTTTTAGTTTAACCCTTTTTTCTATTGCCAAAAGGGGGAGAAGGAGCAAAATTGGGTACTTTTTGAACAACGTGTTTGAACTTTAAATCTTTAAACTTCTCATTATACTAATTGACAAGGGGAGCCTTTTAAGGATGTACCTACTCTTGCATGATGTATTTGTCATCATCAAAATAGGGGAGAATGTTGACCTTATAGGTCATACCCAGTTTTGATTATAACAAATACTCTAGTATTTAATGTCTATCAAGTTTGTGTGTAAGTTCATAACAAAATTGTATGATGGCACATGTTATCTTGAAGCAAAAGAAGACCTAGAAGATTCACTTGTTGTAATTTTATATTATGTTCTTTTTGGGTCTATAATAATAATATAGGAAAGGTCTGTAATAATTATTGCATATCATGCATGAATGAATTAATAAGCTCAAAGGCCTTAAACGACTCTAGATCCCTACACATCACATGGAAATCGAGAGACCTTAGTTCGATTGACCGACGCCAGGTTTTTTAGGCTTAGTTAAAGAACTTTAACCTTATAAAGACCCTAGGTTCTTGAACTTACACATAAAATTGTCCCCAATATCACATATTTTTTCAAGGGAATTAACTAAAATAAATCAGGACTTAGAGGGTTAAATTGGTGAGGCTTCAGGCGACCGACCTATGGTGCTCAAAACACCTTGGGCAACCTAACCATTGACCAGTCCGCAAGTTGACTTGGTTTTGAGCAATCAAACCAAAATGAATGTACCATCCTCAGTCAATCAAACCATGATTCTTACTTTTCCCACCAACTCGGCAGCTCGAACTTCACGTTCAAAAATGCCTCAGACAACTGACCACATAAGTTCGATAAAACCAAACTCTAGACCAAGCGACCAAACCTCGGATAGAATGGAAATCACCTTCGGTCCATAAACCGAATCCACACTTAGGCGACCGAAGTTCAAAAGTCAACTTTTTCTATTATGTCTGTTCGAGCGACCGAACTGTGGATCAAGTGCCTGAAACTCTCGTGTTGTTTTAAATTTTACCACAGTTAATAAATGTTAAATGGGGTTAATTTTATTAAATAGTTTTAAAACAATTTTAATAATTACCCCTATGTCCCCGATGATCAAAATTTGGCTCTTCTCTATATATAGAGGCTCATTTTCCTGGATTACAAAATGATTAGCAAACTGACTAGTAAAAAATTTCTAAAAAATCCTAAACCCTATTTTGCTATACGAAGCCCATACACTCTGTTGAATCTATGAGTCTGATCCCGTATTGATTATGACAAAACCAATGTTTCTCACCTATGCACTGAGCTTCTTGAACAGGTTTATCCTAAGCATGCACTGTTGGTAGGAATTTAAGCAAGCCATATAGACTATGAAGATCAAGCATCATTTATGGCGTCTGAAGAATTGAAAGAATGAAGACATTTTTGCTATTGTATTTGCATTCATTTTTAATTGGTCTGTAATAATGCAACTGCATACATGATAGGGTTTAATGCTCAGCAAGACTGTAGATTAACCATAGGGAACAGAATGACCTTAGGGCGAAGGTGGACCGACGCTGAATTTTTTTGATAAACCTTAAGAAAACCTAGAATGACCTTAGGTTTCCCATGCATGCATAAGTGAATGCCCCATCAAATTTAAGTTAATCACCATATGAATAGAGAAAACATTTTAAAAAGAAAAGAATAAAAAATAATGAAATTGGCATGTTTGGTCGACAGGTTGACTGCTTGGTCAACGAACCAAATATATATAGGCAAGCACTGGTTGACCAAACCTCCCTGAGTAAACAAGTTGACCACTTGGTCGACCACCCAAGATTATACAAGCAACGCCCTAGTCGATTGAACCCCATGTGGGAAATGCCAACCGACCGGTCGACCGAACCTCGTAGTTCAAATTAACCCAGTCGATCGAACCATGCGGATTTGGAAAATAGCTCTTGAACCTTTCAAGTCCGGTCGACCATGCATTCAGTTCAAATTTCTGCATTCAGTTCAAATTTCTCCCGGTCAACCGAACTCGAACACTCGGTCAACCGAACTCGGACACTCGGTCAACCGAACTTAAGTTCGGTCGACTGGTGCTCTCGAGTTGGTGAATTTCACTGAGGTTAAAACGCTGTTATTTTTTATAAACCTCAATTAAACTTTTCCAAAAATAAAAAATAGGTCCCCAATGGTCAAAATTTAAAGGGTCCTATATATATCACTTCATTTGACTTAATTAAAACAACAATTAGCAAAAGTGATTAGGGAATTTTTCCCTCTAATTTTCCATACTCTTTTGCTACATTATTTTGATTACAAGCTCATATATTTGGAAAATTCTCACTCATACTTTCTTGCAAACATTATTTTGGATTGAGTGTTTGTTTTACTTGTTCCCATCTTTTGCAAATCAATTGCAAGTTTGAAGGGAAGTTACTATGGTTATTGAACACGCTTTCACAAATCATTCCTTTGGCAAATACTCTCACATACACATACGTTTTGAAAATTCGTTTTGAGAGTTCTCGCTTATTTGATCTTTTTCATAGTATTTTACTTCATAAATATTTGATTGGGAAGATCTTGATTTTAGCTTGCTAATCTTGACACTTGTTAGCTTTACCGTGATCCCAAGAGGGGGGGGCGGTGAATTGGTAATTTTTAAAAAAATTTAAGCACTAGGTCAATCTCCTAACACCAGTATATTCACAACCCTATGGTCAATCTAGTGCAAGTAAAGTAAATGTATACCAGAAAGTAAAGAAGACAATTTAATCAATTACACAAGCACTAGAAAGTAGTAGAGGAAGGGTGACACGCAGAAATGTTATCGAGGTTCGACAAATTGCCTACGTCCCCGCCTTGGCTAACATGCACAAGGATTACCACTATAACTTGCTCACTTAAACGGGTGGAGCCACACCTATACAAACCAGGTCAATTAGCACAGGGATGACCTAAACCTTTACAACAATCCTTACTGGATTGGATTACCGCCCCCTTAGGCCACGCTTGGAATCACTCGGATTTTACAATCAATTGGTACAATGAAATAGTGCTTTCATGTAAAGCAGATTTGTACCCAAACAATATGCTCGATCACACACGAATCAAAAGCAAGGATATAGTGTAAGCTCAGTGATGCAAGATTTGTTCTATGAATACACAACATAGTATAGTCAATATGAAGTTCAAGAGTATTCAACACAATACGATCAGTATGTTGCTCAAGAATAATCAACACAAGCAATGACTTGGAATCTAAACAAAATATTTCAATCAACACATAAATGTTCCAAGTATACTAGATAGATAATCAAACTAGTTTCAAAATGGTTTTCCTCAATGGAATAAGTACAAAACTATTTTGAAAAGATTTCTTACTTGTTTGAAAGATTCTTTGCACACTAAAAACAAAGCTCTTGGACACTTGCAACGAAATGCAAATATCCTAAGCTTTCTTTGTTTAATCCCACACAAGATTTATATTAAGCAAATCTGCGGGACAAACTAAAGCTATGCTCCCAAAAATTAAATATCAGGTAAACACAACAAGGGGAGGATTATCTCTAAGCAACAATCAAACAAACACGAATGAAATTCTTACAATTTCGAATTTTATCAAGAGGATGCAAGTTTGAGAGTATTAGGGCAAAAAAAGGATTTTCAGGAGAGAAAGAGAGAGAGAGAGAGAGAGAGAGAGAGAGAGAGAGAGAGAGAGAGAGAGAGAGAGAGAGAGAGAATTTTTGCTAATCACTTTGCTAATTATTTTCTAATCATGCAAATGAAGGCCTATTTATAAGCAGGTAGAAAATTATAATCGTTCGGGACACAATGGGAATAATCAAGAAAGTTCCAAATGATTAAAATTCACTTAGCCCGTATTAACCCAATTTTACCATGGTTAAATTAATTTTAACTGTCCAAGGTTTGGGTAGCTAAACCTTGGTTCGGTTGCCCAAACAGACACAGTAATAAAATATTTCAAATGAGATTTGGTCGCCCGTATATAGGTTCGGCAGCCCGAATCAAAGTCAGTAGCAAAGCTACGTAACTTCGGGTGCCCAGTCCTGGGTTCGGGTGCCCGAACTCGTGTGTTTGGTCACCTAGGGCTAATTTGAACTTAATATCTTAGTCACTCGAGTTGGTAAGCAGTCCCTTTTAGGGTGTTCGGGCACTTAAGGGAGATAAGCATGTTTATGTGTCAGTCACCCGAGGTGTGGTCAACTTTTTGACCTTCACGGTTCGGGCGCCCTAAGAGATTTGTTATAGTGATCCTAAAAAAAATAAGAAATAAAAAATAAATTAAAAAGATTATTATTAAAAAAATTAAATTATTAAAAAATTAAAATTAAAATTTAAAAATAAATAAATAAATAATAAATAATTATTATTAATTAAATAAAATAAAATAAGAATAATTTAATATTATAATGATATATATATATATATAAGATATACCCTGAAGGATTTAAGAATCCTTCATGCAGAAGTAAAGATACAAAGTGCCCCCCCCCCCTCTCGTCTCCCCATATCCTCTCTCCCACTCTCCTCCATCCCATCTTTATAACTTGGTCGATCAAAAATCTGAAAATACCATTGGATTCTGCTCGCCGCCACCCATATTTCTACTGGAGCGGATCTGTTGTGGGAGCGGCGTAGGCATATCTCCTGGGGTAAGGTCAAATCTCAAACTTACCTCAATTTCTTTTAAACTATAAGCTCGTTTTAAACTATAAGCTCCATTAACGAATGAAAATTTCCAGGAGACTCATGGGGAGATTCTCTACAATCTAGTCGGAGTAGGTTTTCGAATTGCAACTTTGGGGTACCAATCCTAAATCGGGGGTAAGTTTAATAATTTAGGCTTTTATTAGGCTATTTAGGGTATTCAGAATCTTGGAAAATTTTAGGGAAAGTTACTCTAGGGATTGTGACGAATAATGTAGTGAAATTTGAATTTCAGGGATTTTTGAACACCTGGGGCATAGGTCAGCGTATTATTGAGCTTTTCTGGAATCAGATAAATGGATTAAGTTAAGTTAGTAATTTTATAAAATTTGAATCCATTTAACTATTATGTTTATATAAATTTATACAGGTGTAAATTTGTATATTTATTTATTTATTCATTTGGAAACCAACCATTCAAAATGGGTTTTACAAATGTAGGATATATGGTATGGTATTTTTTAATAAAATAAACGGTAGAAAGTTTGTTTATTTATATAGATATGTTAAACCATGAAAATTTGTATGGTAGATGATTTAATTTGTATAGATTATTGTATATCTAGATTTGATATTTTGAAATACTGAATTGTTTGAGAAATACTGGAATTGTTGTGAAAAAAAATACTAGAAATGCTTGTGAAAATACTGGAACTGTTTATGAAATGCAGGAGTTTGAACTAATAGTCAATGGCCGGGTATTGTTTGATTGGCCAAGGGTCAGGATTAATATTTGATGGCTAAGGGCTGAGTTTTAATTGATGGCTATATACCAGATTATATTTTTGGTCGGGGGCTGGGTTTTTGGGATAACAAGAAATATATATGAAATGATGTTTTAAATAATATTTTCTATTATCTAAATTGCATGATATGCTTTAGGAACCCTGGGGATCAGTGTAGTGTGAGCACTGTACAGTTGCAAGAGATTTGTTTTGTGGTCGTGTGCGCCCACACCTGTGCTGAGAGGTGTAGGGTGGCCTTGTCCAATTTGCCTACGTGAGGAGAATGCACCCCTGGGTGAGGGCAATCGGACCAGCAGTTGGAGTTGCGTGTACCCGTGGTGTATGTTAGTGGAGAGAATAGATGACTACTGTCTGGGTGGATCCCCCAGGACATTAGTCCAGCCTTCGGGCTGCACAACTTGTGCCATGGGGATGTAAATGGTGTGTTTGTCATAGGGAGCGTCTTATATGCATATTTATTTATTTATGTTAATATGGTTAGTTAATAAGATAACTTTGAGGGCTTACTGAGAAAGGTGAGTGCCCTGGTAGCAGTAATGGTACTAGAGCAGAGGGAAGCTATTGTATAGGCGGGTAATTTTCCCTATCCCCGACTAATTGTGTGTGTGAGTGTAAAATAAGAATGTTTTCATAAATGTGT
The DNA here is from genome assembly GCF_029873635.1 of Malania oleifera. Lineage (NCBI taxonomy): Eukaryota > Viridiplantae > Streptophyta > Magnoliopsida > Santalales > Ximeniaceae > Malania > Malania oleifera. The sequence goes on from NC_080428.1 coordinate 60,158,354, forward strand.
TTATCTGCTTAGTAAACTAGTTATTTTCTGTACACTAAATGCATGTTGGTCACACACTGACATTAACTTAGTCTTTCCCTTACTGAGCTATACCTCACCCCTACTTTATAAACTGTCTTTTCAGGGAATCATATAGATCGGGTCTAGCAGGCTAGAGAAGCTGGGCTAGTGGTGTGAATTTTATGTAGGTAGTGTGTAGATAGAAATTTTGTTTTTGTTTAGTTTTGTGGCATGTAATTATGTGAAAATGGATATATTTGCTTATAAAGATAATTAGAACTCTAGTAATGTAATTTGAGGATTTAATATTTTATTTCTGCTGCGTATATGTATTTAATATTTGATGAATAAGGTATCAAGTACACTGACATCACTAAAGTAGCACTCCGGGCCCATGTGGCGGGTCGGGGTTGTTACAAGTGGTATTAGAGCCTAGGTTTGTTAGGTTCTACAAACTTTAAGGATTGATAGTTACCAGAGTATAGGTTGAGGTAAGATAGGGATAGGAGTGGGTAGGTTAAGATGGATTTTGGTCTGGAAGCTTGGAGGCATAAATTTATTGACGGACTCCTATGGTTTTCTAAATCAGTCGCGAGTTTTAGAAAACCATGGTAAATCCATTGATGGTTTAGTTTCTAGGTTGAGGGACTTGAACTCAGGAAATTTAGGTTGGAATGTTAGTATAAGTGGGTATATGTGTGAAGTTAATGTTCGGATGGAGATTTTTACCTCAATGGTTTTGTGATAGAGTTAGGATATGTATTATTAAATTAGAACCTATATATTATATCAATTCCATTATTTCATAGTTGCATTGATTATGTTAAATGTGAAATTTCTAAGTCGGGTTATATCCTATTTACATACTATCAGGTAGTGTTGTTGTATTATTTGATTTAGGTGCAACCCACTCGTTTGTGTCTCAGGGATTTGTTAAACTATGTGGCTTAGGGGTTCAACCGTTAGAGATAGAGTTAGTAGTGGGCACACCGACAGGGTCAATGTTAGTATGTAGTAAGGTGATTAGGGATTATCTAGTAAAGATTCAAGGGAGAGTACTGCCTGCTAGTTTGATAGTCCTTGATATGCATGGTTTTGACATTATTGTGGGTATGGACTGGCTAGCATCCTGCTACGCGAGCATTGACTGTCACAAGAAGGAGGTGGTATTCAAACCTCATGGGGAGCAGAAGTTTTTATGTAAAGACCCGAAAATTTAAAAGGATTAAAATAATTTAGAGAAAAATAATAATAAATAAAAAGAATGACGTGGGAAAAAAATTAAAAAAAATAAAGAAATTCAATTAAATTAAGTAACTAAATTATTAGTTGTTAAATTAAATATTATTGAATTGGATTTAAAAAATAATAATAATTAAAATAAGATATATATATATATATATATAAGTAAGTTAATATATATATAAATATATAAGTTAAAGTAATATAATATATATATATATATATATATATAAAGTAATCTGAAGATAAGAAGAGAAGAAAGAAAGAAGAAGAAGAAAGAAAGAAGGAAAAGCAGAAGCAGCACGCCCTCTACCCCTTGAAATTTCATTCCTGCCAGCCGCAGCCATCTCCATCTCCATCTCTGTCTCTCTCAATTTCTTGGTAAATTTGTAGCGGATTGGGAAACGGAAGGTGCCATTGGATTCCTGATTCCGCTGCCAACATTTCTACTGGAACAGATCTTTCATGAGAATGGCTTAGACACTACTCCTAGGGAAAGGTAATTTTTCTTCATTTTCTCAATTTTGCTTTAAATCTACTGTTAAATTGGCGAACGGGTACCACCACGTGGTCCTAATCGTCATTGTCGTCATTTTGACGTAGGTAATTTTTCAATTGGGATTTTCTAGGCCCTACTCCAAAGCAAGAGTGGGATTTAGGAAATTTGACAAATTAATTAAATTTGTGGGTATAACTGTAAATTGAAAATTATGACCCTAGAAAATATTTAAATAGTATGTTATTTAGAATAATTTAAATGAAATTACGATTTTTGATTCAAGGCTCGAGTAAGCGCCACAGGTGTAATTTTGGGCCCCGCAGGAATAATTTAGAAAATTAAGTGGGAGTATTAAATATTAGTTTAAATGTTAATTTGAGGTGTGTGGAGCCTAGCGAAGGCTAGATAGGTAGTATTTTGGGGAAATGAATTAATTAATTTGGAAAATTTGGTAATTTGGCTATATTTAAGGATTTATTTATTTATTTAGAATTTATGGGTTTAGAAAATATTAAAATAAATTTTATTCGGGATTAATTACATGGGATTAGAATTTTTGAATCAGGAACCGGGTGAGCACTGCAGGTATTTTTCCGGAGTCCTTGTCGGTGTAGTTCAAGAAATAAGGTAAAGGAGAAATTTATATATTAAATTAGGTTTTTCATGAATAAAAAATGAACATGTGTTATTTATGTATATATGATTTTATGTGGGTTTAAAATGTCAGCCATGAAATTTATGTTTTCTGAGCCTAGGATTGTCGATATAGTTATGTATGTGTGAAAGTAAACAAACGAAAGTGAGGAATTATGTAAGAAATGAAGTGTATTTTGAGCATGTAAATGTTAAATGTGGCTTGGCTTATTTTATGAGAAATATGTATGAATTTTACTGTTAAATTGTGTGGCATGAGAATCTGTGCAAATTATATGTTAAATGTATGAGATGCAGGCTAAGTAAGTAAAACAATGAGAATAAAATATGATATGGACAATGTTGCATGGGTATGTTAAATGCAACCATGTAAATGTAAGACAGCTGAAAGACAGCCATGTTAGCAGATCTAGCACACTTCTGTGTAGACTAACTGATGACAGTTAAAAGAAGCTGTGTTAGCAGATCTAGCACGTTTCTACGTAGACTAACTGATGATGGCTAAAGACCAACTGTAATACGAAGTAATGAAATGAAATGATATGTAATGAAATGACGATGAAAAGGCAATGAAATGAAATGATAAAGGTAATGATGTAAATGGGAAAGAGCCACTTAAAGTGAAACGAAATGCAAAGTTAAGTTATGAACAATAATGAATGTGCATGAATGTATAATGACAGAACATAATGATGTATTATGATAATAAAAGTATGTATGTACATAGAACATGTTACGATTGGGCGAGGCATACCCTTCGCTTGAGGGCTTGCTGAGTAAGGCGAGTGCACTAATAGCTTCAGATGTGACAGTAGCTACATAACACACTAGGGCAGAGGGAACCTACTTGTATAGGCAGGTAGGATTCTCTATCCTTAGGGCCTTTGTCGGTAAACTATTGTTGAACTGTGTGAGTATGAGATTAATCTACCACTTGAGGTCTTACTGAGTAAGGTGAGTGTTCTGATATGTTTTAATTGTGACCTTAGAGTTACCTAAGTATTAGAGCAGGGGGGTGCTACTTGTATGGGCGGGTAATCACCCCAATCCTTGGGTAATCTCGTGGGTTAAATATTTGCATGTGATTGTTTAGGTTCAGAAAATGATTTCAATGTTATATGATGATTTGCAAATGAAATAAAAATGATATCTATCTATCTTATGTTGGTCACACGCTCTTTTAATATGTATATTTCTTCCTTTACTGAGATGTGTCTCACCGAATATGATTATTTCTTTTTCAGGACATCCTCGAGGTCGAGCTTAGGGAGCTTGAGGGTATTAGCATTTTGAGGGACTTAAAGAGAAAGGGTATATTTTCAAAACTCTTTGGGGGAATGTAAATATTTATGTTTTAAGTCTGTTGAGAACATGATGGTTGTGAAAATACTGAAATGCTTTTGGAGATGTATGTATATATGGGAATGCAGGTGTTGGATGGATACTTTGGATTATTGATAGAAATTAGTAAACTCTGGTATTGTGTTATATGGAGATTTTGTTTATGTTTTTCGCTGCGTATGTTATGTTAATTATGGATTATCAAGGATTTTATCCGGTATAACGCGTCGGACCCGGGTTTAAGGGTTTGGGGTGTTACATTTTATTTGTTGGGTCGTGTGTGCGTTCGGCACCACGGATCCTTTTGGCTATCCAGGTAAAGAGGTTACTTTTGGGGGGATGTCAGGGTTACTTTTCAATGGTAAAGTAAGCGCCGAAGGAGGAACTCAAGTTGGAAGATATCGCAGTGATAAAGGAGTTCTATGATGTTTTTCCAGAGGATTTATCGAGGTTGCCTCTTGATCGTGAAGTGGAATTTGCAATTGATCTGATCCCAGGTACAGCACCAATCTCCAAAGCCCCATACAAAATGGCTCCAACTGAATTAAAGGAATAAAAGGAGCTTCTAGAGAGGGGGTTTATTAGACCGAGTGTATCACCTTGGGGTGCACCAATGTTGTTTGTGAAGAAGAATGATGGTTTGATGAGGATGTGTATCGACTACCGAGAGATATTAAAGGTAACAGTGAAGAGCAAGTATCCATTACTCCGAATCGAAGACTGCTTTTCAGACTCGGTACGGCCATTACGAGTTCTTGGTTATGCTGTTCGAGTTTATGAATGCTCCAGCGGTATTTTTGGATTTGATGAACAGGGTATTCCATAAGTACTTAGACCAGTTTGTTATTGTGTTTGTAGATGATATTTTGGTGTACTCGAGGAGCCTTAAGGAGCATGAAGCTAATCTGAGACTAGTACTTCAGGTGCTCAGGGAAAAGAAGTTATTTGCTAAACTTAATAAGTGTGAATTCTAGTTGGAGCAGGCTGCATTTCTAGTTCATGTGGTATCCAAGGAAGGGATTTTAGTGGATCCGAGCAAAGTGGAGGCTATAGTTGACTGGGCAAGGCTGAAGAATGTGCAGGAAGTCAAAAGTTTTCTAAGTCTCGCCGGATACTACCACTGATTTGTCGAGGGGTTCTCCAGATTATCAAGGTCTTTGACACGACTCACGAGAAAGAATGTGAAGTTTGACTGGACCGACAAATGTGAGCAGAGCTTCCAAGAATTGAAGCAGCGTCTAGTCACTGCCCCAGTGTTGACCTTTCCATCAAGTGAGGGTGGATTTGTAATTTACAGCATCACAAAAGGGACTTGGTTGTGTTCTAATGCGGCAAGGGAAAGTCAATGCATATGCGTCTTGTCAGTTGAAAGAGTACGAAAAGAACTATCCTACACACGACTTGGAGCTGGTAGCAATTCTGTTTGCATTGAAGATCTGGCCACACTAGCTTTATGGTGTAAGGGGAGAGATCTTTACTGACCAAAAGAGTCTCAAGTACTTCTTCGCCCAGAAGGAGTTGAATATGAGGCAGCGTAGATGACTCAAGTAGATAAGGGATTAAGACTGCACCATTAGCTATCACCCAGGAAAGGCGAGTGTGGTGGCCGATGCATTGAGCCAGAAATCTGGGGGTACGTCAGCCTCAGTAGTTATGAATTCTCACCATATTATAATGGACTTGGAGAGGTTGGGTGTAGAATTGGTAGAACGGAATCATCAGGCATTCATTTCTAGTCTGGTGGTCCAACCGACTTTATGAGAGAGAATCAGAACAGCTCAATTGAAAGATGCAGAGTTGATGGAGATAGTAGAGAAGATGCAAGATGAGCAACACACAGACTTTAATGTTGCTGAGGATGGAGTTCTCAGATTTCACACTCGATTGTGTGTGCCAGATGACGCAGAGATAAAGAGGACGATTTTGGGGGAAGCTCACCGCTCTCTTTATACTGTTCACCCGGGTAGCACGAAAATGTATAGAGACTTACGAGAATCGTTCTAGTGGAGTAACATAAAGAGGGAAATTGCTAAATTTGTGAGTCAGTGCTAGGCAGACATCCCGATATGGAAGTGGGAGCATATCTCAATGGACTTTGTATCGAGATGACCTTCAGCGTTGCAAGGGCAGAATGCCATATAGGTAGTGGTTGACAAATTGATGAAGACTATCCATTTCACTCCTATTAGAACCAGTTATTCCATGGATAACATGACAAAACTCTATATTCACTTCTTGTTTCTGGAAGAGTTTGCAGAGAGCGTTGGGTTCTTAACTCACTTTCAGTACTGCATTTCACCCTCATACGGATGGACAGTCGGAAGGAACCATTCAGATTCTCGAGGATATGCTACGAGCATGTGTGTTAGATTTTGGAGGCAGTTGGATCCGATATCTGCCATTGGTTGAGTTTGCATACAATAACAGTCACCAGACCAGCATTGGAATGGCACCATATGAGGCTTTGTATGGTTATCGATGCCGATCTCTATTGTATTGGGATGAAGTAGGCAAGCGGCAGATTTTGGGTTTAGAACTTGTTCAGCAAGCCTCTACAGAGGTCGAACTTATCAAGGAAAGGATTAAAACAGCCCAGAGTCGGAAGAAATGTTATGCGGATACCTGTCAACGGGAGCTAGAATTCGAAATAGAGGATATGATATTCTTGAGGATTGCTCTGATGAAGGGAGTGATAAGGTGTGGAAAGAAGGGCAAGTTAAGCCCTAGATACATTGGACCGTTTAAGTTTCTAAAGAGGATTGGTTCGGCGGTGTACAAGATAGCACTACCCCCAATGATGTCTAGGATACACAACATGTTTCACATGTCCATGTTGAGGAGGTACATTTTAGACCCCTCACATGTGATCAGTTATGAATTATTGGAGATAAGAGATACTCGAGCATATGAGGAGGTACTAGTTCAGATTTTGGATCGAAAAATACAGGAACTGCGTATTAAGGATATACCATTAGTGAAGGTGCTATGGCAAAATCATGCACTTGAGGAGGCTTCTTGGGAGTTGGAAACGAAGACATGCCAGAAATACCCGCAACTGTTCAATGAGGACTAGTGCCAAACAGGTAAAGGTGTGGTTGTATAAAGAGGAATTAGAGTAGGTTGTGTGGTTAATTTTGTATAGTTTTAATTATGGATAGTCTTTGGGGAAATTTGTTATGATTATTGTAATTTTCCAAAGGCAGTATTGTAACCACGGTATTCCTCCGCCATAAGTGATGGCAGTTAATAAACGTGGGATGAAGCCACTATGTGGGTGGCTACTGACTCTTTTGTAGATAGGGATCGTGAATTAAGGAGTTAATTTGTAATAGTTGACAAATTTCGAGTACGAAATTTTTGTAAGAAGGGGAGAATGTAGTGATCCTAAAAAATAAATAAATAAATAATTATTATTAAAAAAATTAAATTAAAATTAAATTATTAAAAACATTAAAATTAAATTTTAAAAATAAATAAATAAATAAATTATTATTATTATTATAAATTAAATAAAATAATATAATAATAATTTAATGTTATAATGATATAAATATATATATAAAAGATATACCTTGAAGGATTTAAGAGCGCCCCCCCCTCTCGTCTCCTCGTCTCTTCTCTCCCACTCTCCTCCATCTCATCTCTATTACTTGGCCGATCAAAAATTCGAAAATGCCATTGGGTTCTACTCGCCGCCACCAACATTTTTACTCGAGCGGATCTGTTGTGGGAGTGGCGTAGGCATATCTCCTGGGGTAAGGTCAAATCTCAAATTTACCACAATTTCTTTTAAACTATAAGCCTATTAACGAACGAAAATTTCCAAGAGACTCGTGGGGAGATTCTCTACAATCTAGTCAGAGCAAGTTTTCAAATTGAAGCTCCAGGTTACCAATCCTAAATCAAGGGTAAGTTTAATAATTTAGGCTTTTATTAGGCTATTTAGGGTATTCATAATCTAGGGAAATTTTAGGGAAAGTTACTCTAAAGATTGTGACGAATAATGTAGTGAAATTTGAATTTTAGGATTTCACGGATTTTTGAACACCTCGAGCGTAGGCCGGGGTATTATCGAGCTTTTTCAGGAATCAGATTAGAGGATTAAGTTAAGCAAGTAATTATATGAAATTTGAATCCATTTAACTATTATGTTTATATAAATTTATAGAGGTGTAAATTTATTTATTTATTCATTTAGGAATTTAAAGGCTATTTTGAAAACCAACCGTTCGAAATAGGTTTTACAAACGTAGGATATATGGTATGGTATTTTTTAATAAAATGAAAGATAGAAAGTTTGTTTATTTATATGGATATGATAAAATGTGAAAATTTGTGTCGTGGATGATTTAATTTGTATGGATTATTGTATATCTGGATTTGAATTTTGAAATACATAATTGTTTGAGAAATACTGGAATTGTTGTAAAAAAAATACTAAAAATGCTTGTGAAAATACTGGAATTGTTTATGAAATGCATGAGTTTGAACTAACGGCCAGTGGCCGGGTATTGTTTGATTGGGCAAGGAGCAGGATTATTATTTGATGGCCGAGGGCTGAGTTTTAATTGATGGCTATATACCAAATTGTATTTTTTGCCGGGAGTTGGGTTTTTGGAATAATAAGAAATATATGTGAAATGATATTTTAAATAATATTTTCTATTATCTAAATTGCATGATATGCTTTAGGAACCTTGGGGTCCAGTGTAGTGTGAGCATAGTACCGTTGCTAAAGATTTGTTATGTGGCCATGTACGCCCACACCTGTGCTGAGAGGTGTAGGGTGGCCTTGTCCGATTTACCTACGTGAGGAGAATGCACCCCTGGGTGAGGGCAATCGGACCAGCAGTTGGAGTTGCGTGTATCTACGGAGTATGTTAGCGGAGAGTATAGATGACTACTGTCTAGGTTGATTCCCCAGGACATTAGTCCAACCTTTGGGCAGCACAACTCATACCATGGGGATGTAAATGGCTTGTTTGTCACAGGGAGCATCGTATATGCATATTTGTTAATTTATGTGAATATGGTTAATTAATAAGATAACTTCGAGGGCTTACTAGGAAAGGTGAGTGCCCTGGTAGCAGTAATGGTACTAGAGTAGAGGGAAGCTACTTGTATGGGCGAGTAATTTTCCCTATCCTCGGCTAATTGTGCGTGTGAGAGTAAAATAAGAATGTTTGCATAAAATGGTTATTTTCTATACACTAAATGCATGTTGGGCACACACCAACATTAACTTAGTCTTTCCCTTACTGAGTTGTGCCTCTCCCCTACTTTACAAACTGTCTTTCCAGGAAATCCTGAAGATCGGGTCTAGCAGGCTAGAGAAGCTAGGCTAGTGTTGTGAATTTTATGTAGGTAGTGTGTAGATAGAAATTTTGTTTTTGTTTAGTTTTGTGGCATGTAATAATGTGAAAATGGATATATTTGCGTATAAAGATAATTAGAACTCTGGTAGTGTAATTTGAGGATTTTATATTTTATTGTCACTGTGTATGTATATTTTACATTTGATGAATAAGGTATCAGGTACACTAACGTCACTAAAGTAGCTCTCTAGGCCCACGTGGTGGGTCGGGGTTGTTACATTTGTACTCCAAAAGTTCGGTTGCCCGACCCCTTTTAGCTTGCTTAGATATGTTCAGTTTTCAACGCAATTATTTCAAACTCATATATTTTATGCTATGTGCATGTGAGTGTTGGAATCTAAGGTCTTGCTATGGTCTAGTTAAGCTTTACACTATATTCTGTATGCATGAAGTACAGGTGATGAACATACATCTACCGCCTAAGTTACTATTACAGACCGATCTGAATTATTAGAGACCAATATGAAGTACAATTACAATTACAAGTTACAAATCTTCCCGGTCTTCTTATTTCCACAGGTGTCCTTCCTTGGGATATTAATTCAAACCTGCACAAGCACTTGTCAAACATCAAATATCAGTATTTGTCATTATCAAAACCGGGCGCGACCTATAAGATCAATATTCTCCCCCTTTTTGATGATGACAAATACATTTTGCAAAAATTGGATATAGCTTAAATAAGCTCCCCCCTCTAACAGTATGCATAATGTATTATAACTTTACCCCTAATAGCATGCATCATGTATTACAACTTTACCTAATTATTTTTGCCTCTCCATCTCCCCCTTTTGGCCACAGCAAAAAGGGCTATAAGAGTGAAAATTCTAGGCAATGGGTAAATTGAAACATTTATACATGAGAAATTTTGGAAAGATTTAGAAAAATTTCGGCAGAGTGTCGTTTGTAAACCGGACTTTCCAAAAAAAATCCTGTATAAGTGTAACCTATTTGAGTTTCATATATCCTAGCAATTTATCCACAACTACTCAAACAGTTAAGTATGGTCCAACAATCAAGTATAAAATTTAATATCATCATGAAATAGACAAGAAAGTTGTACATGGCAAATGATAATCAGTATACATCACATCAATATTATCATGCTATAGAAATAATGCATGTGCACACTATCAATAATCAACTTTCACCAAGTCTAAAGCAAGAAGATAAGTCAACAGTAGTATTAATTGCTTAGACTTGGAAAGTTCCAATGAGAGAGCTCCCCCTAAATTTATGAAAGTTATGAAACATTTAAGTTTAGGAAGCTTCTCTACTATGCATTAAGCCTAACTCACGTCTGATTTGTATGAACCTATCATCGGGAAGTGGTTTAGTCAATATATTCGACCACTGTTCATTTGAGCATACAAATTCAAGAGCCACATATTCTTTTTGCACATGATCACGAAGGAAATGATGTCGAATCTTAATGTGTTTAGTTTGTGAATGTGAGATAGGATTTTTAGAGATGTTGATTGTACTAGTATTATCATATTTAATCGGTATTGTTTCATAGTGCAATCCAAAATCCACAAGTTGTTGTTTCATATAAAGAGTTTAGGTACAACAGCTTCCAGCCGCAATATATTCAAATTTGGCTATGGATAAGGCAACCGAGTTTTGTTTCTTGGAGAACCAAGAAACAAGAGATTGTCCTCAGTAATGACAAGTGCTGCTAGTGCTTTTTCTATCAACCTTACTACTGGCAAAGTCAGCATCAGTGTAACTAATAATCTCAAAGGTAGTATGCTTAGGGTACCACAAGCCTAATTCTATAGTCCCAACTAGGTACCTAAGGATTTGTTTGACAGCTTTTAAGTGAGATTCCTTAGGGGCATCCTGAAACCTAGCACACATACGCACACTAAACATAATATCAGGCCTACTAGTAGTGAGATATAGGAGACTCCCAATCATGCCACGATACAATTTTACGTCAATAGGGATTCCTTGCTCATCTTCATCAAGCTTAATGGAAGAGTTCATAGGTGTACCAAGAATTTTGCAATCTTCCATCTGAAATTTTCTTAGCAAGTCCGTGATATATTTAGATTGGCATATGAAAGTTCCATGATTAGCTTGTTTGATTTGCAGCCCTAAGAAGAAACTAAGCTCACCCATCATGCTCATTTCAAATTCACTTTGCATGCATTTGGAAAACTCATTACACAACGCGTCATTACTTGCTCCAAAAATGATATCGTCCACATAAAAATGATATCATCATTTTTGGGCTTGATGAAAATTGTAGTGTCAATCTTGCCATGGGTAAACCCATTTTCTAGTAGAAAACCACTAAGCCTCTCATACCAAGCTCTAGGAGCTTGTTTCAATACAAGGCTTTAAACAACCGGTAAACATGATCGGGATATTTATGATTTTCAAAATCGGGTGGTTGTCCTATGTATACCTCTTCACTAATGTAGCCATTTAGAAAAGCGCTTTTAACATCCATTTGAAAAAATTTAAAATTTTTAAAAGCGGCAAAGGCAAGTAGCATGCGAATGGCTTCTAACGTAACAACAGGAGCATATGTTTCATCAAAGTTAATCCCTTCCTGTTGGTTATACCCGTGGGCAACTAATCTAACTTTATTCCTAGTTACTACCCCATTCTCATCTTTCTTATTTCTATATACCCATTTAGTTCCAATGATGGTGTGCTCAGTAGGCCTAGGAACTAAGGTCCACACTTTGCTTCTTTCGAATTGGTTAAGTTCTTCTTGCATGGACATCACCCAAGACTCATCCTCTATGACTTCTTTAATATTTTTAGGTTCTTCTTGGGATAAGAAAGCAGAATGATTCACTAGATTTCTAAGGGAGGATCTTGTGGCTACACCATGGGACAGTTCACCTATAATTTGATCTATAGGGTGATTTCTAATGAATTTCCAATCTCTAGGCAACTCCTGATTTTCATCTTCATTATATTCACGTGATTTTTCATTTGTTTCTTGATTTTCACTTGCATTGTTTTCAATAGAGAGTTTGTCTAAGCATTTTCTAATATCAATATCATCTTCATCATCTTTCTTAGAAAATGGATTAGCTTCATCAAACACAACATGAATAGATTCAATCACAATCAATGTTTTTTTGTTGAAAACCCTATATGCTTTGCTAATTAATGCATATCCTAGGAAAATACCTTCATCAGATTTAGAGTCAAATTTTCCTAGATGCTCATTACCTCTAAGCACAAAGCATTTAAGACCAAACACATAAAAATAGGAAATATTAGGCTTATGGTTGTTCCACAATTCATAAGGGGTTTTATTAATCGAAGGTCTAATCAACACCCTATTCATAACATAGCATGCAGTATTGATGGCCTCGGCCCAAAAATATTTAGGTAAGTTATGCTCATTCAACATAGTTCTACCCATTTCTTGCTGTGACCTATTCTTTCTTTCTACTACACCATTTTGTTGAGGTGTCCTAGGTGCAGAGAAGTTATGTGATGTGCCCTCTAGGTCACCATATTTTTCTTTACTTTCATTTTTGAATTTGGTGCCTCTATCGCTTCTTATGTGAGTTATTTTATATCCCTTTTCATTCTGGATTCTCCTACAAAGTTTGGTGAACAGTTCACATGATTCATTTTTATGTGCAAGAAACAGTACCCATGTGAATCTAGAAAAGTCATCCACAATTACAAAGGCATAAGATTTACCACCAAGACTTTGCGCAGAATTAGGTCCAAACAAATCTAGGTGAAGCATCTCTAACGGTCTAGTAGTAGATATGAATTTTTTTTTCTTAAAACTAGATTTTGTTTGCTTACCCATTTGACATGCATCACAAATTTTATCCTTTACAAAAGACATCTTAGGCAAGCCTTTAACTAATTCTTTTTTAACAAGTTTAGACAAAAAATCCATGCTAGCGTGTCCCAAGCGTCTATGCCATAACCAATTAGCTTCATTTATAACAGAAAAACATGTTACTTGTTGTGAAGCTAGATTAACAAGAGATGTAGTATAAATATTTTCATGTCTATCAGCAGTAAAAAAGCACTTTTTGATCTATTTTATTTTCTACTATGCATTTGTCATTTTCAAAAGATACTTTATATCCTATGTCACATAGCTGACTTATGTTAAGTAGATTATGCTTTAGTCCATTAACCAACAAAACATTATCAATAGTAAGAGAGGAATTCTTACCAACCTTACCTACCCCAATGATTCGTCCTTTGGCATTGTTGCCAAATGTCACATAGCCTTCATCCTTGGGAACTATTGAAGTGAATTTTCCCTTGTCGCCGATCATGTGTCGTGAGTATCCACTATCTAAGTACCACCGGTCCTTGGAGGAGGACGATCTTAGGCATACCTATAGAATAAGCTAAGTAATTGATGCAAGTCCCCAAATTTTGTTGGGTCCACAGGGGTTAGTGGCAGGATCTCACTTAACTACCTATACCTTCCTAATTCTAGCATGCTTATTCCTAAGTGGACAACCAAATTGAATGTGACCAATCTGTTTACACTTAAAACATCTTAATCTATACTTAGGTTCTTTAGAAGGAATATGAGATTTGACTCACGTGTAAAGTGTCCTTAGTAAAGATTAGGTCGTCTAACATTTTCAATACCATTAAAACCAAGACCCTCTTTACTTAAGGAATTTCTTTGCGCACCAAGTAATTTTTCAAAATTTTCTTTGCCCTTAGTGAATTTAAAAATGATTTTGAAGTTATCCTCCAATTTCCTCTCAAACTTAACAATAGTAGCATCTTTTTCTTTTAAAATAGAGGCATGAAAGGTTTTTGCCATATTAAATAATTTTGACTAATTTTCACATTTCCTTTTCAAATCATTATTTTCTTTGGTCATTTTACCTAACAATTTTGAAATACGAATATATTCAAACTGTAACTCTCTAAATGTAGGCATGCAGTTAAAATCACAATCATCAGATGAATAATAAGAAGATAATGAACTAGAAGACAATACCTCATCCTCGTGTGCCATCAATTAGCGACCTTCGTGTCACTATGATCTGAATATGAGTCGCTGCTACTGAATTTGTCCTGTGAAGTCCCAGCCTTCATGACTTTTTTCTTTTTCTTAGCCTCCTTTTTCAGCAGTGGGCAATCGGGTTTGATGTGCCCCACCTTGTTGCAGTTATAGCACGTAAGAGCATTTGGTTTTTCTTTTCTTTTGATGGACTCTCCCTTCTCATTAGTAGAGTCTCTATATTTTTTAAATGGCTTCCTACTCTTCCTGAAAAATATGCTAAACTTTCTAGTTAGCATGACCATTTCATCATCCGTGTCAGACTCACTACACTCACTAGATGTGTTATTAAATGCTTTTAGTGCAGTTACTTTATTAGCCTTATTATGCTTATTAAGTCTTTCATTTATAGACAATTCATAAGTAATCAAGGAGCCTATCAATTCATCTAAGGTCATGGTCTTAAGGTCTACACCCTCAGCAATGGCCCTAACCTTGGCTTCCCAAACAAGAGGTAAGCCTCTAAGGATTATCCTAATCATCTCATATGTGGGATAGGTATTTCCTAATGCATGCATTGAGTTTATGATGTGTGTGAATCTAGTGTACATGTTCTGAATGGACTCACCTACATTCATCCTAAAGGCCTCACACTCACTGGTCAACATGTCTATCCTACTGTCATTCACATCTCTAGTACCCTCATATGTGACCTCTAACTTATCCTATATTATTTTTGCAGTAGAACATGTCATAATCCTATTAAATTCATTTACATCAAGACTACAATATAAAATATTCATGGCAGTGGTATTAAGACTAACAACTTTCATATCATCATCATCATATTCATCCTCAGTCTTAGGAACCCTAGTTGTACCTTTAGTTTTCATAAGGACATAGTTTCCCTTAGAGACAATCCTCCACACCTGCCAATCAGTATTTTAAAGGTAGATGTACTTCCTTTGTTTCCAAAAGGTGTAATTAACACCATTGAAAATAGGAGGTTGTATGGAAGATGGTCCCTCAGGGAAAGGGGTCACGGAGCTTTGAGCCATGAGTGATCTTTTAGCAAAATAACAACTAGTCTATGCTACGTAGCTTTGAAACCAATTGTTAACTTTACCGTGATCCCAAGAGGAGGGGTGAATTAGTATTTTTTTTTTTAAAATTTAAGCACTAGGTCAATTTCCTAACACCAGTATATTTAGAACCCTATGGTCAATCTAGTGCAAGTAACGTAAATGTATACCATAAAGTAAATAAGGCAATTTAATCAATTACACAAGAACTAGAAAGCAGTAGAGGAAGGGTGACACGCAGAAATGTTATCAAGGTTCGGCCAATTGCCTACGTCCCCGCCTTGGCTAACAAGCACAAGGATTACCACTATAACTTGCTTACTTAAATGGGTAGAGTGACACCTATACAAACCAGGTCAATTAGCACAGGGCTGACCTCAACCTTTACAACAATCCTTATCGGGCTGGATTACCGCCCCCTCAGGCCACACCTGTAATCACTCGGATTTTACAATCAATTGGTACAATGAAATAGTGCTTTCATGTAAAGTAGATTTATACCCAAACAATACGATCAATCACATATGCATCAAAAGCAAGAATATAGTGTAAGCTCAGTGATGCAAGATTTGTTCTATGAATACACAATATAGTATAGCCAATATGAAGCTCAAGAGTATTCAACACAATACGATCAGTATGATACTCAAGAATAATCAACACAAGAAATGACTTGGAATCTAAACAAAATATTTCAATCAACACATAAATGTTTCAAGTATACTAGATTGATAATCAAACTAGTTTCAAAATGGTTTTCTTCAATGGAATAAGCACAAAGCTAGCTTGAAAAGATTGCTTGCTTGTTTGAAAGATTCTTTGCATACTAAAAACAAAGCTCTTGGACACTTGCAACAAATTGCAAATATCCTAAGTTTTCTTGGTTTAATCCCACACAAGATTTATATTGAGCAAATCTACGGGACAAATTTAAGCTATACTCCCAAAAATTAAATATTAGGTAAACACAACAAAGGGAGGATTAGCTCTAAGCAACAATCAAACAAACACGAATGAAACCCTTACAATCTCGAATTTTATCAAGATGATGCAAGTTTGAGAGTATTAGGGCAAAAAATGGATTTTCACGAAAGAGAGAATTTTTGCTAATCACTTTGCTAATTATTTTTTAATCATGCAAATTAAGGCCTATTTATAGGCAGGTAAAAAATTATAACCATTCGGGACACAATGGGAATAATCAAGAAAGTCCCAAATGATTAAAATTCACTTAGCCCGTATTAACCGAGTTTTACCGTGGTTAAATTAATTTTAACCATCCTAGGTTTGGGTGGCTGAACCTTGGTTCAGTTGGCTGAACAGACATAGTCAAAAAATATTTCAAATGAGATTCGGTCGCCCGTATATAGGTTTGGCAGCCTGAATCAAAGTTAGTAGCAAAGCTATGTAACTTCATATGCCCGGTCCTGGGTTCAGGTGACCAAACTCATGTGTTCAGTCGTCTGGATCTAATTTGAACTTAAATTCTCAGTCGCCTGAGTTGGTGAGCAGTCCCTTTTGAGGCGTTCGGGCGCTTGAGAGAGATAAGCATGTTTATGGTTCGGTCACTTGTGGTCTGGTCAACTTTTTGACCTTCACGGGTCAGGCGCCCAAGGATATTTGTACTCCAAAAGTTTGGTCGCCCGACCCCTCTTAGCTTGCTTAGATATGTTCAGTTTTTAGCACAATTATTTCACACTCATATATTTTATGCTATGTATGCGTGAGTGTTGGGACCTAGGGTTTTGCCATGGTCTAGTTGAGCTTTACACTATATTCTGCATGCATGATGTGCAGGTGATGAACATACATCTACTACCTAAGTTACTATTACAGACTCATCTGAATTATTACAAACCAATATGAAGTACAATTACAATTACAAGTTACAAATCTTTGCGGTCTTCTCGTTTCCACAGGTGTCCTTCATTGGGATATTAATTCAAACCTGCACAAGCACTTCTCAAATATCAAATATCAGTATTTTTCATTATCAAAACCGGGTGAGACCTATAAGGTCAACAACACTCATATTGCAAGACTTGAAAGCTTGCATATAATCTTTGATATTGTTTTTGCAAGCTTCAAACCAAAATATCAATTGTGCTTTATATTTAGAATATCCTTGAGATATTTAATTTGGATCGTGTTAGACTTCCTTTGATTATTTGTTTGTTGAATATCTGATCTTGAATCAAATGTTGAACTCTCAACTATACATACACTCACACATCTTAGAGAGTTTACATATTGGACCTCACCTGAGCATTAAATCTGTATCATCTGTGAGTGCATACTTGTCTGGATTGTTTTGTAGTACATATATGCTTGTGTAGAAGCGCTTAAATTGTATGCAAAATTTCATATTCATTGATTGTATTCCAAGCGTGGCCTGAGGGGGTGGTAATCCAACCTGTAAGGATTGGTAGGGCTTTCTCCACCCCACAAAGAGAATTTATAAAGGTTGAGGTCAGCCCTGTGCTAATTAATCTGATTGTATTAGGTACTACTCCACCCATTAAGTGAGCCTATAGTGTAATCCTTGTGCTGGTGAGCCAAGGGGGGGACATAGGCAGGATTGACTGAATCCCGATATCATATTCGGTGTCACTTTTACATTTCCTGCATTATATTCTGCTTTATGCTTGATCTAATTTCCCTACTGAATATATTGCATATCTGATTAACACTAAATTATATCTGGTTGAAAAGTGCTAAAATTATGGTGTATGTATTGAAAATTGTTTAATATACCATATCTACAATTTCATATATACCTGGACTGCTCCTAGGTTGCATTATACTGTTGTTAGATTAGTTTAACCTAGGAGGAAATTTTCAAATCTCCAATTCACCCCCCCCCCTCTTGGGATTGTACCAAAGCTAACATTTGGTATCAGAGCCTTGTTACCTAGACTTAAACGTTATTTTATAAAAAGATCATGATGGCTCATTTTAGTGCATCCCCATCTTGTGAGGGAAGGTTATCTACGAACCCTCCAGTGTTCCACAGTGAAAATTTCTCCGAATGGAAATTTAGGATGACTATTTTTATGTAAGTTTTAAATTGGAGATTCTAGAAAGTTATTACTTATGGGAATGTTGTGCCTATGAAAAACATTAATTCTGTTGAAGTTCCCAATTTATAAAATGAGTTGATTGATGATATGTATTTATTGCAAATAAATTTTGATGCCATGAACACTTTGATAAATTCTTTAGACTTTAACATTGTTCAGGAAGTTATGACATGTCATAGTGCTAAATAAATTTGGGATGATCTTGAAAAGAGGTATGGAGTGATTAAGCAAGAAAAGGCTATCACTCCGTGTGATTCAATGTCAAAGGATCATGGAGGTGAATATCCGTGCCTCATTACTTTAACTGATGAAGAGGTAAATTCCTCTCCCTATACTTCTTTAAATGATTCATGTAATAATTCATGTGATAAATCTAGTGATGCATCCAATTTTGAATTGCCTGATAGTTCTGATAGTGAAAGAATGCCTACTTATGAGGAACTGCAAATTGAATATATTAGAACTCATAAGTCCCTTGTTAAAACACTTAAACGCTATATTGTTTTGAAAAACAAGAATGAAACATCATTAAAAGAACTTGAATAAAAAATTCTTGTTGAAAAGGAAAATGATTTGAAAATTAAACAGTTAGTAAACAAGAATGAAAAATTAGAAAAAGAGTTGAATGCAGTAAGATCTCAAACATCAAGTGATAATAATAAAGATATGCTCATTGCAGTACTTGAATGTAAAGCAAACAACATGACTAAAGAGTTTATTAAGTTATAAAATGTTTGCAAAGGTCTTAAGAACTTAAAAATGCAAGAGCTAGAAAAGAAAGTAGAAGACCAATCTAAGATCATCCATACATTCACTAGAGGTAAAGAAAACTTTAACAAGATTTTAGGTTCACAAAAAATGACGTTAGATAAAGAAGGTATAAGTTTTAATGGGATTGAAAATAGGAAAAGGAAGAACCTTTACATGGGGTACTTTGTAAAAGAATCGAAACATTATGCTAGTACCTCCTCCAGTCCATACACTCACACCACATGTGTCTTGTGTAAAAAGAAGGGGCACATAAAATTTGATTGCCTATTTAAAAGGAAAGGCGTGAAACCCAAACGGGTCTGGAGAGTCAAAGTACAACCAAGTCCTAACCCATCAAGACTCAAAGATAGAAAAATGGTATGGGTTGTAAAGAAAGGAAACTTATTAGAACTTAAGAAGGAACGAATTCCAATTTGAGTTACATAAATGCTTTTCTTAGGTTCTAGGTTTTGGGGGAGTGATGTCTATTGGCCTAGGAAGTGGTTCATCTCTAAAATGTCAAATCTTAGCATATTCATTCCACCTTTGGTATAATAAGATCATTTGAGAATCAAGCCAATCTATGAATCCTAGCAAATAACCAATGTACTTAATGCATATATTCACTAGTTGAAATATGAATCTATTGGCTGCTTGAATAAAAATTCACTTCCAAATTGTCATGACATGTTTTCCTTGTATTTAAATTTCAAATTGCTTAACTCATGCATAAATATGAATATCTAATGTTAAGTCTACTTTGTCCATTGCATAAGATAGAGCTTTAGAAAATAAATAATACATTAAGCATCATCTAATCCTAAACTCATCTTGGAGGCTTAAAAGCCTAATAAAATTCTTAGTCATCACTCTAGGCTCATGCACCGCTGATCACATCTCCTTATTCTTTTGGTGCTTATTAAAAGACATATTTTTCTGAATCAAAATTAGAGGCATTCACTGGGGGATTCGAGTTTCACGGTTAAATCAAAGTATTCCCTTTTGAGTTTTAAATATAAATTCTCTAATCTTGTTTGACCTATTTCCTCCTTAGGAACTCTTTACCAAACCACGATCATATTCGGTAAAGACTATACCTATCCATCGGTTTGTATCCTTGCTACAAATCATGATCATATCTATAGGATACTTTCCACTCTCCGAAGAGCGTTGTTAAAAAATTATTCATATTCTCTTATATGCTCTCTGCCCAAGCCTAGACATGATTACTTCCATGAAAATACTTTAATTCATGTTCACTTATAATGAATACACTTCTGTCATTAATAGAAATTTAATCCTTAAGAGTATTTATTCAAATTCTTTCATAAGCTCTCAACTTCTAAATCAAAATCATTTAGAGCTCTATATACCCTGATTGTGTTTAATGGCTAAATTGGCTGCCTAGGTCCTACCCTTGAAAAATGCGGTATATCTCAAAGTGACCTATGCACATGCAATTTAAATCAAAAGTCATTCCAACTTGGGGCCTCTTACATATTGAAATTCATAAGAAAAAAGGCATTGTAGGCTTACGACTTTAAAAGAAATATTCGTTGTGACCTTTTTGTCCTCTAAGCCTAATCATGTAAAGTCGAGTCTAAATCATTGAAAAGCTTAAAACACTTGACTAAAGAACTTGAGAAATTGAAAAGGTAAAGGAAAGACATAAAATGAATTAGTGCATAACTCAGGGGGAGCATCTCTCTTTCATGTCTAAATAAATGTAATGCTCTCACATTATTATTTGCTTATGTGCCTTGATGAGAACAATTCTGCATCCCACTATCCATTGTTTTTCTAATGATTATATCATTTGTTGGATAGCATATACTTGAACTACTTGATTGCATGCTTAGTTTAGAATGCCTCCTACATGGTGGATGCAGTTGATGTGAATTGCATGCTAGTAGTGGATTATTGTAACGACCCAAAGGATGATGATATATAAATAATAGAGAAGGAGGAAAATGGAAATGGTAATAGAAGGAGGCACCCGACTTCATCGACGCACGCTTCACGTTCGTCGACGACATTTCATTTTGAAGGTGATAATTCCAAGAAATTCCCCCAGGCCTCGTCGATGAACATAGGGGTTGCATCGACAAGGGTTCTTCAGGATCTCGTCAACGAGGTCCTGTCTCGTCAACGAGAAGATACCAAGAAGGATTTTTGGAAGTCTGAAATTCGTCGATGAGGGTGCAGATTCATCAACGAACTCTCTACAAGACTCGTCGATAAGGTGACATGGCTCGTCAACGAATCCCGCAATATAAATAGTGCTTAAACTTAGTTTTTACGCAGAAATATCAGCGAAAACTCTCTCCTCTCTCTCTCTCTCTCTCTTACAACTCCACCTCCATCTCTCTTCAATTTCAGCCCCGTCAGTCACCAGATCGACGATCAGAGGCCACCACAACGCTCCTGGCGGAGTTCGCTTTAAGTCTGCTAGGGCAGAACGTCAGTGGGATCGAGTCGAATTTCTTCCCAGAATTAGGGTAAGACCTTTTAGTCAATTTTTGGCCTTCTGGCAGTTATAGGAAATGATGCAGGCAAAGAAATATTGATATTCTGTTCTGGCGAATGTTGTTTTCAGGGTGTCGTGTAGGAAGCCTTGCAAGGGTAGGATCGGTATACGATAAGGGCTTTTTAATAGTTAGGTAAGGGAAATATGTTATGCTAGGCAAATTTAGTTTCATTTTCAGTACAGTATATATATTTATACCAGATTATTATTCACAGCAGGAATTAATACAGTTTTACAATTTATCCTTTATGTATAGTATGTTTTAAATTACCGTGTGGCTTGAGAATTTAAATAAAGTACAGATGCATGCTTTACAGTATTTTTTAGAGATATGTTTTATAGAAGATACAGACAGTGAATATATTTCACAGAAATTATAGAAATACCATGATTATACAGTTTTACAATACCTTGACATACAAATTTACAGTTAATTATAGAAACACAGTTGATATAGATACAGTTTTCTATAGCATCATGGTTTATACAGTTATTACAAAATCATGGTAAAATAGATACTTGTATATAGAGATGTATTATATAGTATCATACCCTGTTGGACCATACAGTTTACAGAGCACGGTACCATAGCTACATACAGTATATAGAATGCAACCACCTATTCAGATAATACGTGGTATAAAGGTCAATCGTATAGAGCCCACGAGTGGATAGGCTCCCATTCAAATATAGGTTGAGGAGGGTTGATCAGACTGATGGAGTATAGTGATTTATTCCTGGTTGGCCAGTTAGGGTAGATCCCTCCTACGGGCCGCACAACCCTATCATGGGGGGTTAAATCATGATACACAGTTATCCATAGGGATGTTTTCATTTATTACTATGTTTATACAGATTACAGAAATAGAAATATATATATATATATATATATATATATATTAGAAGTATTTTGAGTAGAAACCTAAAGTACAGATATGATAAGCAACCGGGAAAAGGTGATGGTTTATATTACTGGTATTGTTTTTACAGATATTGTGATACATGATTATATAGTTATAGATTTTCACAGTATTGCAGCTCAATTGCCACACACTAGGAATAGCATATTTCGTCTTACTGAGCGTTGGTTCATCCCATTACTTTAACATTTTTTAGGTGATCCAGGTAAGCGAGTAGACCAAGCTTGTAGATAGAAGGGCCTCAGTATTGCCCTGATAATAGAGTGAGTATTTTTGGGAGTATTTTTGCATAGCCCTAGCTCAGTTGAGGGTATTTTTGGGAAACAGTCATATATGTATATTTTGGTAAACATTTTAGCACTCTAGTATTATATATAATTATATATGGTTATGCTTATTTGATTTCTGCTTCTCGATGCTTAGGTTGATGGTTGGATTTAATCCAATTCGGTATCAGAGCATTATAGTTGTTATGGAATAGTAAAAAAAAAAAATCCCAAGTTAAATGGCAGGTCGTTACAATTATAGGTTCTCGCAAGCTCAAACTAAATTATTTTGAATTAATTGCTTGAATCTATTAGTTTTTTGTGCATGAAAATTTGGGAAATGTTCAATTTACTGATGGCATGTTGCCGAAATTAAGGTGGAATTTTCCCAAAACAAATCCATGTACAAAGATGATTATTGTAAAATTAATGTTAAAATAATTTTGGAATGATGAGTGAAAATCATTTGAATATATTAAACTTCATCCTAGCATAATCATCAAATATTTAGAAAGGCTAAGATCCATACCTTAAGAAAAGCTTAAAGATCTTCTATGCATCATTGTCGTTTATTGAAATATTGAGGCTCTTCAGAAAAACCTTGAACATTATATCCAGTACTCAAAGCTTCATAATCTGATATGAATTGTTCTTGGTTTATAAGCATCATGTTATGTCTCAATATCATTTTTCTTATGCATGTATGATTTGTTGGGATAATTATACTGGTTTAAATTTTTTTTCGTTTTAATCAATATCCAGCATAGTTTGTAAGAAACTTATAATACTAGGCATAATGAAATGAATCTTGATTTGTTAAGGGGAGCAACTTAACTTAAAATTGTCCGGCTCTGAAATTCCTTTACAATTCTAGCACTTTCATTCATGTTCTTAATGTATATATTGAGATGTTTGCTTCATATTGATCATGAATGTTGGGTGTATTTGAATCATGGCATGCACTATTTTGGTCTATACTGAATATCGTGCATGATTGATTTGAATGATGTGCATACTTGGAATCAATCAGGTCTTTGGTTTAATTTTTGGGAAACACTTTATTTTCAAACGGCATACTACTGAATTTTTAAAAAATGTTCTTCCCAAAATTAAATCATTCACTTAATTGACTATGTCTTGTGTTTACTTTCCTACTTTAGCCCCTTCTTGCTGATGTCAAAAAGGGGGAGAAATGTCTAATGCAAAATTGGGAGAGCTAAGTACATCTAAAGCTAAATACATCTTAATACATATCATAATTGAGCTTTATTGACAACTAAGAATTGAATGCAAAATGTGTGTTAGTCTGTCTTCATTCGTCACATGCATGTACTTAAAATTCAAATTCTACGCACATACTTAGGGGGAGCCTGTTTGGCTTTGCCCACTTTTGCAAGTTGTTTTGTCATCATAAAAAAGGTGGAGAATGTTGACTCTATAAGTCTGATCCCGTTTTGATTATGAAAAAACCAATGTTTCTCACCTATGCATTGAACTTCTTGAATGAGTTTATCCTAAGCATGCACTATTGGTAGGAACCCAAGCAAACCATACAGACTATGAAGATCAAACTTCATTTATGGCATCTAAAGAATCGAAAGAATGAAGACCCTTTCGCTATTGTATTTGAATTCATTTTTAATTGGTTCGTAATAATATGGTTTGTAATAATGCATCTGCATACATGATAGGGTTTAATGCTTAGCAAGACGGTAGATTGACCATAGGGAACCAAATGACCTTAGTTTGAAGGTCGACCGACGCTGGATTTTTTCGATAAACCTCAAGAAGAGCTAGAATAACCTTAGGTTCCCCATGCATGCATAAGTGAATGTTCTATCAAATTTAAGTTAATTATCATATGAATAGGGAGAACATTTTAAAAAGAAAAGGACCGAAAATGCCAAAATTGGCATGTTCGGTCTACTGAACTCAATTACACTAACTTCCTCAGTCAACTGAACTCCCATTGGGTCAACAGGTTGGTCACTCAGTCAACCGACCAGAAATAAACAGGCAAGCATTGGTTGACTGAACCTCCGTGGGTCAACAAGTTGACCACTCAATCAACCAACCAAGATTATATAGGCAACACCCTGGTCGACCAACCCACGTGGTAAATGCCAACCACCCGGTCGAGCCAACCTTGTAGTTCAAATTAATCTAGTCGACCAAACCATGCAGATTTGGAAAATCGCCCTTGAACCATGCAAGTCCGGTCGACCATCCATTCAGTTCAAATTTCTCCCAGTCGACCAAACTCAGACACTTAGTCAATCGAACCTTAAGTTTGGTTGACCAGTGCTCTTGGGTTAGCGAATCTCACCGAGGTTAAAACACTGTTATTTTTTATTAACCTCATTTAAACTTTTCCAAAAATAAAAAATAGGTCCCCAACGGTCAAAATTAAAAGGGTCCCTATAAATATCACTTCATTTGACTTAATTAAAACAACAATTAGCAAAAGTGATTAGGGAATTTTCCTCTCTAATTTTTCATACTCTTTTGCTACATTCTTTTGATTCCAAGCTCATATATTTGAAAACTCTCACTCATACTTTCTTGCAAACATTCTTTTTGATTGAGTGTTGGTTTTACTTGTTTTCATCTCTTGCAAATCAATTGCAAGGTTGAAGAGAAGTTACTGTGGTTATTGAATACACTTTCACAAATCATTCCTTTGGAAAATACTCTCACATACACATACGTTTTGAAAATTCATTTTGAGCATTCTTGCTTATTTGATCTTTCCCATAGTATTTTATTTCATAAATATTTGATTGGGAAGATCTTGATTTTAGCTTGCTAATTTTGACATTCATATTGCAAGACTTGAAAGCTTGCATATAATCTTTGATATTGTTTTCGTAAGCTTCAATCCAAAATATCAATTGTGCTTTACATTTAGAATATCTTAAGATATTTGATTTGGACTGTGTTAAACTTCCTTTGATTATTTGTGTGTTGAATATCTTATCTTGAATCAAAGTTTGAACTCTCACATACATATACACTCACACATCTTAGAGAGTTTACATATTGGATCTCACTTGAGCATTAAATCCATATCATCTGTGAGTGCATATTTATCTAGATTGTATTGTAGTACATATATGCTTGTGTAGAAGCGCTTAAATTGTACACAAAATTTTATGTTCATTTATTGTATTCCATGCGTAGCCCGAGGGGGCGATAATCCAGCCTGTAAGGATCAGTAAGGTCTTCTCCGCCTCGCAAGGAGAATTTGTGAAGGTTGAGGTCAGCCCTATGCTAATTGAGCTTGTTATATTAGGCACTACTCCACCCATTAAGTGAGCCCAGAGTGTAATTCTTGTGTTGGTGAGCCAAGGCGGGGACATAGGCAAGATTGGTTGAACCCCGATATCATATTTGGTGTCACTTTTACATTTCCTGCATTATATTCTACTTTGTACTTGATCTAATTTCCCTTCTGAATACACTGCATATCCGATTAACACTAAGTTGTATCTAGTTGAGAAATACTAAAATTGTGGTGTATGTACTAAAAATTGTTTAATATATCGTATCTACAATTTCATATATACTTGGACTGCTCTTAGGTTGCATTATACTGTTGCTAGATTAGTTTAACCTAGGAGGAAATTTTTAAATCTCCAATTCACCCGCTGTAATAACCTGCAAAAAAAATTATTAAAAAAATTGATTAATTAAAAAAAATTAAAATTAAAAGTAATTATTGATTAGTTAATTAATTAAACATTATTAAATCAATTAATTAAATAAACAAAAATAATAATAAAAAAATTTAAATTAAATTAAAACCATTTATTATTAATCAATAAATTAATTAAGTATTATTAAATTTGATTTGTTAAATAAATAATATGATATATATAATATTATTATTATCATATGATAAGTAAGTAAAGGAAAAAATAATAAAAAAAGAAAGAAAAAACTTAAGAAAGCTTCTCAACTTTCTCCTGTGCTAGCTCTCTCTGTTCTCTATATGTCTCTCCGTCGTCTTCGTCTCCACCTCTCTCCGTCTCTCTTTCCTCAATTTTGTCAGCCTAACGAGCGCCAATCGGGAAATGAAAGGTGCTGTTGGATTCCTAATTCTGCCACCGACATTTCTACTGGAGCAGATTTGTCGTGCGTGCGGCGTAGGTACTATTCCTGGGGTAAGGCAACTTTCTCCTAATTTTTTAATTTCTCGTTAAATCTACTTTTAAATCGACAGTCAAACACCACCACGGGGTCCTAGTTGTGATCGTCGTCATTTTGACATGAGTAAATTTCTAATTGGGGTTTTCTAGGCCCCACTCCAAAGCGAGAGTGGGATTTAGGAAATTTGGCGAATTGGTTATACTTGAGAGTATAACTGCTTATTTGATATTTAAGGGTCTAGAAAATAATAAAATAATATTTTATTTAGGATTAATTTAATAGAATTAGGATTTTTGATTCAGGGTTTGGGTGAGTGCTGCAGGTATTTTTCGGGGTCCCTGTTGGCGTAGTTCAAGAAATCAGGTAAGAGAAAAAATATATATTAAACTAGAATTTTTATAAATTTAATGAAAAATAAATTGTGTTATATATATATATGTGTATGTCTCAGTATGAGTTTAAAATGCCAACCATTTAAATTGTGTTTTTTCGAGTTTAAGGTTGTTTATTAGATACGTATATGCAAAAATTAACTGCTAAAAGTCGAAAATATTTTCAGGATAATTATGTAAGAAATGTAAGGTATTTTCAGTATATAAGCATTAAATGTCGGTTGGCTTATTTTACAGGTAGTGTATGAATTTTATTGCTAAATTGTGTGGCATGACTAAATGTAAGTTCTGTGCAAATATATGTTAAATGTATGAGATGTAGGTTAAGTAAATAATGCATTAAGAATGAAATATGATATGAATTATGCTGCTTGTGTGTGTTAATGCAACCATGTAAACAGTTAAAATATGTCGGGTAAAATAGCTGAAAGATGCTGGATAAATGTATGACAGCTGAAAAATGTTGGGTAAAACAGCTGAAAGATGCTGGGTAAAATAGCTGAAAGATGCTGGGTAAAACAGCTGAAAGATACTGGGTAAATGTATGACAACTAAAAATTGTTAGGTAAAACAGCTGAAATATGCCAGGTAAAACAGCTGAAAGATGCTGGGTACAAAATGAAATGAAATGAAAAAGAAAATTAATTTATCACTTGAGGGCTTACTGAGTAAGATGAGTGTCCTGGTATGCTTTAGTTATGACCTTAGGGTTGCCTAGTATTAGAGCATAGGGGTGCTACTTGTATAGGCGGGTAATCACCCCAATCCTTAGGTAATCTCGTGGTTAAAATATCTTGCATGTGATTGATTAGGTTCAGAGAATGATTTCAGAAATTATGTTAACGATTTTCAAATGTTAAATAATACGTTATTATATAAACTCATGTTAGCCACACACTGTTTTAATATATTATTTTTTCCCTTATTGAGATGTGTCTAACCCAAATATGAATTTATTTTTTTCAGGATTTCCTCGAGATCGAGCTTAGAAAGCTCGAGGTTTTATAACATTTTTGGGAAAATAGAAAGAGAAAAAGGTATATTTTTATGTTAATTTTGAGATATATATTTTGTGTTTTGTGTTTTATATACTAAAGTCTTCAGATAGATGAATGGTTGTGAAACATACTGGTATTGTGAATACTGAATATTTTTGGGAGATATATGTATATATGGGAATACAAGTGGATGCATGGTTTATTATAGTGTGTAGATAGATTTTGAAAATTCTGGTATTATATCTTTTGGAATATTATAATTATATTTTCCACTGGGTACATGTTATTAGAAAGTAGATTATTGGGTAAATAAATGGATTAGTAGCACTTTGGGCCCACGTAGAGGGTCGGGACGTTACAGATGGTATTAGAGCAATGTCCAACCGGAAGTGTGATTAATTTCACATCGCCTGGATATGGAAATATTAGAGTATTAGATTAGGAATGATTTATACCTGAGTATAGGATTAAGTTGTGATAATGATAGGGATGGGTAGTTTAAGATATTGTTTGGAACTCGAAATTGTATTTCGTAAATTTAGGGGCAGAAATCCCTTGATGGTCTTCTGTGCTTTTTTAAAAAAGTAGCTAGCTTTAGAAAATCATAGTAAATCCATTGATGGTGATGTTTCTGAGCAGAGAAATTAGAACTTGGAATTTGAACTCAAAGGTTAGGTTGGTTGATTTGTACGGAGAAAAATATTTGAAGGAGAATAATTTAGGTGTTGTGTTTTAATGGTTTGTGGTCAAGTTGGGTGTTTGATATTAAATTGGAATATATGGAAATGTGTGGTATGAGGTTGACTAGTTGATTTCAGATGTTATGGTATTAGAGGAAACCAGCAAGTACCTCTAGGTAGAGGTGGATCAAGATGAGTGTACTCGTTGATTTTCGATTGAGGCAGATGTTGTCAAAGGCACAGGTATGAGTTTATGATTAAGGTAATAATAATTTAATTTGGTTATGGATGATAGAGAAGTTTATATAATGATTTTATTTCATCGTGGATAATGTGGGAATTCATTAGATAGATATTGGGATATGTGAGATGTGTTGGGTTATGAATTCCTAAAATGAGGAAATGATTGATTAGTTGGTGAGATTTTCGAGGACGAAATTCTTTAAAGGAGGGATGAATGTAATAACTCGAAAAAAAAATTTATTAAAAAACTTAATTAATTAAAAAAAATTAAAATTAAAAGTAATTATTGATTAGTTAATTAATTAAATATTATTAAATCAATTAATTAACTAAACAAATAAAAGGAAAAAAATTAAATTAAATTAAAATTATTTATTATTAATCAATTAATTAATTTAGTATTATTAAATTTGATTTTTTGAATAAATAATATAATATATATATAAAATATTATTATTATCATATGATAAGTAAGTAAAGGAAAAATAAAATAAAAAAAGAAAGAAGAAACTTAAGAAAGCTTCTCAGCTTTCTCCTACGCTAGTTCTCTCTGTCCTCTCTTTGTCTCTCCGTCGTCTCTGTCTCTGCCTCTCTCTCTCTCTCTCTCTCCTCTCTCTCTCTCTCTCTTACTCTCTCTCTCCTCAATTTTGTCGGCTTAATGAGCATCGATCGGGAAACAAAAGGTGTCGTTGGATTCCTAACTCCGCCACTGACATTTCTACGTGAGTAGATTTGTCATGCGAGCGGCATAGGTAATATTCCTGGGGTAAGGCAACTTTCCCCTAATTTCTCAATTTCTCGTTAAATCTATTGTTAAATCGACGATCAGACACCATCACGGGGTCCTAGTCGTGATCGTCATCATTTTGACATGAGTAAATTTTTAATTGGAGTTTTCTAGGCCCACTCCAAAGTGAGAGTGGGATTTGGGAAATTTGGCAAATTTGTTATACTTGAGGGTATAATTGCTTATTTGGTATTTAAGGGCCTAAGAAATATTAAAATAGTATTTTATTTATGATTAATTTAATGGAATTAGGATTTTTGATTCAGGGTCCGGGTGAGCGCCGTAGGTACTTTTCGGGGTCCCTGTTGGCATAGTTCAAGAAATCAGGTAAGGGAAAAAATATTTATTAAATTAGTTTATGAATTTAATGGAAAATAAATTGTGTTATGTATATAGGTGTATATGTCTTGGTATGAGTTTAAAATGCCAACCATTTAAATTGTGTTTTTTCGAGTTTAGGGCTATTTATTAGATACATATATATGCGAAAATGAACTGATGAAAGTGAAAAATATTTTCAATATAATTATGTAAGAAATGTAAGGTATTTTCAGTATATAAACATTAAATGTTGGTTGACTTATTTTACAGGTAGTGTATGAATTTTATTACTAAATTGCGTGGCATGAGTAAATGTAAGTTTTGTGCAAATATATGTTAAATGTATGAGATGTAGGTTAAGTAAATAATGCATTAAGAATGAAATATGATATGAATTATGCTGCTTGTGTGTGTTAATGCGACCATATAAACAGCTTAAATATGTCGGGTAAAACAGTTGAAAGATGCTGGGTAAATGTATGAGAGCTGAAAAAATGTTGGGTAAAACAGTTGAAAGATGTTGGGTAAAACAGCAAAGAGATGTTGGGTAAAACAACTGAAAGATAATGGGTAAATGTATGACAACTGAAAAATGTTGGGTAAAACAGTTGAAATATGCTGGGTAAAACAACTGAAAGATGCTGGGTACGAAATGAAATGAACTGAAGATGGAAATGAATGAAATGCAAATAAAATGTAAAATGTGAACAATGTAAAATGGGAAAAGATCACGTAAAGTGAAATGAAATGAAAAGTAAAAGATGAAAACATGAACAGTTAAGAGATGCAGAATAGTGGCAAACAAAATAATGTATTATGGTATTAGCAGTATTTATGTTAGTAGAACATGTTATGTTTGAGCAAGGTAAGCTCTTCGCTCGAGGGCTTGCTGAGAAAGGTGAGTGCCCTGATTGTATCAGTTGTAGCAATAGGTTGTATAACGTGCTAAGGTTGAGGGAAACTACTGTATATGCAGATAGATTGATTAAGCTCAGAGAATGATTTCAGAAATTAAGTTAATGATTTTCAAATGTTAAATAATATGTTGTTATATAAACTCATGTTGGCCACACACTGTTTTAATATATTGTTTCTTCCCTTACTGAGATGTGTCTCACCCGAATATGAATTTATCTTTTTTAGGATTTCCTCAAGATCGAGCTTAGAGAGCTCGAGGTTTTATAACATTTTTGGGAAAATAGAAAGAGAAAAGGGTATATTTTTATGTATATTTTGAGATGTATAATTTATGTTTTATGTTTTATATATTGAAGTCTTCAGATAGATGAATGGTTGTGAAACATACTGGTTGTAATGACGCAAAGAATAATGATATTTAAATAATAATTAAGAGAGTGGAAAAATAGAAACAACAATGGAAAGAGGCAGCAGCCCTCACGTTCATCGATGATGTTGCACTGTGGGCTTGTCGACGAGGGTACGCTTCATCGACGAGAAGATACCGAGTGGATATTTGGGCAACTTTGAATTTCGTCGACGAGGGGGGGAGTTTGTTAACGAGTAACCTTCCTGGCCTTGTCGATGAGGTGACGTGACTTGTCGACGAGGGCCATAGTATAAGTAGTGCAAAAACTCGGTTTTACATAGAAAAAAAATCAGAAAATCAGGCATTTCATAAGCCAATTCAAAGGTCAATGGTCTAAGAACAAAGAAGTATTCGATTCACGAAAGAAAGAGATCAATTGTGACTGAAGCTCCCCCGTTTGGGCAAGGTAGGTGGGGATAAGAAGGCTCTCT
The DNA here is from genome assembly GCF_029873635.1 of Malania oleifera. NCBI lineage: Eukaryota > Viridiplantae > Streptophyta > Magnoliopsida > Santalales > Ximeniaceae > Malania > Malania oleifera. The sequence goes on from NC_080428.1 coordinate 60,190,384, forward strand.
CCTCCCTACGCTTTCTCTCTCCTCTCTCTTCGATTTCGGCTCCATTGTTCATTGGATCGATGATCTGAGGCCACCACGACGCTCCTAGGGAAGTTCTCTCCAAATTTGTTGGAGTGGATTATTGGTGAAAGCGAGTTGAAATTCGTCCCTGGTTTTAGGTAAGGCTTTTTAAGCGAAATTTGGTTTTACCATAATTATAGGAAATGATATTCACAAAAAAATATTGAAGTTTAGTTCCGAGAGTTATTATTTTCAGGGAGTTGAACGGGTGCAGGAACGGTATTTTAGGGGTTTTATTTTTAGTGTCAGGTAAGGGAATAAAGTAAAGTAGTTATTTTCCACGTAAATTACTATTATTTATTAGCAAAATAATTTTCAGAAAAACATGTATTAAATATGAATATTATTAAGTAAAATGCATATTTGAGAAAATACTGATGTTATATAGGAATTATGTCTTTAGAATGAAATGTACGATTTTATTTAGCATTGTGTGACATGAATATTATTTTTATATGATATGTATTATATTATGACAATTTTACAAATAAGCATGTTTTCAGAAATTATGAAATAATGCAGTATGTAATGATTTTGAAATACATGATAAATGACTTAATTACTCAGAATTATATGTATGAGATTTCAGCACGAGGCTGTGATTGATAGCCGGCGCAAGGCCGTGTATGTTATATGTTTTCGACGCAAGGCCGTATTTCTGAAAGTATAGAAATTCTATCAATCCATTTATGTTAAATGCTATATTATCATGTACTATATGTTATCAGAACCCGGATGTTAACTCAGTTCAGTTTCAGGAGCATGGTATCGTAACTATATAGATTAGATATTTATGTTCAAACTTATGCTAATTGCCCCACAAGGGGGTGAGAGATGGATAGTCGATGTGGCTTTCAGTGTAGAGTTATAGACGTCCACTTGATAGTTCGGACCATGGTGTGGCGGGCCCATCGTACTTACAGACATTTTTGACTTGGCAGTGGTCAGCCAACCATTGTCGGGTCCCGCCTTCAGGCTACACAACCTGTCATGGGGGGTAATACATGACATTAACTAGCTATTCATCTTGGGTATGTTTTCAGTATTATAAGCTATACTAGACATTTTATAAGCTATATGATTTATTAGAAAATACAAAAGTATTTGATTATTCAGTATGTTATGATAAATGTTTCAGATATATGAAATGTATTGCATATGTATAATTGCATAAAATATTCATATTGTCACACAACTGTATTTAGTTTATTTTTCCTTACTTAGAAGTGTCTCATCCTCGAATATTAAATGATTTTCAGGAAACCCAGAAAGACCGGCGGAGCGTGACCGCCATTGAGTCGGTTGTACTACCCTACTAGGAGGGTAAGTTTGGACTAGGATAAAGGGATTTTGGTATGAGGTCCTACCGATGTTTTGTATTTTTTGGGAGATTGTAGATAAACACAATATTTTGAGATATACTTGACTCTGGTGTTATGTATCTTATGGTTATGAGAATGTGATTTACATTTATTGCTGCCTAGGTTCCGCTGTGTATGACAGGTGTCCTTGTTACCCACGGGTTCGAGTTAACTATTTTATTTATTATGATTTATTATATGATAAGATAAGCAGGTCATTACACTGGTATTGTGAACACTGAATATTTTTGGGAGATATATATGTATAAATGGGAATACAGGTGGATGTATGGTTTATTATGGTGTGTAGAAAGATTTAGAAAACTCTGGTATTATATTTGTTGGAAGATTATAATTATGTTTTTTGTACATGATATTAGAAAATGGATTATCAGGTAAATGAATGGATTAGTAGCACTCCGGGCCCATGTAGAGGGTCAGGGCATTACACCCCCCCTCTTGGGATTGTACCAAAGCCAACCGACTCAAATACATTCATTCCTTTGATATATCTAGCACTGTGAGTGCTTTATTCATAGAGTATTATTGCTAGAAACCCTCACGTGTTCTTATGCATTTGATTTTATTTGAGGGTTAAGCAAAGATTTTTTCCCCTTGATTTTGTCTAGTAAATCTTTGGTTAGGAAATATCTCATAGCTTTGTTGGTCTTTGCACTAATACTGCAAGACTCATTAGGGCTTGTATTTTAGTGTGCAAAAATATTTTCTACAAACTTAGATTTGAATGTCTCTTTGTGCTTGATATTGAGAAAAACTATTTTTGAGATATTCTAAATTTTCATTGGCTTGAATCTTTGAAATCCTAAACCGAGATTGAGATTTTATCATTACTTAGTTTCAAAGAGTTGCTTGTAGATACACTCTTGTTCTTTGTCGTGACGTCCCAGGAGCGTAGGTGCCGTAGGGTGGCGAACACTTGATTACTACCCAATTAAGGGTAAAATCGGTCTGCGTTACCAAAGTCAAGATTCGATGTTCGGTTACGCGAGAGGAAGGTATGAGCACCTCCATAAGATGGGAGCCCTAAAAATAAATATGCAAATAAATTGAATTCTACCTTGCAGTATTAAATAATATAGAAGCCTAAAAATTAATATACATCATATGGAAACCCTTAAGATCACTATACATTGATATGGAATCCTTAAAATTAGTACACAAGTTATATGTAAGCAATTGAATCCTAAACATGGAAACCAATCAAAAACCTTATATATAATACACAATCTATATGGAAGCAATTTAATTCCTACAAGTACACAAAAATACTACGAAGTGATCAAAACCCTAATAAATGTGAACATGACATAATCCAAACCCTGAAAATACCTAAACCATGATAAAGTGAAATAATTAAACCCTATTAAATAATCAAGACCCTAAGTATGTACAATATCACAATGATAATAATACAAGAACAATATAAAAAAAACTAAATAGAGACTAACAGACTAAATATACAAATGCAACCTAAATAATACAACAATAACTCTAAAACTTTAAATAATACAGCCACAATAAACATGAAATACAAAAAGAAACAAGAAAAATACAATACACACCCAAGCACTCACCTCCCTAGACAACACATACGTGATAAAGACATGTGAACATAATACCGACAAAAATTTTAGTTTCATCGGACGAGTAATCGCCATCCAATCATCTACATCACGTGGACTGCGCAAGCGCTGATAAACCTGCCATTGTTGCGGTGAGTTGGCTGTCCAAGAAATAAAAATAAGGTTGTAAAGCTCAAAAAGTTAATCCGAATGGTAAATATTAATAAAAAAGGGTTAGAAACAACCTTGAAAAATTTTAGCTTGATCGGATAAGGAATCGTTGTTCAATTGGTTTCGTCAAGTCGACCGTATAGCACTGGCAAACTTGTTGCTGCTGCTGCTGCAATAAGTTGGCTGTCCAAGAAATAAGAATAGAAGATTCAAAGCTCTAAATAAAAATACAAATGATGAAAATTAAAAATAGTGATTCAGGAACAGTTCGGTAAAATTTCAATTAGATCGGATAAGGAATCATTGTTCAATTGGTTTTATTTGGTTGACCACGTAGCACTGGCGAACCTGCTACTACTGCGGTAAGTTGGCTTTACAAGAAATAAAAATAAAATCTGCAAAGCTCTAAATAAAAATTCAATTGGTGAAAATTAAAATTAGTAAGTTAGGAACAACCCGGTAAAATTTCAGTTCGATCGGATGAGAAACCACTGTTCGATTGGCTTCATCAAACTGATTGCACAAACGTCGATGATGTTGTATTGTTGCTGGTCCTCCTCCTCCTCCTCTTCTTCTTCTTCTTCTTCTTCTTCTTCCTCTTCTTCTTCCTCTTCCTATGGTCGTGTCCCCTTGCTATGTTCAGCCTCCACATTCCCACCTCCTCTCTTTGCTTCCTTTGGCTTTGTTTTTATAAGCCACAGATACCCAAAATTCCTAAAAGAAACCCCAATCCCTTATATGGGCTACATGGCCCATGCAAAAAATATATATATTTTTTATCATTTTATTCCTCCAAAAATAAAGGAAAAGCCCAGTAAAAATGTGAACTTAAATTCTTGAAAGAGAGGACTCGAACTTAAGTTAAAATAAAAACGACTCAAAAAATAAAAAAGGAGACTATTTTGAGGGACTCAATAAAATATTTGATTGAAAGAACACATATTTAAAATGTAAAAGACTCAATTTTTAAAAATTAAAAGACTTAATTTTTTTAAAAAATTATATAAAAATAACTAGGACTCATTTTAAAAATCAAAAGGACTCAATTTAAAAATACCAAAACTCAGTTTAAAATAACTGGGACACCTTTTAAAAGTAAAAGACCTTAATTTTGAAAATAATCAAGAGTCACATTTGAAGTAAACGGGACTCAATCGGATCCTTCCATTCTTGGGAATACAAGGTCAACTTTTTAGCATGTCAGGTCTTCTCAGAATAGTCTGGATAAAATTGGGGTGTCTACATGCTTGATTTGAGATAATCACTATTCTGAGTGTTGATTGCACATTTACACCATTGAGCTTATTGTTCTTACATGACTGGTGTGTTTTGATTATTACTGGCACAAATCTGCTTCTTTGAGAAGCATTTTATTTGTACACATCTTGTATTAAAATACTGTTATATTCCAGGCGTGGCTTGAAGGGGCGGTAATCCAGTCCGGAAGGATTAATTGTAAAGGTTGAGGTTAGCCATGTGCTAATTAACCTGGTTGTATTCAGGTGCTGCTCCACTCGTTAGGTGAGCTTTAGTGTAATCCTTGTGCTGGTGAGCCAAGGCAGGGACGTAAGCTATTTGTTGAACCTCGATAACATATCTGGTGCCATCTCTCCTTATAGCTTTATTGTGCATGCTTAATTAAATTACTTGTGCAATTTAATTTCCACTGAATATACATTAATTTATTTTATCTGCACTAGATTGACCTTAGGTTTGTGTAATACTGATGCTGGTTGATTGACCGAGGGGAATAATTTTTAAAATAACAATTCACCCCCCCCCCCCTCTTGGGATTGCACCAAAGTCAACTATTGGTATCAAAGTCTTGTTACTTAGACTTAAACATTTTTTTTTTTTTTTTGTAAAATTAATAATATCCCAAACATACACTAAATATTATATCAGGCCTACTGGCAGTTAGATATAGTAAGCTACGAAATGTGAATTATGCTTATATTTCAGAGCCATAGTATTTTCAAGTTAATTTGCTCCCCTGTGCATTTATCATCATCTTATGTCTTTTTCTTTTAATCATTGTTCACCAGTTTAGTTGAGTGTTCTAAGATTTTCAATGATTTGAGCTTGGAGTTGAATGCTTTAGAATAGAGGATCAAAAAGTCATAAACAATTCTTCTTTAGGGTCATAAGCCTATATTGCTTCTTTTCTTATGGATCTCAACGCATAGGATTCCTAGTCTTTTGCATTTTCATATAAATTGAACCTTATTGCAAATAATTTAGCCATTTGTGGAGTGAGATTTGGAAAATACTCTTAACAATTTAATTATCATTATGTTCAGAAGAAAATTCATTGTGAGTGGACAATATTCAAAATCTTTCGTGGAAGCAAATATATTCAACTAATTATACAAAATTAAATTTGGGAGAATATTAATTTTTGAATACTGCTCTTTGGGTATTTCTAATTATCTAATCATTGGATGGTACCTTATAAGTATGTCTTTGAAAACAAAGGTGTAGTTCCAAGAGGGGGGCGAATTGGGTTTTAAAATTTTCTTTTAATTCTGTTAATGAAAACTTAACCTTTTTGTTGATAATGCACAACAACTTAATTCTTTTTATTCAATCTACAATTGTTGACCTTATAGGCCACGTCCGGTTTTGATAATGACAAATACCTATTATATCTAATGGGTGTTTGACATTATGTGCAGGAACTCAAATTGATACATTATAATGCACAAAGAGAAAGTGAAGTTGAAGACCCAATTTTTATTGTATTTCATTTTTATTCAAAGGGTCTATAATAGTAATTAAGTTCTATGGTTTTTAATAATCACACACACATCACATGCATAATCTAATATGTAAGCTCAAACTAAAAATAACCAAAACAGGACCTAGAAATGACCCTAGGACACTCACTTACTAACTTGTATGAGTTAGTCATTTGAATAGGATGATTGTTGGCTGAAATAGGACCGAAATGCACTAAATGTGCACACTTGGTCGACCGGCACTTCATGTACATTTTGCCCCCGATCGACCGACCAAGGATCGGGTCAACTAGTTGACCACAGCCTAGTCGACCGAACACCCCAGGGGTCAACTTTATTGACCTCCTTGTTGACTGAGCATATTTTGAATATCACCAACCTGGTCGACCGAGGTTAACCTTTTTCACCGTGGTTAATTTTTTAAAACGATTTTAAATCAATTAAATATTATTAAAACTTTTCTAATTATTCCACTTATGTCCTTAATGATTATATTTCTAGGAAAGTCTATAAATACCCCCTCATTTGGAATAATTAAATGAGATTAGCAATGTTGATTAGGAGAAATTCTTTCAAATTCCCAAAATCCATAATACTCATTTCTAAGCTTCATACACTCATACTTACCTTCTCTTATGGCCTAAAACCTTTTGTAAGTTTGATTTGAGTGTTGATTGCCGTATAGGTTTGCTCTCCTATGTGTTGTGCTTGATTGATACGATTTTGTTTGAGAGCAAAACCTTAAGTATTCTTAGGGGACTTTGTTAATAAGTCTATCCTAAGAAGACTTTGTTATATCTTTTGAGATTGCACCTTCATTGCAACATATTAAGAAGCTTGTATTTGATTTTGGTTGCCAAATATTGTCAAAACATTTTCATCTTGACAAATGTTTAAAGAGATATTTTTTTATGTAATAAAAATCTTTGTTGCAATATTCATTGAGTTATATGTTTTGCTGAATACAAAGATTAAATTTCTTTTTGCAAACCAAATCTATACACTACTTGAACTTTATGCGATTGAGAAAATCTATTGGTTGAAATATATTAGATTTGATTGATATCTTTGTTTGAGCATTTACATTGAATACATTTTGTGATACAAAGATCATATTGTTATCCTTTTGCAAACCAAACTTATACATTACTTGAGTTTTATACAATGAGAAAATATGCTAATTGAGATATATGAAGTTTGGCTAATATCTTTGTTTGAGCATTTAAATTGAATACATCTTGTGATACAAAGATCATACTGGTTCGCACTCTCACGCACTAATTACATCGACTGAAAATATATTGGAGAGTAGATATGTTAAGCAAATTGAGCTTACTCATTATATCTTACTGGTGCTGTATGTGATTGCATATAACTGGGTACACATCTGCTTTACAAGAAAGCATAATCACTGTACCAATTTCATTGATTGTGAACATATTATTGTATTTATAGGCATGAGCCTGAAGAGGGGGACTAACCCTTTGAAATAGTCCCAGATTGGCTTAGACCCGGTTAGGAAAGCTAAGTGCACCATCCTATTAAGGTGAAGGTTGAGGTCAGCCCCGCTAATTGACCTGGTTGTAAAGGTTGAGGTCAACCCTGTGATAATTGATCTGATTGTAATCAGTGCCGCTCCACCCATTAAGTGAGCCTTTAGTGGAATCCTCGGGCTTGCGAGCTAGAGGCGGGGATGTAGGCACAGTTGGACGAACCACGATAACATATTGTGTACCTTATTTATATTTCTGCACTTTATATTTACCGCACATGTATATTATGGTGTGAATGATGCGCTTGATTTAAATTTTCGCACATTATATTATTGGCGCATTGGAATTGCATAGAAAGACCCTAGGTTGTATTATATGGGCATTTCATTTAACCTAGGTAATTTTTAAAATTCCAATTCACCCCTCCTTTTGGAATGCACCAATGCTAACAATTGGGATCAGAGCCTCATAGCATTGACTTGAACGTTTTTGCTAAAAGATGAAGATTTCTTAAATTGGTGTATCCCCATTCGATAAGGGACAATCACCTTTCAGTCCTTCTATATTTTGTTGTGTCGATTACATCACATGGAAAATTAGAATGAGCGTTTTCATAAAATCAATGAATTGGAGGGCTTGGCAGGTGATTGTAAATGGAATTCTTATGCCTATAGAAAATGATATTAATTTGATGCATGCAAATTCATATGCCATGGATTTATTATATTGTGCTTTAGACTCTCATATTTTTCATTAGTTTATGGCATGTAGAAATGAGAGAGAGATCTGGGTTGAGCTGGAAATGAGATATGAAGAGACCTAGGAAAAGGAAACCATCACTCTAGAGATGTCATGTTTAGATGATTAGGGAGTGGTAAGTGATAGGGATAGTGCATCAACAGAACATGAGGTATATGATTCTCACTCTAGCTCATTTGAGGATTCATGTGTTGAATGCTGTGTTGCTACATGTGCTGAATCATTTGTTGAATACCATGATAATTCTGTTGATGATGTGTGTGATGATTCTTATGCTGAATGCTATGTTGTATCATATGATGAATCATCTAATATTCCTTATGATAATACTATTAAAATTGCATGCAATGATTCACATAATAACTATGACATATCTTATGATGAATCATGTGCTGAATTGATAAATCAAAGCATGCATTTGTATGAGAAGTTTGATAAAACTATATTGAAAATGAATAAATTTCTAGCAAAGTTATCTAAGTAGAAATCCATTTTGAAAAATAAAAACAAAAGCATGCAAAACAATTAAGAAAAATAAAAGATTATTATGCCATCTTAGAAAAGAGAAAAATTAAGAAGATATTGAAACTTATCTGCCTAGAAGAAGAAATGGATGATTATTCTAGAGTTTTACTCGAAATTAAAAATGAAAAGAATAATCATAATAAACCCTTAAGATTTAAAAAGAACAACAATTTCAAGAAGGGTTCATCCTTTAAATCCAACAGTCTAGCCTCACTGAAGAAAAATAGAATAAATAAGCACAATCTTTTACGTATATTCAATACCTGCTTATTTTGCAAAACTATGTGGCACATATGGTTTAATTGCTTACTTAGAAGTGCCAGATGCTTAGAAAAGGAAAAGAAATGGATAATCAGCAAAGCAAACCCCGTAGGTCCTAAGGAAAAATGGATTTAAATTAATTAATTATTTGATGCTTCCTTAGATCCTAGGTTTAGGTTTAGGGGGTTGTGATGATTGTAGGTTTGTGAAGTGATTGTTGCTTAAAATGAAAATCTTAGTATACACACTAACTAAACTATCTTGTTATACTAAGACTCTTTAACCACTTCCAAGTGGACATGGTATCGATGCCTTGTACTTAATTATAAATGCTTAACCCATGCTAACATGAAAATCACAAAGTTAAGTATTTATTGTCCTTTGCACAAAATTGAGTGTTAGGGTTCTATCTTATATCATATATCACTATACCCTAAACTCACTTTTGAATATGAAAAGCCTAAATCAAAATCAAGTCATCACTTTAGGGTTAAAGCACTATTGATCATAAATGACTAATATATATTGAGTGCTTCTCACAGCTATAACAAAATTAGAGGTATCCACTAGGGGATTGGTCCCTTTGAGTTTAAATTGTAAAACCTTTAGTTTTGGTTTAATCACTCCATAGGAATCTTTACCAACCACGATCACATCAGGTAAAGGTCCACCCTCTCATTGGTTCATATCCTTGCTCCAAAATTGTGATCATATCTAAAGGATACTTTCCAATCATCAAAGAGCGGTGTTCCAAAATTCATACTCTTCTAGTTGTTCTTTATCTAAATTGTTTGGAAATTTCCTCTTCCATGCAAATATCTTGAAACATGCCCATTCATAATGAATACTCTTTGAACATACCTTAAATTTTAATTTTTCAAGAGTATTAATCCAAAATTTCTTTTACAAGCTCTCAAACATTAAATCAAATTCTTTAGAGCTTCATCTTTGTGAATTACGTTAAATGGCTAAAATGATTAACATAGGTTTCAATCTAGATGATAAAACAAAATTCAAAGAAACCTATGCATGAACCTTAACATTCAAAGTCATTTGAACTTAGGCCTCTCACATATTGTAAATCATAAGAAAGAGGCAAATATAGGCTTAGAACTCTTAAAGAAATATCTATTGTGACCTTTTGGTCCTCTAAGCTAAAAGCATCTAAAACCAAGATATATATCATTGAAAATCTTAATACACTTGGCTAAAGAATCTGAAAAATAAGAAAAATGCATAAAATCAATTAGCACATAACTCAGGGGGAGCATATATTCCTTCATGATTATATACATTAAAATGCTCTCAATTTTTATTTATGTTTATATGTCTGTATGCCTTTGTGAGAACAACTCTGCACTAATCTCATAACTATCCATTGTTAGCTATTGCTCATATCATCTATTAGATAGTTCATTTCTTTTATAAGTTGTTGATTGAACTACTGGAAAGCATGTTTGTGTTGAATGTCTCCTGCATGGTGGATGTAGTTGATGTGTAATTGCATGCTGGTAGTTGATATAGATTCTCGCATGCCCTAAACTTCTAATAAACTGGCTATTGGGAATCATATATGCAAAGTTATTTGGGAAATGTCCTATTTTACAGACAGCATGCTGTCGAAATTTCAATGGACTTTTCCAAAATAAAACCTTGTCAAATGATGATTATCATGAAATTAAAGGTTAAAATCCTTTTGAAAGGATGAGTGAAAACTTAATAAAAATTAAACCTCATCTTCACATATTCATTAGATATTTAAGGAGCGTAGCTTAACCCTTAGGGATAGACCATAAAAGAACTCATATGCATCATGGTTTGGCTTGCTAAATATTAAGGCTTTTCTAAGAACCCTGATCATCATTATATTTTGTATGCTTTGATATGGATGATTTTCGGTTATGCGCTTTATTTAATGCCTTAATATATGTCTTTCGATGCATGCGTGATCTTTAGGGGTGATTATACTAATTGACTAGTAAATTGAATAAATCTCCAATCCATGATATTCATTTTTATAAGGCTTAAAAATTAACTGCTTACACTTCTCACGATTCTTAATGAAATATCTATCAACTTAGTCTAAGCAGTTTCTTTTTATCCTAGCTTGAATTCAATTTGCTAGGGGGAGCCTTTAAGTAGAATTTACACGTCTAACTACACTATAATTGTTGATATTTCTCATTGGATTAGACTTAGTAAAAATTAATTACTACTTTTGTGTATAATTCTTATATCTACAGTATGATGATATTGGACTTTATGTTTTATTACTTTGATCATACTGGAACTGTTTGAGTAGTTGTGGATAAACTGCTAGGATTTATAAACTCAAATAGGTTATTATTTATACAAGATTTGTTTTGAAAGTCCTTTTTTCAAAACGACACTTTGCAGAATTTTTTCAAAAACCTTTCTAAAACTTATAATGTATAAATATTGTATTGTCTAGAACTCTTAATTCTTGGGGCCCTTTTTGTTGTTGCCAAAAGGGGGAGATGAAGAGGAAACAATATTTAAGGTTAAAATTGATTTTAAAATTGGTGTTTATTTAATGCATATTGATAAGGGGAGCCTTCTTAGGCTATAACCATATTTTTTCTTGATGTATTTGTCATCATGAAAAAGGGGGAGAATATTGACCTTATAGGTTACGCCCGGTTTTGATAATGATAAATACATGTTATATCTAATGGGTGTTTGAAGTTATGTGCAGGGACTCAAATTGACACATTATAATGCACAAAGAGAAAGTGAAGTTTAAGACCTAATTTTTATTGTATTTCATTTTTATTCAAAGGGTCTATAATAGTAATTAGGTTCTATGATTTGTAATAATCACACACACATCACATGTATGATCTAATACGAAAGCTCAAACTAAAAATTACTGAAACAAGACCTAGAAATGACCCTAGGACACTCACTCACTCACTTGTATGAATTAGTCATTTGAATAAGATGATTGTTGGCTGAAACAAGACCAAAATGTAGTAAATGTGCACACTCGGTCGACTAGAACTTCATGTACATTTTGCCCCCGGTCGACCGACCAAGGACCAGGTCAACTGGTTGACCACAGTCCGGTCGACTGAACTCTTGTAGTTCATTTGACCCCGGTCGACCGAACACCCCAAGGGTCAACTTTATTGACCTCCTGATCGACCGAACATATTTTGAATATCCCCAACCTGGTTGACCGAGTTCCCACACGTGGGAACTCAACGGTCTGGTCAACCAACCGGCTCAGTTCAAATTGACCCTAGTCGACCGAACCTTGTAATAATGGGAAAATCACCTTTGGACATATAAGTATGGTCGAACGAACTCCCAGTTCATTTCTTGTCCTGGTTGACCGGTGCTCTCAGGTTGCTCTGAATTTTTTACCATGGTTAACTGTTTAAACGATGTTAAATCAATTAAATATTATTAAAACTTTTCTAATTATTCCACTTATATCCTTAACGGTTATATTTTTTGGGAAGTCTATAAATACCCCCTTATTTGGAATAATTAGAATGAGATTAGCAATCTTGATTAGGAGAAATTCTTTCAAATTCCCAAAATCCATAATACTCATTTCTAAGCTTCATACACTCATACTTACCTTCTCTTATTGCCAAAAACCTTTTGTAAGTTTGATTTGAGTGTTGATTGCCGTATAGGTTTGCTCTCCTATGTGTTGTGCTTGATTGATACGATTTTGTTTGAGAGCAAGACCTTAAGTATTCTTAGGGGACTTTGTTAATAAGTCTATCCTAAGAAGACTTTGGTAGATCTTTTGAGATTGCACCTTCATTGCAACATCTTGAGAAGCTCGTATTTGATTTTGGTAGTAAAATCTTTTCAAAATATTTTTCAAATAGTGCATTTCATCTTGAAAAATATTTGAAGACATATTTGTTTATGTGATAAAAGTTGTTGTTGCAATATTCATTGAGTAATATATTTTTCTGAATACAAAGATTAAATTTCTTTTTGCAAACCAAATCTATAAACTACTTGAGCTTTATGTGATTATGAAAATTTGTTGGTTGAAATAAATAAGATTTGATTGATATCTTTGTTTGAGCATTTACATTGAATACATTTTATGATACAAAGATCATATTGTTATCCTTTTGCAAACCAAACTTATACATTACTTGGGCTTTATACATTAAGCAAATCTACTAATTGAAATATATGAAGTTTGGCTAATATCTTTGTTTGAGCATTTAGATTGAATACATCTTGTGATACAAAGACCATACTGGTTTGCGCTCTCACACACTGATTACATTGACTGCAAATACATTTGAGAGTAGATATATTAAACCCCATTGAGCTTACTCATTATATCTTACTGGTGGTGTATGTGATTGCATGTAACTGGGTACACATCTTCTTTACAAGAAAGAATAATCACTGTACCAATTTCATTAATTGTGAACATACTGTTGTATTTCTAGGCACGGGCCTGAAGAGGGGGACTAGCCCTTTGAAATAGTCCCGGATTGGCTTAGACCCAGTTAGGAAAGTTAGGTGCACCATCATGTTAAGGTGTAAGTTGAGATAAACCCCGATAATTGACTTGGTTGTAAAGGTTGAGGCCAGCCCTATGATAATTGACCTGGTTGTAATCGGTACCGCTCCACCCGTTAAGTGAGCCTTTAGTGGAATCCTTGGGCTTGCAAGCCAGAAGCAGGGATGTAGGCTTAGTTGGCTGAACCCCGATAACGTATCATTTGCCTTGTTTATATTTCTGCACTTTATATTTACCGCACATGTATGTTATGGTGTGAACGATGCGCTTGATTTAAATTTCTGTACATTATATTATTGGCGCATTGGAATTGCATAGAAAGACTCTAGGTTGTATTATACGAGCATTTCATTTAACCTAGGAGACAAATTTTTAAAATTCCAATTCACCCCCCCCTCTTGGGAATGCACCAATTCTAACAACAACCACACAAACATTCAATCAAACAAATTAACCAAGTCAATCAGTCATAAAACATTCAATCAAGATATACTTTGCAACTTAATGGAAATTCTCAGCTTTTTCAACTTGTGTGCAGCCCTGTTTATGTAAATTTGAATCAAGACCTGTATATATGAAATTGTCTCTCAATTTGATATCCAATACAACATCCAATCACTCTTTCCAAATACTTAGACCTTAAATAAATTTTAAGTTAAAGAATTATGGTGTGTTGAATCAATCAACGTACTACTTTCTAGTTTCCGCAAAAGATTGATCAACTAACATACTCCCTTTCGGTTTCCACAATCCCAAAAACAAGTTAATCTTGAGTTTATTTAATATCTAATCCATGTAGTGTATATGACTTAGAAATTTAAAACATCCACACAAAAATAAAGAGAGTAAGGGAAAAAGAGAGTGAAAACGCTGTTTTTATGAAGTTCGGCTTATACCCAGCCTACGTCCTCACCTTTGGCAAACGACCAAAGGGTTCCACTAAATCAGTTCCTTTTTAGGGGGGGGAAAAAACCTTTACATAGTCCTTCAATAGGCTAGAGCCCGCCTCTCCAAGTGATATCCCCTCACTCGGTCACTCCTTCAATTAGGTTAGAGCCTGCCCCTCTAAGCGATATCGCCACACTTAGCCAACGATCCAAATAATCTTGAACCATTAATATCTACAAGATACAAATAAAATAGATGTACAAAAATTGCTCTCAACTAGAGTTGATTAGTACAACAATTCAGCACTATAATATACTTCAGAGTAAAAAACAATATGGAATTTAACTTGAAGCTAAAGGGAGTATATCACCGATTAATTCTTTCAATGATTGAAAGATTTTGAATTTGTAGTACAAGATTGGTGATTGAATGTCAGCACTACTCAGTTGAATTCGTGCACAAGATTTGAGCAAGAGAGCCTTTCAATTATGAGAGCAGTTGAGAGACTTTGATAGCCAAATTTGATTCTTGGTAATTAATTCAATGATCTTGAGGCCTATTTATAGAATTGAAAAAGTATGTAACTTGATCCCCAAATGACTTGGAGTATTCCCCAAGTTTTCACAAAGTTTGAGCCCTAAGCAATCTTATTTAAAAAATTTGTCCGTTATAAAAATTTAAAATATGCTGCGTGATAGTTTACTGTCACTTTTGGTCAGTTGCCTATCTAGTTATTATAAAGGGGCAGTAGGGTGTCAGTCGCCTAGTGGAACACAGACAGGCACCTCAAAGTGCAAAGACAGGCTTCTAAAAGAACATGGATAGGCTGTTGTCAAGGTGTCAACTTCGAGCACCTTTCAATTCTTTTGTCATAACATTTTGTACATAACTCTAAATTTGATGTTCTCAGTGTCAAACAAAAGCTAAGAGAAAATCCCACAACTTTTATGTTGAACGCATTTTTAAAAAAAGAGGGTTTGATAAAGAAATATGCATCTCAATGAGGATGTAGAAAAATTAACAGCAATTGGAAAATCCTCTTTTTGGTGCTTTTTATTCCAAAAATGATTCTAACCTTTTTGAAATAATTTTTGACCTTATAAAAATATTTTCCATCCAAGTATGTTAAAAAGTATCTAGATCCAAGAAATTAACCTAAGAGATTCATGCCTCCATATTGAAATTATTAGAAGTACTTACATGAAATTTTCTATAGATTCTTTCGAATTTTCAATTCTTGAATTCCTTGAGATCTTTATACTTGCTTCATCTTCCTTTGAGATTTCATAAAGTTCTCTTTAATCCTCATGCTCACATGATCTTCAAGCTTTTATCTTTGAATCCATGCTTTTAGCTTCATATTTATCATCCTTCTTTGAAATACAAGCTTTCATGAATCTTTCTCAACACTTGACCTTGCATTCATCATTGAATCCTGAAATGACATCACTTAATCAAATATGTTAAGTTCCACTTGTTTGTTAGCATCAAAATAGGGCGTTAAGCCTTATAAAGTCAACAGTCTTCAATTTTAAGCAAGGGTATGAGCCTAGGATAGATAAATCTTTTCTGGATATGATTGTGGTATGGTAAAGATTTCTTGTGGAGGAAACAACTTTTGCATAAATCAAAATTGGGAAGTTTTATATTTTGAGCACAAAGGGAATATTTATTAAAATGTCTTGATAGACCATTTGGATCCTTTAGAGAATTCCACTGATTTGATTATAACAGGTTATCTTTTAATAAGCACTTGATATAATTTATGATTTATGTTACTCATTTTGGAAGTATAAGGTTCCTGATGATTTATCTAGTTAACCTTAGAACCTTTTACTTTGAACAAATCAACATTAGCAAGCTTTAACCCATATTTTAATATTTTATCCAATTATTATGATATATATATATATATATATATGTGTGTGTGTGTGTGTGTGTGTGTATCAAGTTCATATTGGATATTACTTAAAAGAAGTCATATTAGCTTGATTTTCCAACTTTCTTAGTATTTAAAATTTTGTATAGTAAACGCATGTACTAATTTTTGACTTTTTAGACACAAACCAGTTCTAAGCTTTTAGTCATCACCTACCTTATAAATAGTCCTAAGAACAAAAAGGAATTAAATGATCATGTAATTCCAATTGCAGCCTTTATTTATTACCCATGTCATTTTCTTGTCTTTGTCTCAGACATCTCTAAATGGGCACTTATATCGGGTATGCCCTTTCATTTTACGAAATAAGAAAGTTTTGTATATTCGTGAGAAAGTATGCTTATTTCTTCTCTTCTTGCTTAGTGAGGCATGGCCATGAGATTTTTGAGATAGATCCGAACCCTTTTTGGAAATATAATTTCTTTTAACTTCTAAGGATTTATTTGAACTATTTTCACTTCTAGAATAGTATGATAATTGTTGACACCCCAATTATTATCAGCCCTCTCTGTGAAGACCCGGCAAAATAAGAATTAACTTGAATCCCAAGGCTGGAAGGATCTGATTGAATCTCGGTGAGTTCCTGAATCCCAATGAAATTTTGAGTCCCGGTGAATTTTAGTTGAGGCTTGGTATTTTAACCGAGTACTGTTAAATTTTCAGTGAGTCTCGGTACTTTAATTACGTCGGGTCTGGGTCCCCCGGTGTTCGGAAATCAAGTCCTTATAAAACAATTGCAAAAAGGGCAAAAAGGCAAAAAAAAAAAGAAAAAAAGAAAAAAAGAAATACCAAGCAAATACAAAATACAAAAGAAATAAAAACCTACCCATGGAACCTCTAAACAAATTGGCACGCGCACGGTTGTAATATTCCCCCGCGGGAATAAAGGAACAAAATGCGGGAAAGGAATTTTTCCGTTTCGCCGTTTTTCACCTGTAGGGTCGCTATAGGCTTATGCGCAGAGCAAACCGAGGGGAAGGTTGGGGGGACTATTTAGGAAGTCATCTCACTCACTCCCATCTCAGGGAATCTCTCCATCTCCATCTCTTCCACTTCCAGCTCCTCCCATAACAGCCCTATGAACCCACTGCCATAACTATTGTCACCTCTCTCTCTCAAACACTCTCACCCTGCGACATCTAGATTCACTAGCCTCTCACGGCCACGACACCTCCCCGGCAACCTTACCTGCAGATCTACAGACCACCATCATCCCGCCCTGGTCTCTCTCTTGCATCTCTCCCCCATCACTCTCACCTGCAGCTCACTTTGCATCCCCGTCCCTCGACACTACCATCCTCGATGGTCACTAACCCCTCCTTCACCACCACCCAGCTGACCTTTGTCTTCTAACCTCCATCACCGCCACCATTGAAATCAGTCTGGCTGCGAGCATCCACAACTCCCATGACCAGAACGACCAGCCACTGCCCTCTCTCGTCCCCACTCCCGGCCTCCACACACCAGCAAACCGAACCCATTTCGCTTTCAAAATGATCCGACGTCTCCACACAGCAGCAGATCCTCTCGGGTGTGACAGACCAGAGACAAAACTCCTGTGCCTCTCTAGTTCACGTGATGGCTGCCGTCTAGTCCAACATCTCTTGGGTTGTAGGGCGGCTAGCACCGCAGATGCACCCGAAGCCTCTCAATCTTGGGGAGACTGCTGGGAGTTGCACAGGAACACCTGAACCCTCCCTCTTCGCAGACCGCTCCTGTTAAACACGGCAACCCAACTCCGGTGGTAACTACTCTTGTTTCAGCATTTTTAATGGCCTTTATTAGGATTTTACGGTTCTTGCTTTGGCTCGTATCATGTTTAGCACCTTGCGTATTTTCATCGTCATGTTCATTTCACCATTGTGTATTGGCATCCTGGTTCATTACCATGGTAGTGTTTGGTTTTGATGTAGCCATGATCGATGGTGAGCTTGGTTTGATTGCTGTGTGGAGTGGTTTCTAAACTGGCGTATGTTACACTCAAACACACACAGGCACTAACACACACTGCTACACGCACACAACACACACTTTCACCACATGCACGCACCTGCGGCAGCCACCATAAACCACAACCACCTACAGCTACCGGACATCCTGCCTCCCTCACACTACACCAGACATTTTTACACACATACACGCGGTAGCACTCACATAACACCTTCACAAAACTCCGCGTGTTGGCTTGTTGGCCTTGACCGGGCCTAAAACGGGTCGACCCACCTTGAATTGGTTTTTTCTTGAACCGATTGGGTCTTCTGAATCAGTATGAAACCGGTTCATCCTTCCATTTTATTTCCCACCTTTTTCTCCATTTTTGCGGATTTTGCCTTAATTCCCTTTTAGTTATTTGATTACTTCGGAAAAAATATTGAAAAGTAACCCAAAAAATTAGAAATTTCAAAAATGTCTTTGCACTTGAAAAAAATTACAAAAATCTAGAAAAATTACAAAAATATTTTTGAGGTCTATTTTCATCTCGAAGGAGTTCAAAAACCTCCCGGAATACTATTCTCATTCTTAGAAAATCTTACTAATTTCAAAACTCTAGGAGTGTATTTTTGTATCCTATTTTCTCGATTTTCCATCCCGATGATTGCAACAAAGGGCATGGACTCTTTGGAGTATCAGATTGCCCCGATTCTAAGGGAATACCTATATAGTATTTTCATTATTTGATTTTTGGAAGAGAGTAATTTTGAAAGACTTATTAGATTTATTTTGGGATAATTTTTATTAATCTGGTACAATTCGTAAGAACGGACGCGTAGGAGGTGCTAATACCTTTCTCTTACGTAACAGTACTCCTGAGCCCGACTCTGGTGATGCAGACTGATTCTACCCCTAACGAGGTAACAATCAAGTGTTCTAACCACACTTCAAAAGGATAATGGTGACTCCATCACACATTATTTTTCACAAAAAATACTTTTTCAAAATCACATATCCATTTTTTCCCAGTTCGCAGCTTGCACCCCTTTTTGCTGGAGAGCGGTTCTTAGGCCAGGTCCGGGACGTCGCGACAGCTTGGCGACTCCTCTGGGGATGCTTGAGAGTCGAGCTAGCAATTAGTTGAGAATTATCCCGATCTCAAATCTAAATAAGCCTTCTTAATTACTCCCTTTCATTTTTGTACAAATTGATAACTTGATCGCATATATGTGAATAATTGTGTGTATAAGATTAATTGTAAATACTTTGCTTGCTTTGGTATTTGGATAAGCATGTGATTAGTTCTATTTGTTCTAGATAAGCATGTGTTTAATTATGAATACTGTGTTCAAATAAGCGCATGGATGAATGTGGGGTAGAAGGTTTAGGCAGAAAATATGATTTCACACACTTTCATAGCTCTATACTTGAGCTTTCCCTTGCTAGGATTAGAAAGGAGTGTAATAGTGCCAGTTCCCATGTGGCATGGCCTATGGGGACCCGCAAACCACTCCGATCAGTGCGAGCTTTATTTGGACCTCTGTGAGGGAGGATAAAGTTTCAATCTAGGAACCTGTTGTCAAAAGGGATTAGAGCCCAACCACACATGATTGTCTAGAATCCTTTGCCTAGGGTAGAGCCTCATAGAACCCCATGTACATACCTTCCCTCGGGTTGGGACAAAAGCCACATCCTTCTCCGCATGTCGTAATCCATGTTTATTGTATATATGTTTTGAAAAATGCTTTGTGTTGTGTACATCCTACATCCATGTTAGGCATTAGTATCACTTGGCTAATGTTTCGAGAAAAGATGAATTCATTTATGAAAAAGTGAAATTTAACTCTTAAAGTACCTTACCCAAGGGAAAAATGGATCATTCATGGGATTATTGAGGTTTTTCTTGAAACTCTGGCTGAATGATTGTTTAGCTTGCATTACATGCATGCAGTCATGCATGTTCTTCTCCAATGGGCCAATAATCACTTTCCAAAAACCTATCAAGCCAAATTAAAATTCAAAATTCCAATATTGAGTCCACTTCTACTCACCACTACAACACCAAAATCGGTCCTGTTGATCCGACAGACCTCTGCTTGGTGCCGAAGGTCACTCTGCTATCAAAATTTAAAATGCCAGACTTTGAAAAGTACGATGGAACTCGATGTCCCTGAGCCCACTTACTGATGTACTGTCAAGCCATGGCGGCGTACTCAGATGACAAGAAGCTAATGATGCACTGCTTTCAAAGCAGTTTGACTGGGTCTGCTATCCGTTGGTACATTCAACAAGATAAGGCTCGGGTTCGTACTTGGAAGGACTTAGTTCACGCCTTTATCACTTATTACTGCCACGTGAAGGAGATGGCACCTGATCGCATGACTCTACAAGAAATGGAAAAGAAACTTACTGAAACATTCAAGGAGTATGCTTACAGATGGAAGGATATGGCGATCCAGGTGGATCGCCTTGTAAGCGATCGAGAAGCCATTTCTTTATTCATGGGCATGCTAAAAGACCCTTACTGCATGTACCTTCAGGGAGCAACTCCCCATGATTTCGTGGATATTGTGACTACAAAAGGGAGAATTGAAGCCAACCTCAAGACAGCTCTAGTCAGAGATCGTGGAAATGAGGCCAATCCAGGCAAAAGTTGGATGGGTAAGAAAAAGGATGAGGAAGCTCATATGGTTCAGGGACATTATTACCATGGAAGTGGAAATCTTTGTGTTGACCTTATCGGTCACGTCCGGTTTTGATTATGATAAATACTATTTGTATCTAATGGGTGTTTGAGGTTTTGTGCAGGAACTAAGATTGTTAAGATCAAAATGGGCACAAAGCAAGTAAAACCTAAAGATCGATTATCGATCTTAATTGTAATATAATTCATTTGTGAAAATAGGTCTGTAATAGTAAGTAGGGCTCTGGTTTGTATTAAACTCACACACATCACATGTATGATTTATTACATAAGCTCAAACAAACCGTAAATGAAAAGTGACCATAGAATGACCTTAGGGTTTTCCCTTGGTCGACCGACATCGGACTTTTTTTATGTCTTCAAATTGGACCCGAAGTGATCCTACGACACATAAATTTGCACATATGCTTGTTAGACACTTGAATATGGTTTGTATGTCTCAAAATTTGACCGAAATGCACACTTGGTGCACTTTTGGTCGACCGAACCAGGCCTGGGTCAATAGTTGACCAAGGCCCTGATCGACCGAACCAGGTAGTTTAAAAAGCCTTAGTTGACCGAAACCCTCTTTGGTCAACATTTTGACCATCTGGTCAACCGAACCAGTTTTATACTCCAACTACTTGGTTGACTGAGGGTCGTCAGGAAAATTCCTAATGGTCTAGTCTACCGAACCTCAAAAAATTGAGAAATCGCCCTCTTCTGGTCAACCAAGCCCTTAGTTCAAAATTCCCCTGGTCAACCGAACCATATGAGACTTGGTCGACCGAAACATTTCTGGTCGACCGGACCTCTTGGGTCCGCCTGATTTTTACTGCAATTAAATATTTTTTAAACAGGGTTAAAATGCTAAAAACATCATTAAACTTTCTTAACAATACCCATTAGGTCCCTAACGGTCATATTTTCTCCCATGCCTATATATATGAGATCATTTGTGGAAATGAAGAAGGGATTAGCTACCTTGATTAGAGGGGAATTCTATGAAAACCCAAAAAGCCTATACTACTCATTTTTTAGCCTCATTCACTCATGCTTATCATTCATTAGTGCCTACATCATTTGTAAGTGGATTGAGTGTTTTTTTTCATAGGTTCGCTCTCCTTACCTTATTTGATTGATCTGATTCTATTGAGAGCTAAACCTTAGTATTCTTAGGGGACTTTGTTAATAAGTCTCTCCTAAGAAGGCTTTTATAAAACTTCTGAGTATTGCACACTCATTGCAATATCTCGAGAAGTTTATATTTGTTTTGGATTGCAAAAACTTCTCAAACATTTTCAAATATCTATTGTACTTTTATCTTGAAAACATTTGAAGAGGTATTTGTTTGTGTGATAAAATCTTTGTTACAATATTCATCAACTCACTTATCCTTTACTGAATACAAAGATTGAATATCCTTTGCAAACCGAATATATATATTACTAGAGCATCATATGATTGAGAAATCCCGCTCATTGAAATATATATATATATATATATTGTCGTGTTAGTATCTTTGTGTGAACCATTAGATTGAAAATATCTTGTGATACAAAGATTGCTTGTTTGATACTCTCACGTAAGTATTACACTGATAGAAAACATCTTTGAGAGTTGAACTATCTAGACCACACTAAGCTTACATATTATATCATTTGTGGTGTATGTTATTGTGCGTAACTGGGTACATATCTACTTTACACGAAAGCATAATTACTGTACCATTTGATTGTAATACACATTTGTTGTATTTCCAGGCACGGGCCTGAAGAGGGCGACTAGCCCTGGAATAGTCCGGGATTGGCTTAGACCCAGTTAGGAAAGTTAGGTGCGTCGTCCTGTTAAGGCATGTAGATTGAGGTCAGCCCACTAATTGACCTGGTTAAGGTTGAGGTCAGCCCTGTGCTAATTGACCTGATTGTAACCGGTGTCGCTCCACCCTTAAGTGAACTATTAGTGGAATCCTCGAGCTTGCGAGCTTAAGGTGGGGACGTAGGCATAGTTGGCCGAACCCCGATAACATATCGTGTGTTTGTGTATATTGTCGCACTTTATATTTACCACACGTGTTTGTTATTATATGAATGATGCGCTTGATTTAAATTTCCATATATTATATTTATCAGCGTATTTGGAACTGGATAGAAAGACCTTAGGTTGTTATACTCAGCTAACATCTAGTTTAACCTAGGAGAAAAGTTTTAAAATTCCAATTCACCCTCCCCCTCTTAGGAATACTCCAATTCTAACACTTTAGCCTAAGAAGAATTTCGGTTTCAGACCCGCCGTTAATCAGATTGCGCAAACATGCATGAGGACTCAAAAGGCTCCTCACGAGCTGAGACCCGCCCAGCCAATTAATCAAGCACAAGAAAGGGGCGTCCAAAGAAATGTCAGAAAGATAGAACCTTTTGATGGCATATTCATACTTATTCGCTGAATTAGCAGAACGAAACATGGTTACAACCATTCCGGGGATTCTTGTCCCACCCTCTTTTTCCACGTTGGTACAATTCGGATGTCTGATGCATTTACCATGCCAATACTCCTGGGCACTCCATTGAGCACTGTTGGGCATTCAAAAATAAGGTGCAGATGTTGAGGGACACATGGTGTTTACTGTTTGATTATAAGCAGTTTGAAGTTCAGAGCAATCTTTTACCTGACCACTAAGAAGACAGCAGCAAGTAAGGGTCTGAGAGCCACGAAAGGGAAAAGAAGCTCACTGATGATAGAGTAGATTGACTTGTCTTTTGATCACCAGAACAGAAAACCATTTTTCCATTTGATTTACTTCATGTTATGCTTTTGTTATTTTGGTTTTCCCTTGTAATCCTTTGACAATTCCATTCAATGAAATTGTTGCATTTTCGTCATGAGTTTAAGTGCCAAGATTTTTGTTTGCTCTCGTCTCATGCTAAGATTAGGAAAACAAAAATACTAGTATTCATGAGCTATGAAAATGATGAGAACTCAAAAAGGGAGGATGAAAAGATGAAAAAATCTCCCTAATGGATTCGCACGTCAAAAAGTATGAAATAGTGTCGTTTGTTCCATAAGTTTGTGATGCTCACCACTTTTGTTTTGATCAAATGACAGATGACCATTATTGGCCGACCATTTTTCCCACAAAAAGAAACCAAGCATCGATTTAGCACTTGCTACACAACTTGAGCCCGAATATCAAACCATTTCTTCTAAAAAGTCATTTTCCAAAATTAAATTAGGTTCAGGGTTTCAAGAGTCTGACAAATTGCATGAGACGACAATTGACTATCCAAAATGATGCATGCCATATTTCTGCTACCAAGAAGGAAGATCTAAAAATCCCTTACTAGCCCTATTGAGCTTGAAATATTCAATTTTTGATTTAACCCATCAAAGGGTCACACCCCGCACTGGGGCAGTTTTGAAAAGTTTAGTCCCTATTGAGCTCCCAATGAACATCATGCTCAAAAATCCTCCATAGGAGGGGAAGAAAAAGATAATAAAATGCAGAAAAAGAAGACAAATAAACAAATTAAGGGACATACATCACATGTGATCCTTGACCATAATTACCTCTGATGATATCAACAAAATTTGAGCCTTATCATCCCTTTTTCTTTGATACCCTTTAACCCATGGCCTACATTATAGTCCAAATGAAAGTCCTAACTATATTGGTATACATTGTTGTCTCAAGTGATTTGTCAGACTCAATATTGAGTCTGAACTACGTAATGACCTGATCCCGAAAGAGTATGTAGGCAGCTTATTCAAAAGGACAAGTTTGGTCAATACTTTGCAAGTACCCCACCACAAACTGGGGCAAAATATATAATTTGGGGAGGGGAATTTGGGCTTTAGTTTCCTTATTTTTCTGAGAACCCGAACCTGAGGCCTACATTTCGTCCCGAGTCCCTAAAGTCCATCCCGATATCAAAATAGATGTAAAAGCATCATTAAGCTATGGATAATCATCAGAACAATGAAGTGTCAATGGTTCCCCCATCAAAAGAAAAAAAAGGGGAATATTTCCTTCAACAAAACTAGGGCAATCAACAAAGGGAGAAAGCTAGTCATCTAGGCTAAAAGACCAGCATCAATGTCACATGACTTTCGAATACTGGTATAAAATTTTCCTCTCAGGCATGAACATAGTGAAACTTATATCTTGTGCATATCCCCTTTTGACTCTGCAAATTGATGTCCAAAATGCATGATTTCTCATCCATAAAAACCCCTTCCGTCTTTTAAAAGCTCCAAAAGACGATTGGATAGTCAAAGAAGTATCCCGAGTTGATTTATTAGGAGCCAATTAAGAGATGTTCTCAAATAGGATTTTAAAAAAAGGTCAAGAGCCGTTGTAGATGCATATAACTGGGGAAAATTTCGTGAAAAGCTTCATTATAATCAGTTCTGGTGCCTTTGTGTCAGAATAGGAATAAGAGGATGAAAGCTTGGCCGTGATTAGTGGCAACTGGGGCAAATTTTGAGTTGAGCGTTACTATAGTCAGTCCCGGTATCTGACTCAAACGAGGAAGCATAAAAACTATTTTAAAAATCCTATTCAATAGGATAAGTATGAATGCATGGTTTTGTTCAACATGCACATGTCCTCGCTTCCTAGATCACAGATAGCAATATGCATACATATAGTGATATAATACCATGCATTCATACTTATCCTGTTGAATAGGATTTTTAAAATAATTTTTATGCATCCTCGTTTGAGTCATCCTTGTTTTGAGAATACATAAAACTGGGGCAATTGACCCTAGGCACAGAATGACATGCCTTGAAACTGGGGCAATTGACTCTAGACACATAGTGACATGCTTTGAAAATCACTTTGAGATAGGGGCACAGGCCTTCAAATCCCAAAATATGTCTTCAACATTCAAATGATCTTTTCAAGAATTTTCCTCATTTGCTATAGCACTTGGGTTCATCCCAGTGCAAGTGGTTTTTGCTATAGCACTTGGGTTCATCCTAGTGCAAGCTGTTTTTGCTATAGCACTTGGGTTCATCCCAGTGCAAGCTATCTTTGCTATAGCACTTGGATTCGTCCCAGTGCAAGCTATTTTTACTATAGCACTTGGGTTCATCCCAGTGCAAGCTGTCTTTGCTATAGCACTTGGGTCATCCTAGTGCGAGGGGTTTTTACTATAGCACTTGGGTTTATCCCAATGCAAGTGGTCTTTGCTATAGCACTTGGGTCATCCCAGTGCGATTAGTTTTTGCTATAACACTTGGGTTTATCCCAGTGCAAGTGGTCTTTGGTATAGCACTTGGATTCATCCCAGTACAAGTGGTCTTTGCTTTAGCACTTGGGTTCATCCCTGTGCAAGTGGTTTTTGCTATAGAACTTGGGCTCACCCTGATGCAAGTGGTATTTGCTATAGAACTTGGGTTGATCCCAGTGCAAGTGGTCTTTGCTATAGCACTTGGGTTCATCCCAGTGCAAGATGTCTTTGCTATAGCACTTGGGTCATCCCAGTGCAAGTGGTTTTTGCTATAGCACTTGGGTTCATCCCAGTGCAAGCCATCCTTTGCTATAGCACTTGGGTTCATCCTAGTGCAAGCCATTCTTTGCTATAACACTTGGGTTTGTCCCAGTGCAAGACATCCTTTGCTATAGCACTTGGGTTCATCCCGGTGCAAGTGGTCTTTGCTATAGCCCTTGGGTTCATCCCAGTGCAAGCTGTCTTTGCTATAGTACTTAGGTCATCCCAGTGTGAGTGGTTTTTGCTATAGCACTTGGGTTCATCCCAGTGCAAGCCATCCTTTGCTATAGCACTTAGGTTCATGCCAGTGCAAGCCATCCTTTGTTATAGCACTTGGGTTCATCCCAGTGCAAGCCATTCTTTACTATAGCACTTCGGTTTGTCCCACTACAAACCATCCTTTGCTATAGCACTTGGGTTCATCCCTGTGCAAGTGGTCTTTGCTATAGCACTTGGGTCATCCCAGTGCGAGTGGTTTTTGCTATAGCACTTAGGTTCATCCTAGTGCAAGTGGTCTTTGCTATAACACTTGGGTTCATCCTAGTTCAAGTCATCATTTGCTATAATACTCGGTTTCATCTTAGTACAAGCTGTCATTTGCTATAGTATTCGGTTTCATCTCGGTATAAGTCGCCATTGCTATAGTATTCAGGTTTATCCTGATATGAGCCATCAATTGTTACCATGCTCAAATTTTCAAATCCAGTACAAGACACCATGGAATCCACCACAATCACCATCAAAAAACAAAAAACAAAAAAAAAAAAGAAAAAAAAAACAATAAACAATAAAAACAAAAACAAAAACACAAAAAATAAAAACAAAAACCAAAAAAAAAAAAAAATACTTTGATGATCAATTTGCTTTGGCCTAGTAAAAATTGGCGCTTTTTATCTTTATAATCATGTTGCTCTAAAGTAATAAAGGAGCAGTCTCCACTATTATTTTGAGTAACAATGCCTATAAAGAGGGGCAACTGTTGACACCCCAATTTTTACCAACCCTATCTGAGAAGATCCGAAAAAATAATAATTGACTTGAATCTCAAGAATGGAAGGATCTGATTGAATCCCAGTAAGTTCTTGAATTCCGATGAATTTTTGAGTCCTGGTGAATTTTAGTCGAGGCTCGATATTTTAACTGAGTCTCATTAAATTTTCAGTGAGTCTCGATACTTTAATTACATCGGGTCTTGGTCCCCCGGTGTTCGGAAATCAAGCCCTTATGAAACAATTGCAAAAAGGGAAAAAGGAAGAAAAAGAGAAATATCAAGAAAATAAAAAATACAAAAGAAATAAAAACCTACCTGCGGAACCTCTAAACATATTGGCACATGCACGGTTGTAATATTCCCCCGTGGGAATAAAGGAACAAAATGTGAGGAAGGAATTTTTCCATTTCACCATTTTTCACCTGCAGGGTCCTTATAAAGGGCTTATGCACAGAGCAAATCGAGGGGAAGGTAGGGGGACTATTCAGGAAGTCATCTCACTCACTCCCATCTTTGGGAATCTCTCCATCTCCATCTCTTCCACTTCCAGCTCCTCCATAACAGCCCCGTGAACCCACTGCCATAGCCGTTGTCACCTCTCTCTCAGACCCTCTTGCCCCGCGACAACTAAATTCACCAGCCTCTCATGGCCACGACACCTCCTCGGCATTCTTACCAAAATATCTACAAACCACCATCACCCCTCCCTAGTCTCTCTCTTCCATCTCTCCCCCATCCCTCTCACCCGCAGCTCACTTTGCATCCCCATTCCTCGACACCACCATGCTCAATCGTTACTAACCCCTCCGACACCACCACCCAGCTGACCTTCGTCTTCCAACCTCCATCACTACCGCCATTGAAATCAGTCTGGCTGTGAGCATCCACAGCTCCCACGACTAGCCACCGCCGTCTTTTTTCCCCACTCCCAGCCGCCACACACCAGCAAATCGAACCCCCATTTCGCTTTCACTAGATCCGACATCTCCATACAGTAGCAGATCCTCTCGGGTGTGAGAGACCAGCGGCAGAACTCCTATGCCTCTCAAGTTCATGTGATGGCTCCCATCTAGTCCACATCTCTTGGGTTGTAGGGTGGCTAGCACCGCACCGCAGCGGCACCCGAAGCCTCTCAATCTTGGGGAGACTGTTGGAAGCCGCAGAGGAACACCTGAACCCTAACTCTTCACAGAACGCTCCTATCAAACACGGAAACCCAACTCCGGTGGTAACTACTCTTGTTTCAGCATTTTTAATGGCCTTTATTAGGATTTTACGATTCTTGCTTTGGCTCGTTACATGTTTAGCACCTTGCGTATTTTCATCGTCATGTTCAGTTCATCGTTGTGTAATGGCATCTTGGTTCATTACCATGGTAGTGGTTGGTTTTGATGTAGCCATGATCGATGGTGAGCTTGGTTTGATTGCTGCGTGGAGTGGTTTCTAAACTAGCATCTGTTACACTCAAACACACACACGCACTAACACACACTGGTACATGCACACAAAACACACACATTCACCCCATGCACGCACCTTCGGCAGCCACCATAAACCACAACCACCTACGGCTGTCGGACATCCTACCTCCCTCACACTATAGCACACATTTTTACACATATACACGCGGTAGCACTCACAGAACACCCTCACAAAACTCACCGCGTTTTGGCTTGTTGGCCTTGATTGGGCCTAAAACGGGTCGACCCTCCTCGGATTGGTTCTTTACCGAATCGGTTGGGTCTTCTGAACTGGTATGAAACTAGTTCAGCCTTCCAATTTTATTTCCCACCTCTTTTTTCAATCACAAAATTTTTTTTTTGAGGTCTATTTTCATCCCGAAGGAGTCCGAAAACCTCCTATAATACTATTTTCATACTTAGAAAATCTTACTGATTTCAAAACTCTGGGAGTGTATTTTTGTATCCTATTTTCTCAATTTTCTATCTTGATGATTGCAGCAAAGGGCATGGACTCTTCGGAGTATCCGATTGCCCCGGTTCTAAGGGAATAACTATATAGTATTTTTCATTCTTTCATTTTTGGAAGAGAGTAATTTTGAAAGGCTTATTAGATTTATATTGGGATAATTTTTTATTAATATGGTACCATTCGTAAGAACAGGCGCGTAGGGCGTGCTAATACCTTCCCCTCGTATAACCATACTCCCGAGCTCAACTCTGGTGACGTAGACCAATTCTACCCCTAACAGGGTAGCAATCAAGTGTTCTAACCGCACTTCAAAAGTTTAGTGGCGACTCCATCAAATATTATTTTTCACGAAAAATACTTTTTCAAAATCACACATCCATTTTTCCCAGTTCGTAGCCGCCCCCCTTTTTGCCGGAGAGCGGTTCTTTGGCCAAGTCTGGGACGTCACGACAATAATCTTTTAATTCCTCTAATTGTTTAGCTATCCTTTCATTTTCATTTTTCAAACACATTTTCTTCTTAGATATCTTAACTATAAGCTTATGCATTTTAACTAAGGCTTTTTCTAGATCTCTATACAAAGAGATGCTTTTATTATACAATTCAACACATGATTCAACATAAAATTCATTACAGTAAACATCATGTGAATCATTGCATGCATTGTTAACATAGTTATCAACAGATGATTCCACACATGATTCATTACAAGAATTGTCATAATATCCATCATTTAAATTATTACATGCATCAATAGCAATATTGTTACAAGAGACACTGCGTGATTCATTATTAGAATTATCAATAGATGATTTAACATATGATTCATTACACAATATAACGCAGGATTCATCGCATGATTTTTCATAAAATTTATTGCAAGGTTTATTGCAAAAATCATCACATGAATAAATAAATGAATCATTAATTGAAATAGGCTGAGATACATACACCTCCTCCTCGACTAACTCAGTTTGTTTACACTTTGCCACCTCTTGATCATTTGAACTTGACATTTCCAGAATGGTGGTTTCTTTTTCTTGGGTTTCTCCATACTTCCTATCAAGTTCTACCCAAATATCTCTCACACATGTATATGCCATAACTTCATGAAAAACATTAGAATCTAAAGCACAATATAGCATATCCATGACATTTGAATTTGCATGCATATCATTTTCAGTTATTGGCATACTAATTCCTTTAACTATTGCCTACCAAGCCTTCTAGTCCATTGATTTTATAAAAACACTCATTTTTAGTTTCCAACTAAAAAAATTTTCACCGCAAAATATTAGAGGACTAAGATAAGATCGTCCCTCCTTGAATGGGGTTACACTGATGTGTGCCATGTGATCTTTTAAAAAAAATAATTGTTAAGTCTATGTAACCTCGCTCTGATACCAAATGTGAATTACGGTGTTATCCCAAGAGGGGGTGAAATAGGTATTTTTAAAAGATTGTGACCTTTAAGATCTAATTTCAAAAAACCTTCAATTACAAACATTCAAGTTACCTAACAACTAGGTTAATGGTTAACAATCAATCAATCTAATATGTGTCTTTATCAAGCATACACTTTTACCCAATTACTCACAGATGTAACTAATGTTCAATAAATACACAATGCACAAGTAATTTAAATACAGTGCGAAAATTTAAAAGGAGTTAAGGGTAAGAGAGATGCAAACACGATTTTATGAAGTTCAGCCAACCTAGCCTACGTCCTCGTCTTTAGCAACCCACTCAAAGATTCCACTAAATCCCTACTCCTTTAACCGGGACGGAGCTTCCTTTACAATCCACTGCTTATAAGAGGTACAACTTCCTCCTACTTCGCTGCTTACAAAAGATACAACTTTCTCCTCAAACCCGATTCACAGCCCGAACCGTGATTACAATATAGAAGTTACAATTTCTGCAAATACACTAAAATACTTCTACACAAAGCTAGTGAGTAGAATAGAAAAATCTTAACACATATTCATATGATAAAACTTGAAGCTCAGTATGAATGTAACGATGAGATCGTTATATGAATAATATGCTTCACAAAATTTACCTTCAAATCAATATTTCTGACAAAATAATTTCTTATAAATAAATGCTTTGGAGATTTTTAGGGTTTTAAAATAATCCACTCGATGCAAAAATATTAAGAGATGATCATTGTAAAAATAATCTTTAATAACACTCAGATCTAGGTTCTAGTTATCAAGTAGTTTGTAAGATTAAATCCTTGAATAAAAATATGATTTGAAATATTGCAAAGATTTAAGCAATATTTTTCAAAACAATATTTCTCGCAAATATATATTGAAACACTCTTCAATTAGTGAATAAATATATTCAAATTATTATTTTTGTTCCCAAGAAATATATATAAAATCTAACGAGTATGGAAAAAAAAAACAAGATTTAAATGTGTAAAATAATTTTACCAAACCTCAAACCTCAAGATGAATGATACGTTGCAATAACATATGATTGAATGCTCTTGAATCTTGAAGATCTAGAATGAGAATGCCCAAAACTTGATGTGTATAAGTTGGAGTGTAGGCAAGAAGTGTATTTTTGTTTAACGCTCTCAATATCAATCAAAAAGTGAGGCTCTAAGGTTTAGAGGTTGTTTTTATAAGCAATCTTGGCCTTAGGTTAAGTCTTGACTGTTGGATCAATTAGATTAAGTAAACAATCCGCGTGTTTTCTCACTGAAGTTGAAAATTTAAAGTTTCTGCAGGGTTAGCCGACTGAGCTTTCGGGTTCAATATTCTGATGTTCTTTAAAGCACTGAAAAATATAGTTTGGACATAGGGTGAGACGACTGAACTGTAGGTTCAGTCTTTTGAAGTCCTAGCTTAGCCGACTGAACTGAAGGTTCAGTCTTCTGGGGGTGTTTTGCCTATTCTTTGTTTCAACAAATAAATCTTCAGTAGACTCGACTAATTCTCCAATCTTCTAAGGAAATTCTTCAGACGTTGGAAGTAAAACTTTAGTCGTCTGATCATGCATCTTCAAACTTCTGAGGGTACACCTCAGTCCTCTGGGTAGACCAACTTCAGAATTTTTAGTTTAGTCTTCAAAATCATTTGTGCTCTCTTGCTTTGATGTCTTATAAAACATTTTCTGGGGTTTAAAATAAGGTCTCTAAGTCCATAATTAACTTTGGAAGATTTTCATGAGATGCAAGTGTCCTAAGGTCAGTCTAGGGTATATTTTGAGCTTCTAACTATATCATATAAAATATGCAAATACAGTCAATTCTAAATACACATTCCCATGACGATCTTGAACTTGACGCTTGCATTTCATTCTTTTACTCTTTTAGTTCCATGGATTGTGTCAGGTTTTGTATGCTTTAATCCTCATGGATTTCATGAATTCCTCACCTTCCGTGCATGCTAAATAATGTTCCTGCTAAAAAGCTCAATACACGGATCAAATACCAAGTGATTTGTCATTATCAAAACAGGATTGGACTTATAGAGTCAACATCCTTGCATGTAGCAACTTTATCAGGAACTCCAATTTTGAGAACTTTGTATAGTTTGGATATAGGGGCACCCGTGCATCCCTCATGAGATCAAAAATAGTTTACCGAGTCGATTTAACATGCTAGGATCGCAAGGTATGGTACCTTCTGAAGTAGATCCATCACTAGTACGCGCCACACTGACATTGCCCGTGTCCACTTTAATCCCCCTTTGCAAGTCACCTAATATTTCGATTAATCCTTCTGAACGTCTATCACCACCGATTATATTTGCCCCTTCATCTTCATTGTCATCACCATCGCTCTAAACTGGGTAATCTTCACCATGGAACACTCATGTTGTATACCTTTTCTCCATTCCAAAATCAAATAAATGTGAATGTACCAGATCAATGCGTTTGAATGTTATGTTTTGACATTTCTTGCAAGGACACCTTATTCTACAGGTTTTGTATACATGAGGACGCGCAAACTCTATGAAATTATGTACTCCTTTCATGTATTCTAGCAAAAACCTACCTCGAGCGATCATCCAACTCTTAACCATGTTCATTAATTACCCTATAACATGTTTAAGTAAATGGTGTTGATTACATTTTCATAATGCTTATGACGCCTGCATCGTGACTCCTAAAATCAACAACCTTTCGTCTGATGGGTACGAATCCTATCCCATTCAAGAATGCTGCATTTACATTGCAATCAATCACTCAAACTCCGTTGTCATTGTCATTAAAAGTTTCGGCAGCATCACCGCATGGCTCTCCAAGTACACGAGATAGGGGAAGTGAAAATATTGCTATTTTTCCATCACTAACAAATTGTCATCACCGCACTATGTACCTAGAGAATACAAGTAGAGATGCGCTCGAAATATACAATGACAATGAACAAAGGATGAACAATGACAACAATGTAAATACAACTTCCTAAACTCTCCACATTTGACAATTCAAGAATGGTTGAAATACAAACATCCCTAATTGTAAATGAAACCAATAATTAACATGTTCAATTGATTATTAGCCTACATAGTATGACTAATAATCAATTGAATTTTAAAAATTGATTTGTCTCACATGTACGATTAGGTATAAGTGTATAACAACAATTCTTGAACGGGTCTAAGTTTCAATGAACACATGAAATGACAGTAATTAATTTAGCATTTTACTTCACATGAAATTTAATTCTTGTCTTTTCACTTGTCTTTTCACTACAAAAAATAAGGTTATTAGTGACGGTTTTGAATTAGTCGCTATATCTGCCGTTACTAATACTTATTAGTGACGAATTTTTCAAACCGTCACTAATAATAGAGTATCAGTTACGGATTAAAACAGTCACTAAAAACCCTAAGTCCGTCGCTATAAATTCTACACCGGCTCGATCAAAAACGTTACTAAAGCCATAGTATTAGTGACGGTTGTAAATTTGTCACTAATGTTGTACTATTAGTAACAATTTAAAAATCGTCACTATTGCTCACAAGCAACTATTAGTGACGGTTTTCAAACCGTCACTAATACTATATTATTAGTGATAGTTTGAAAACCTTCACTAAAACTCTTTAAAAAAAGGCAATTATTAGTGACGGTTTTGAAACCTTCACTAAAACTTAAATTGGAAATTATCACTAATAATTTTAAATTAATTTTTTCCCAATTATTAATTCCTATAAAAATATGTAATTAATGTTTTGTATACGTAACATTAAAATATAATTGTAAAAAGTTCATAAATTATTCAAAATTCAAATTCAAATTCAAATTTAAATAAAAATAAATATATATTATATAAATTCAAATTCAAATTCAAATATATTATACAAATTCAAATTTAAATACAAATACAGTATACAAATTCAAGTTCAAATACATTATCCTTCCCTTGCTCCCTCGATCTTTGCCACAAAAACATCACAAAGCTGACAATCACAACCACAGAGGTCATCACGATAACCACCGCCCAGTCGGACTCCATCGACACCCACAGCTCTGCCTAGATCGACCTAAATATATTTTAAATAAACAAAATATATTTTAATTTAAAATTTTTTTGAACAAAAATATTATTTCATTGAAGAAGACAATGGAACTTTAGCGTTGAGGATGGATCCACCATGATGGTGATGTGATCTTCGACAGTACTGAGAGACCATGGCTGCATGAGCGGCTATGGCTTGCTGCAGCGTCATCCTCGAGGGCAAGTTCTCGAACAATAAGGCTTAATCTGCAATCTAGGGCCCAACTTCAGAATCCTCAACCTTGATAGGGATGGAGTAGACGACGAGGTCATGGAGGGTGATGAAGGACAACGAGGTCGTGGATGGTGGTGGCTGCATCAACGATTCTTTATCTAATTTACCCAGAGTTTCTTTTCAAAATTGATTTGAAATGTGATAAGCCTGCCCATGTAGACAAAATGAATTTTAGTCTTTTATCTGATAGGTTGTTTCTTATAGTTAAGGTATGATTTAAATATTAATTTTATTTCTCTTGAATCTTGATGCCCTTCTTGTGGATGCAGCAGGCTTATCGCATTTCAAATCAATTTTGAAAAGAAACTCCGGGTAAATTAGATAAAGAATAACCATCCACCCCACTATAAGAGTCCTTGAACCTCCTGATTCTTTCCTCTATGTCCATCATAAACTCCAAAGAATAAAGTGGAAGCATCCAAAACAGGATATGCAGCATGCTAGCAAACCAAACATTCATAGTTAATAACAAAATATTCATACTATTAGTAAAGAGTTAATAAAGTGCTCGCATATCGTAGCTTGTATATGCATAAGAAACCAATTTTAACCACACAATGCAAGCGAATAGCATTAATGTGACACTAGATAGGATAGCTGAATCACACCTGCAGAATTTAGAACTAATCATTGTATAAATCAAAATTTTTTGCTAATATTTTTGACAAGGTTTTAACCAAGGAGAAACCTTAAAAAGAGATTAAGACATGTACAAAAACAACACAGATTACAGAAAGTGAAACCTTGTCACAAATCGCAGCACAAAACCCCCAAACAAAAACCAAAATACTTCACTTAATCAGCCTCAATTCGCCCCCACAAGTCAAGAAACAGCACTCCGACGCATCCACAGTTCTAATTAAGAACAACCCACATGCCAAATAAACCCCAAAACTAGAAATTCAAACCCAACAGTAATAATTCAAGCACCTAAATCCCTAATTCCTAGCTCCAAGCTCTTCAAATCACAAACTGACAAACCCAGCTCGAAACCAACAGTAATTGAACTAGTAAAAAAAACAAGAAACACACCAAGTTCAATAGAAACGGTAACAGTACTTGCCCAATAGTGCTAAACCCAGCTTTGAATCCAGGAAATTAATCACCGGTGTCCCTTAACTCACATAAAATAAATTGACTTACTTGAAAAACTTTGAAACGTAAGATGTAAAAATTATTTCATAAGAGCAAGAAACTGGAAATCTGGGGTCAGTATTTGGCAAAATAAGCAATATTACTTTTCTGAGCTCAATGCAAAGCAGAAGTAATTCATTTAAATCCAGATTTCGCACACAAGCCTCACAAACAAACAATATATTAAGACAGTAGAACCTTAACCTTTTGAAGATTGGTGACATTCTGGTAAAGCTGAAGCACGAGCTCCAAATCGGCATTGGCGTTCCTATTATGTTGGCAGCTACAACGACCTTGTTGTCTCTTATCCACTTGAGGTCTATTGCAGCCTTCCATTGAAGCTTTGCTGCAGAAACACATAGACCCAATTAATAATTAAAATAGAAATGGAAAATGGAATCGGTGAGAAAGAGAGACAACCATTGTCATCGGGTGCAGAGACGGGAGTAGCTTGAACAGCGAAAGCGGAAATAGCTCTAGTGAGAAATGGCAGGAGTCTTTGAGGAGAGTGATGGCTAGAAAACAAACCTAGGGACAGGGATAGGGTTCTAGAGAATGGTCTGAAGATTAGAGAGGAAGAAGAAGAAGACAGAGGGGCAGCAGCAAGTTTTAGGCTTTGGAAAGTCGTCCCACCCAGACCACACTGCAAGCCCATCGCTCTGCCATGGATGCAGAGATCGAGGAGACGCTGTGGGTGGCGCTGCGTGTTTGGAGGAGCGAGGAGGGAGGGGCAGAGGGAGGAGCAGAATGAAATTTGGGGAAAGAAAAGAAGGTAGGAGGGAGAAGGAGGCAAGAGTAGAAGAAAGAAGAAATTAATGTAGGGATGTCAGATTTTGAGCATCAGTGATGGTTTCAAAATCGTCACTAATACCCCCTTATTAGCGGTATTAGTGACAGTTCTCCCAAACCGTCATTAATACCCTTAACCATTTTTTTAATATTTTTTAAATAAAAACACTAGTAGTGACGGTTTCAAAATCGTCACTAATACCCTCTTATTAGTGACGGTTCTCCCAAACCATCACTAATACTCTTAACCATTTCCTTTTTAATATTTTTTAAATAAAAACACTTGTAGTGACAGTTTCAAAACCATCACTTACCCCCTTATTAGTGACGGTTCTCCCAAACCATCACTAATACGCTTAACCATTTCCTTTTTAATATTTTATAAATAAAAACACTAGTAGTGACGGTTTCAAAATAGTCACTAATACCCCCTTATTAGTGACGATTCTCCCAAACCGTCACTAATACCCTTTACCATTTCTTTTTTAATATTTTTTAAATAAAAACACTAGTAGTGACGGTTTCAAAACCGTCACTAATACCCCCTTATTAGTGACGGTTCTCCCAAACTGTCACTAATACCCTTAACCATTTCTTTTTTAATATTTTTTAAATAAAAACACTAGTAGTGACGGTTTCAAAACCGTCACTAATACCCTAGAATTGTCGCTAATATTTTCCCGAAAAAATTTTCGAGTGGAAATTGTTTACCGTGCTGTTTTTAGTGACGAAAGTATTAATGACGATTTTAAAACCATCACTACTAGTGTCGTATTAGTGACGACTAGTAAAACCATCACTAATGCTTAGACTATTAATACCAACTTTTAGTGACGAAATTGAACATATCACTAAAAGTCAGTTTTTTTGTAGTGTTTATACATTGTTGTTTAAAAAATTTATTGCAATCAATTTTAAAATAAATTATTGTCATTAAATATAACAACCTACAAAAAAAAGAACAAAACTTCAACTTGTTTAGTTCGTCTCATACACAAACATCTGCTTAGATACATCTTTACCATTTAAATTTTGCAATGACTGTTTCTCAAAATAACCCTAAATGAGGTTGCATTTCTTATATCGCATCATTTCTTATAACACTAAATGGGAAATTTTCGAAGATTGTTGACATAGTTTCCTCTTTTGAGCTTGATTTCCAACAAGTAATAGTAAATTGTGGTTCCAAGAACATTACTCATCTCATTTGGTGTTTATACAGTTATATACTTCAACATCTATTAGTTCATATTTTGGAAAAGTTTTTAACAAAATTTCGGTAGCATGCAAAAAAATTTTACTTGAAAAATAGTTTATATATAAGAGCATGAGAGAACCTAGATTCACTACCAGCATGCAATACACAAATCTGCATCAACCATGCAAAAGACATATTCACAACTAGTATGGCAACTCAATCTAGTATTTCACAAGGGATGCAATATAATTTCAATAAGAGCAGAAAGTCTTAACACAACACTTATATGATAAACAATGCACTAATAAGAAAGGAATATACATTCAAATGGTGAAATTTGAGATTAGTTATTCCTTCTCTATTCCTTACTATGAATTTATAAAAAAGTTTTACATTTTTATTTGCTTTATGGTATCAAAGTAGCTTTTTTGTATAATTAATTGTAACTGACCTATTATAACCACTCTATTTCAAGGAATATACATTTCGTGAACCAAATGTTGGGTTAATTAATGAAGAAGTCCTAGTACTCGGGAAAAGTGTCAACGATGGCGATAGGTTTTGCGATGTTCGTTTGTGACCTTGATTTTTTATTTTTATTTTTGATATGAGACCTTGAATGCATTAATTAATATAAATAAATAAAAATGTATTTCTTTAATACAAATTTTTGAATAGTACAATGTAATTTCATAAGACATATATTATGTGAATAGGTAAAAATTGTAACATATAGTGACATAAAATCTAGGTAGGGTTGGGCGGTCAGCGTGTTGAAAAGTTGTAAGATCTTCAACATGCCAAAATATGTAATATTAAAACTTACATGATTATAGTATTGGGTTGAGCTTAAAATCAAGAAATGCAGAAAAGAATAAACTAATGAAACCATTTCCTTTTTTATGTTTAATCCAAATCCAAACAATAAGAAGATTTAAAACTCTCAAGATATTGTAAGATCTTAATAGTTAGGGGTAGCTCCAAAAAATAATAATGATAATCTAACAACTCACCGAAGTCATCACAAAACTTAACTCAATGAAACAAAAAGGTTTTCTATAAAATCCATACGAAATGACAAGAAAGCATCGATTCTCCACTTAATTTAAAGCAGGTCGAGTTCCTAAACATTTCCAAATGCCATTGGCAGATAAAAATATAGGCATTCTGTATGATTATTTTAGCAAATAACGGATTCCATATATTATTTAGATCCAAAAGTAAACAAAAACTACAATACAATTTGTAAGAGTAAGAAATTAAGGGAAAAGCAACAAGTAGAAAATCATAAAAGCAATACAGTTTGTGAGAGTAATTGTGCACATATTAGTAGAAAGAAACAATATAATAGATTTACAAAGGTTTTACACTCGAGGCAATGAAAAAAATTAAAACATATAATCATCGCTTCAAAGACAATTTGCGGGAAACAAACATTTTGTGCAGCAACAAAATAAATAAACATGCTATAGTACACTTGATATGATTATTATTATATAACATAACAAACTGATTAACTCATTGATATATGAGTTAAATTCAAATTTCATAAACATTCAAATATCATAAAAATTCAAATTTAATATGAATTTTAAATCAAAATCTGAAAATGTATAAAAATTTAAATATAATAATTAACACAATTTAAATTCAGAATCCTTTCTCTAGTTTCAAACTAAAGGTATAATAATAAGATAGTGATTTATGAAGAATTCGAGAAGGCACTATCATGAAAAATAAAACAATCACGAAGAAGAAAACTATGGGCAAAACCAGGCAGTTCATAAACGAATTAAAAATGAGCATTTTAGAATTTAAAAGTAAAAATGTATAAAAAAAAAAGGGGAAAAAATTCTAATTCTTAGGTGTAGGTAGACATGGATCAGGACGTAGGACTAAAGATTGGAAGGAAAGACAACAATTTTTTTTACAAAAAAGAAAAAATCTTAATTGTAAGGCATAGGTAGATATGGATTAGACAATTCAAGCCTAAAGATCGAAAGGAAAAAAGAAAAAGAGGAAAACTAGGGAGGATTGCAAATACAAATGCTAAATGAGAAGAAACGACGAATCATACCGAGAGAACGGTGTGGCGATGGGCAAGGGGCTATGAACGACAAGGGGCTGGGGCTACAACGGGCGACGGCGAGGGGCGACAGTGATGGGCTGGAGCTGCGATAGAGAGAGGAGGATGGGGAGTGGAGAAGGGAAATAGGGGAAAGGAGGGAAAATGAGGGAGATTGGAAGAAACCCGCGTGAAATAAAGGGACTAATAGTGACGAATGCCTAAAATCGTCACTATTACCGCGAAATAAATTATTTTTATATTTTTAAATAAAAGAAATAGTAGTGACGGTTCACTAAACCATTACTAATAATGGAATAATAGTAATGAATGCCTAAAACTATCATCATTACCGTAAAATAAATTATTTTTATTTTTTAAAATAAAAGAAATAATAGTGACGGTTCACTAAACCATCACTAATAATGGAATAATAGTGACGAATGACTAAAACTATAACTATTACTGCAAAATAAATTATTTTTTATATTTCTAAATAAAAGAAATAGTAGTGACGGTTCACTAAACCATCACTAATAATGGAATAATAATGACGAATGCCTAAAACCATCACTATTACTGCAAAATAAATTATTTTTTATATTTTTAAGTAAAAGAAATAGTAGTGAAGGTTCACTAAACCATCACTAATAATGGAATAATAGTAACGAATGCCTAAAACCATCACTATTACTGCGAAATAAATTATTTTTTATATTTTTAAATAAAAGAAATAGTAGTGATAGATCACTAAACGGTCACTAATAATGGATTAAGTGAT
The DNA here is from genome assembly GCF_029873635.1 of Malania oleifera. Lineage (NCBI taxonomy): Eukaryota > Viridiplantae > Streptophyta > Magnoliopsida > Santalales > Ximeniaceae > Malania > Malania oleifera. The sequence continues at coordinate 60,231,440 of NC_080428.1, forward strand.
GAATGCCTAAAATTGTCACTCTTACCGTGAAATAAATTATTATTTATATTTTTAAATAAAATAAATAGTAGTGACGGTTTACTAAATCATCACTAAAAATGGAATAATAGTGACGAATGCCTAAAACCGTCACTATTACCATGAAATAAATTATTTTTTATATTTTTAAATAAAAGAAATCATAGTGACGGTTCACTAAACCGTCACTAATAATGGAATAATAGTGACGAATGCCTAAAACTGTCACTATTACTGCAAAATAAATTATTTTTTATAAATTTAAATAAAAGAAATAGTAGTGACGGTTCACTAAGTCACTAATTATGGAATAGTAGTGACGAATGCCTAAAACCGTCACTATTACCACGAAATAAATTATTTTTTATATTTTTAAATAAAAGAAATCGTAGTGACAATTCACTAAATTGTCACTAATAATGGAATAATAGTGACGAATGCCTAAAACCGTCACTATTACCGCGAAATAAATTATTTTTTATATTTTTAAATAAAAGAAATAGTAGTGACGGTTCACTAAGTCGTCACTAATTATGGAATAGTAGTGATGAATGCCTAAAACCGTCACTATTACCACGAAATAAATTCTTTTATTTATTAATACAATAATAGTAATGACTGTTTATTAACCATCACTAATAATTTCATTTAGTGATGCATTGAAATCATCACTAATACTCCAACAATCGTCGCTAATATTTTCTCGGGAAAGTTTTTCATGCAAAAGGTGGTTTCCCGTGCTGGTTTGAGCGGGGGAAACTGGTTTTTAGTGATGGAGGTATTAGTGAAGGATAATATTTCGTTACTAAAAATGTAATATTAGTGAAGGGTGATATTTATTCACTAATACCTAAACTATTAGTGGCAGTTTTTTAAAACCGTCACTATTATGACACTTTAAGTGACGAAATTCTATCCTTCACTAATACCTCCGCCACTAAAAACTAATTTTCTTATAGTGAAACATAAAAACATGACATATCAATAACAAGCTTTCAAAGAGATAAGAAATACAAGCAATAAACAACAAAAGAAGTCACAAAGGTGTTTTTAATACAAATTCAGAATAGTCAAATAAATCTAAGCATTCCCATCATCATCATCTTCTCCTTCTTCTTATTCTTCTTCACTTTCATCAGAATTAGCTTCCATTGGAGCCTTTCCACGTGAAGAGGAAGTGTTGGTCATATGATGCTCAATCCGGCCAAGTCTCTAGTCTAAAGAAGCATAGTTTGCCTGAAGAGTGCTGTAGTTAGCACATGTTTTTGTACTAAAGTCTGTGAACTGCTGATGATAAGACATAAACCATGAAAGTGCATCAAGCAGAGGAGCTAGTTGTTGAACATGAGGTGGAGCTAGTTTAGTAGCTTGTCTTGGTGGTCTCCTTGCTTTTAGAAACCAACCTTGCTCGTGTTTCTCGTATCCCATTTTCAGAGTTGTGGAGCCAAAAAGATCATATCTAGTCCGTTTGATGAATAACTTAGTGGGAGTGGTGACATCAAGATAAGCAAAGAGCTAGTTAAGAATACGACCATATGGAAAAGTAACTCGTCGAGAGTCCAATCTTTTCCACATCCATTTCAGAATCAAACTTGACAAGTCGAGTTTCTTTCCTTTCAATGAGCACCACATGACGAAGCAGTCGACGTAAGACATATAATCATGTGATCCAGCTTGGGATAAAATATTGTACGTGATAATTTTCTGAAGAATTTGCGCTTGGAGGTTCAAATTTTTATATTGAGGAGGAGTCTTGAATTGGTCTGGCTCTCCAACATAATTAATGGTAGGAATTCCTCAGGGGTAAAACCTTGTTCCATGATCCAATTTTGTGCCAATACAGGACACTCAAAGTCTCCTTGGCCAATACGAAGAATGGGGGCCAATGTTTGCGGAGTTAAACTAATTTTCTTTCCTCTATCTTTGGTAGTGAGTACCGATTGTCTTTGAACCATGTTCGCATAAAAGAGCTTAACAAGATTGGGATATAGTCCTTTCGCTTGATATACCAAAAAAATTCTTCCAACCTCTCTCCCAAAGCATAGGTAGGATGTTTGGAAGTTCTAACTCAAAGAAAGTTATATTAATGATCATACCAAGTACTGGTTTGGTGGCATGAAGATGATTTCGATATCGTTGTTTGGCTTAAGGAGCAACTAGCCATCGATCAATATTTTCGTCTTCCTTTCCTAAAGTAGCACCACAATTTGCCATATTCTTTGTTCGTGGCATTTTGAAGGATGAATGAAGAAGAATTCCCTAGAAATCCATAGGTAGGAGATGTGGGAAGATGATTTCCACACTTTAGTTGGAGGATTTTAGGTTTAGAATCAAGGGAGATCAAAGATAAATGAGTTCGGGTGAGTTGATGGAACAGTGTCAGTTAACTAGAATGAAGAAAGTTGGGGTTTCATGCTAGGAATATTTAAAGTCCCGTAAGTCCAGTCGACTGGGGTCCCTAAGTTCAGTCACCCGACCTTTAGAGAATTTGAATTTCTACAAGTCAATGGCTTGTTAGTCGACTAGGGTCCTGAGCTTAGTCGCCTGACCTCACCAAATTTTCAATTTTTTTTATTCATCTTGTATCCTTCCTAAATCACTTCCCTACTGTGTAATAGGCCAAGTTCTCTTCTTATTGATATAAACCTATCTTTTGGAAGATGTTTGGTAAAAATATCTGCTTATTGGTCACTTGTATTCACGAATTCAAGTAAGATATCTTCTTTTTGCACATGATCTCTTAGAAAATAATGTCTTATGTCTATATTCTTGGTTCTTGAGTGTGATATCGAATTTTTGGAAATGTTTATAGCATTGGTATTATCACACTTTATAGGTATAGGAGAGGATTCTAAATTAAAGTCTTTTAATTGTTGCTTCATATAGAGTATTTGTGCACAACAACTACCTATTGTCACATACTCAGCTTCAGTAGTAGATAAAGTTATAGAGTTTTGTTTCTTAGAGAACCAAGATACAAAAGATCGTCTAGAAAATAACCAGTACCACTTGTACTTTTCCTATCAATCTTACATCTAGCGTAATCTGCATCTGAATAACTAATCATCTCAAATACGGCGTCCTTAGGATGCCAAAGTCCTAAGTTAATAGTACCTATTAAGTATTTGAATATCCTTTTTATGACTATTTGATGAGACTCCTTAAGAACTGACTGAAATCGTGCGTACATGCACATGCTAAACATTATATCTGGTCTACTAGCTGTCAAATATTACAAACTTCCTATCATACCTCGGTAGTATTTCACATTCAACTGGTTTTCCTTTTTCATCCTTATCAAGACTTATGGAAGTACTCATTGGAGTTCTTATAGGCTTGCTACTTTCCATGTCAAACTTCTTAAGCATGTCCTTTATATACTTTGATTGATTTATGAAAGTTCCATTCTTGCCTTGCTTAATTTGTAGTCCTAGGAAGTAGGTCAATTCTCCCATCATGCTCATTTCAAATTCCTCTTGCATATATTTTGAAAATTCCTTACATAAATCGTGTTGACCCTACGTGTCATACCTTATTTTGATTATAACAAATACTTAGGTATTTAATGTCTGTCGAGTTGATGTGCAGGTTTATCTTGGCAATATCATATGATGGCACCCAGAGACCCGAAGGAAAATGAAGACCAGGAATGTTTTTTGAACTGTTGTAATCTATATTTCATTCTGTCAAGTCTGTAATATTTAAATTCAAAATGGTCTGTAATAATTTGCATATCATGCATGATAGGAACTAATAAGCTCAAGACCCTAAAGTGACCTTAGGGATCACCCTTTGGTCGACCGACGCTAGGTTTTTTAGGCTATGTTAAATAGCTTCAAATGACCTTATAAGGACCTTAAGAGTTATGGTGTATTCCCAAGAGGGGGGTGAATTGGGTATTCAAAAATTCTTTTTAAGTCAATTTATCCTTATTTTAATTCCACAATCAGTATAACACAACCTAGGGTTTTTTCTAAACAAGCATGAATACCACAAATAATAATGTATGCAAATATTTAAAATAATTATAACATTCAGCACAAATCGAACGTAAGCCTACAAGTGCGTAAAGTAAAGTATGGAAACTAAATAGAGTAGGGAAGAGGGAGCGCAAACACAAAGTTTCTAACAAGGTTTGGCAACTTCCACCTACATCCTCACGTTTGGCAAACCACCTAAAGATTCCACTATCCGCTCCTTAAAACTAGGACAGAGCTTCCCGGTACAATCCGCTTCTTACTAGTGCAAAGCGTCCCTTTAATATCCGCTACTTACACGAGGCGTAGCTACTTCTTTAAAATCCGATGCTTACATGACGCATAGCTACCTCTTTACCATCTGTTGCTTCCAAATGAGGCATAGCTACCTCGCCACGGTTCACAATATGAACCATAAATACGAATGATATAAGGAATGAATCTTTCATACAATGAAATGCTTCTCAATAAGTTGAGTTCTACAATGTAAAAACCTAAATGCACTCTCAAATGATTTATAAAATTTAAAGCTTGGTAGAGTAAGGATATTCCTCTCAAAAATATTTTTCAAGTAAAAATGAGAGAGTGGAATGATTTGCTCAAAGATACTTTGTAAAACTCAAAATATTTTCTCCAAAGGATTTTTCAAAATTAAGAGTAAGAGAAGAATATTTCTTCAAGATTGATCTTTAAAAACAAATAGCAAGAAGGCTCTCAAGAAAAATATATGGAAGAGAATATATACTCAAGCCTTGCTTGTATAACCCAAAAGAATTTCCCTAAAAAGATTTTCAAAAAGAAAGAGTAGGAGAAAATAGATTTTGATCTTTAAAGAGAGTATAAAGATGAATAAGAATGAAAGAATTTTCAACAAGCCTTTCCACGTGTCTCTCTTGCCTTCTCCAAGTGTATAGACTTGGTATTTATAGGAAAATTGGAGATATAACCGTTTTATGGCCGTTGTGGAGTATTAAAATATAAATAAATTTGAAAACAAGCCGTTTTTCAGCCGTTGGGGGGCTTTCTGCGCGGACACCCTCTAGTTTTTGAAACATAACCTTTTCTATGCAACTCCAAATTGAAAGTTATTGGCATCAACAGAATGCTGAGAGAAAATCCCATAACTTTTATGTTAAACACCTTTTCAGATAAGGAGTGTTTGATTGATAAAATCGCTCATCAATGAGATAGAAGAAACATGAATACAATTTTTTTGCTGCGGATACCCTTTTGTATTTTGTACATAACGTTTACTATATAACTCAAAATTGAACGTACTTTGTATCAATAGAAATTTAAGGGAAAATCCCCCAACCTTTATGCTGGACACCTTTTGTTGACCTTATAGGTCACGCCCGATTTTGATAATGACAAATACTCCTGTATTTAATAAACATCTAGTTCATGTGCAGGTTCATATTAACATATCATCAATGACACGCAAAAGCTCAAAGCTTGAAGACATTCATGCTCTTAATTGTAATATTTTTGTAGTGAGTTTTGTCTGTAATAGTAATTAGGGTATTCGGTTGTAATAAGCACACACATCACATGTATGATTTATTTTGTAAGCTCAAACCAGATACAAATAAAAAATGACCTCAGAAAGACCTTAGGGTTTGACCTCTCGGTCGACCGACCACTTTTGTACTCCAACTATCTGGTCGACCGGATGTTCCTCGAGAGAATTCCCAGCGGTCTGGTCAACTGAACCATGCAGTTCAAAAAGGCCCGGTCGACTGAACCTCGGAAGTTTGAGAAATCTCCCTCCCCGGTCGACTGAGCCTTTTAGTTCAAAAGTCCCCTAGTCGACTGAGCCATTTGAGTCCTGGTCGACCGAACCATTTCTGGTCGACCGGACCTCTCAGGTTGCTCCTATTTTTTTACCACGGTTAATAATTTTAAACAGGGTTAAATTGATTTAAATGTCATTAATCTTTTCTAATAATCCCTAATAGGTCCCCAACGGTCAAAATTTTTAGTATGTCTATATATACTCTTTCATTTGGTGGATTAAGCACTGATTAGCAAAAAGATTAAGAAAATCTCTCTCAAACAAAAATACTTTATTTTTGCTTCTCGCTGCTCATACTCTTTTGAAATCTACTCAAGCTTACCTTCTTCATCTATCTATATCATTTGTAAGTGTATTGAGTATTACTGCTTAGAGGTTTGCTTTCTCATTTGTTGCATATTTGAATTGATTTTTCTTTGAGAGCATAACCTAAGTTTTCTTAAGAGGCTTTGCTAATAAGCCTACCCTAAGAAGACTTGTGGTGAACTCCCTAGTATTGCATTCTCATTGCAATAACTTAGGAAGTTCATATTTGTTTGGGGCTTGCAAAAATAATTTCAAACATACTCAAATGTCTTGTGGTATTCATATTGACATATTTGTGAAAAGGTATCTGTGTGTGTTATTTTAATTTTTGTAGCAATATCCATTCAAGTCTATATCATCTGCTGGAATACAAAGATTTTATATATCTTGCAAACCAAACATATACATTGCTAGAGTTTCATATACATATATGTATTGAGAAAACTTGTTGATTGAAATATATGGAGTTTGGATAATATCTTTGTTTGAGCACTTAGATTGAATATCCTGTGATACAAAGATTATCTAGGTTTGCACTCTCATGCACTCATTACAACGATAGTAAATCTATTTGAGAGTTCAAACTATTTAGACCACACTGAGCTTACATTCTAAATCATCTGTGGTGTTTGTGTCTGTACGCATTTGTGGTACAAATCTGCTTTACGTGAAAGCACCCATATATTGTACCTTTTGATTGTACACCTGAGAGATTCCAGGCGTGGCCTGAGGGGGCGGTAATCTAGCCCGGTAAGGATTGGTAAAGGTTGAGGTCAGCCCTGTGGTAATTTGACCTGGTTTGTATAGATGCCGCTCCACCCATTCAAGTGATCAAGTTATTGTGATAATCCTTGTGCTGGTTAGCCAAGGTGGGGACGTAGGCAGTTGGCCGAACCTCGATAACATATCTGCATGTCATCCTTTCTTTACTACTTTCTGGTGCTTGTGTGATTGTTTAAACTGCTTTATTTAATTTCTGGTATATTTACATTATTTGTACTAGATTGACCATAGGCTTGTGAACATACTGCTGTTAGGAGGAATACCTAGAAGATAAATTTTAAAAATACCAATTCAGCCCCCCTCTTGGGATCACGGTAAAGCTAACACCTTTTAAGATGAGGAGTTATTGATATAGAAATGTGTTCATCAATGCGATGGAAGAAACATGAAGGGGTTTTTTGAAAAAAATAGAACTTGTTGTGGAAAAAAAAGTTTTCATGAAAAGTTTATGCCCCTAAGGTCAATATAAGATCTTAGTCAATTTGTGAGAGCTTCAATTCAAAACATATGATCATGCATCTACAAATTGAAACCAAATTACTATTACAACTTAAAGAATAAATAAAATCTTCATGCTTCTACTTCTTAATACTCCATGGAATACGCCATAATTTGTGCTTGATTAGGTCCTCCTTGGCTTCCATTTTGCATTCCTCATTTGCACCTTCTACATCATAAATATGTTCAAAGACTAAATGCACAAATGAGATGTTGTGGTTTTTCGTAATCAAAATAGGGACCAGACTCAAAAAGTGAACAATCTCCCCCTTTTTGATAATGACAAACACATGAGCAAAATTGGGATTGCTTGACAAGGCTCACCCTTACAAAATGCATAATTTAAAATGATATTCAATAAAGTTCATATTCACACATGAAAACTTTAGAAATTTCTAAGTTGAGAATTTGAAATCAATTTAGTTTAATGTGCAATTTATGTTGAAGCTGATTTAAAAAATATTAATTTAAGCATATTTATCGTTTTCCATTTTGTAATTAGCAAAAGGGCAAGAGGATGCAATTTATATGATAGTTTTGCTCCAAATACTTCTCCCCCTTTTGTCATCAGCAAAAGGGCTAACAAATTTCTTCTATGATAAAAAGACCATTTAAAAATAAAGCCCTTGAATTTTAAAATTTCATGACACAATTGATTTTAAGAACATTACAAAAGCACATGTCATGATACATTTAAGCTTACAAATTTTGAAGCAAGAGAACAAAATATTATCTATAAAGGTTCATTTCTTGCCATAAAGATTAAAAACTTTTCCCTTTGGATATTATCAATAAGTATTGGGGATTATGTTTGCTGAAAAAGAAACTTTAACATGCAAGTTCAAGCAAGCTATATTTTTCTAATTTAACGCTTAAGCACAGAATATTTCGACAAATAACCAGAAAACCCACCTATATAGATCCCAAAGATATGATAATTTAAATACCAGATCATATGACAAATTTTCAAAAATTGTGGCTATGCAATATATTTTACTTGTGATATTCAAGAAAAGCATCATTCTTAAACACACAAGCCACACAAAACTTCTAATCTAAGCTAAAATATAGGTGAGTACAATACGATATGAAAATTTAATTTCAAGAGCTCCCCCTATTAATTTGAAAAGCGGGATTAGATGAAGTTAACTACTTATACTGATACCAAATGTGAAAAATTCGTTAACACATTATAAGTAATGAATATGCGTCTTTTAAAAAAAATTACTGGATATTAATTAAGACTATTTTTATCCAGCCAATAAAATCATTCTATAGAATACACATGCATCGGAAGATTGAAATTAAGTCCTACAATGGTGTTCATATATCCAAGAACAATCCATATCATAGTATAAATCGATAACAAACAGGATATGATGTTCATGAATTTCATAAAAACTTAGGATTCAAAAAAAAAAAAAAAAAAAACAATGATGCATATGAAGCCACAAGAATACTATAATAAAGCTCTATTTTATTTTTAATGATAGGACATAGCTCCCCTATATGTTTTCATACATACATATATACATACATACATACATACATTTAGTCCAAATATTCATTTGGCATACATCATATATTCATCCTTAAAAAAAATTTCAGCATGTAGAAAATATGAGACATTTAGCACATAAGCATGACATTATGCATTTTAGCCACCGTATGATAGCCAATCAAGGCTTATATTAAGAATTTATGCAATAGCTATGTTGCGCGGGTTCAATTATGAAGATAACACAACTCAAAATACTCAATGAGTGTGTGAGACATAAAAACTCCCCCTATGTCATGCATTTGTCCTAGTTTATGGACCATCATCAAACCATGGAACGTTTAATTAAAAAATGATATTTTACCATTTAGATCATGAGTTAAGTTCAGAATCCAAAGATTTGGACCAAGTGGTGTCCATGAACTAGATAATCCTAGACTTAGAGAATTTGCATAAGTTTTTAGGGCACTCTAGGAAAATTCATAGAATTTGAAAATTTGTACATGTATTTCAATTTAGTGCAAAGCATACAGGATCCAACATGTACCAACTTATCCCATTGATTTTGCATGCATTTTTCAATAAATGTAATCCTAAAGTCCAATCCCTATGCGATAGTTTAAGTGATCACTTAAGGTTAAAACAATAAGTTCAACATTGTCACTACTATGATACTTCATAAGGCTTGTGAAATAATTTTGCATTTAAAATCAGTCTTATGGAGTTATATCTTCAGTCAACTAGTTGGCATGTATAACTATATATGATCATTCAAGATTACATGTAAGATCCTAGTTAACTACCAGCATGCAATTTGTAAGGATCTACATTAGCCATGCAGATGGCATTCAGCTCAAGCATGCAAGTACCCTAATTATCTCTACAGTATGCAATTTAGTATATCTCAATAATAATTCATGCTGTAAACAATATTAACTATCCATCAAATATATTTAAACATTTAGCAGGATATGGATAGTGATATGCAGTTCTCACAAAGGCATAAAGCATAAAGATATTCCTAAAATAAGCACAATGTCTTATAGTGTTTATCCAATGAATTTCAAAATTGTTGTTGCCCCCCCCCCCCCCCCGGTTCAATAATACTGCTAACTCTTTATTTCTTATGCCCTCAATTTTCAATAATTTTAGATTTAACCTTGAATGTATAGGCTCAAGGAACCAAAAGGTCACAATCAATATTCATTTAGTGAATTTAGCCTATTTTCACATTTTTGCTACATGAGGGGCACTAGTGCGAATGACCTTTCATTTTGACTACTTGTGCATAGGTTTCTTAAGCCTTTTAACCTTCTTTTAGATTGAAACCTAATGCAACCATCCTCACCATTTAACATTATTCTAAAGCTCTAATTAGTTTGATTTAAGGTCGAGAGCTAATAAAGGAAGAATGCATAAATACTCTTACACAAGATAAATCAATTGTGAATTCAGAAGAGTATTTAGACTAACTTTACTTTTTGTTTAACTCAACCGTATGATGTGAATAATAAAGCATATTGCATTTCACAAATACTTTGAAGTTCAAGGTTGAATGAGGGTTCTTGGATTAGTATTAGAATTTATCTTCAAAGAACCCATCTTTGATAACATCATCCAAACTTTCCACTAAAGATGTTTATTAAAAAAAAAAGTGAAAATCTAGCAACTCTAGTATTATGATCTTGTTTGAAAGCTCTTGGATGAGTTTAGGGATAAAAGATAAATAGTACTATGATCAATTCCCTAAAGCTCAAACTTGTGTAATGGACAAAATATGCTATAATTAAAATAATCACATTTAAGCATTCATCTAGCATTAAACTCATTTAACAAATGAAGACATGTTTGTGTCCCTTTGGAAGTGGATTTATTTGAGCAAGCTATAACCAAAATTATCATATTTTGTCAAATCATTATAATATGTTAACGTTAAATGATTAGATTGGACTTATCACACAAAATTTTCATATTGGCTTGCTTTTCAATGGTTCTTAGTATAATAGTGAATGTGTATACTAAGACTAGACATTTGCGCACTATTTACTAATTAATCATCACTACCCCTTTTAGAAAAATTCTAAGAACTAAGGAAAAAATAATTTATGTAATTTCTTTTGGAACCCATTTTTCCTTGGTTTCTAAGGGGTTGATTTTCTTGATAACCCATTCTTCTTTGAGTATTGGCGGGTTAAAACCCGACGTTTCTTTGACTCTCTAGACTTATTTGGGTTTCACACCTTTTCTTTTGAAAGGGCAATCGAATTTGATATGACCCTTCCTTTTGCATAAAAAGCACGTGGTGTGAGCATATGGACCAGAAGGGGTACTACCATAATGTTTAGATATTCTTACAAAGTACCCTATGTATAGGTTATTCTTCTTCCTATTTTCAATGCCATTAAAACCTATACCTTCCTTATCTAAGGTTATCTTTTGTGAACCTAAGAGTTTGTCAAAGTTTTCTTTGCCCCTAGTAAATGTGTGAATGATATTACATTGGTCCTCTACTTTTCTTTCTAGGCTTATCATTTTTAAATCTTTTAAGCCTTTGCAAACTGCTTGCAATTTTATGAACTCTTTGGTCATGGTGTTTGCTTTACACTCAAGTTTAGAAATAAGAAGGTCCTTTGTATTATCACTCGAAATTTCGAATCTTAAGACTTTCAACTTTTTTTCCAATTTTTCATTCTTGTTTTCTAATCTCATGATTTTTCAATCTTTTTCTTATTAACAAGAATTGTAGATTCTAGTTCTTTCAATGATGCCTTATTCTTGTTTTCTAATTCCTTAATTTCTACTTCATTTTCAATATTTTCCTTCTTTAGGATAGTATAAGATTCTTTTAAATCAACTATTTGTTTTGCTAATATTTTATTTTCATTTTTCAAAAATATTTTCTTTTTAGACAACTTTATTAGAATCTTATGAGCCTTAATAAATCCCTTTTGTAATTCCTCATAAGATGGCATGCTATCATCACTACCAGGTTTATCACATGATTCACTATAATTTTCACAAGATAAATCGCAAGAATCAGTGCATGAATTATTTAAAGAAATAGAAGGAGAGGAATGTACCTCTTCGCTGGTTAGAGCAATAAAGCAAGCATTTTCTCCTTCTTGATCTTTTAAGCTTGAAGCATCTATAGTGGTAGTTACATTCTCCTTGGTCTCTCCATATCTCCTACTGAGTTCATCCCATATCTCCTATGCACTTGAACATGCCATGATTTCCTTAAAGATGTTCATATCTAAAGCACAATAAATCATGTTCAAAGCACTTGAATTAATTTGCAATAAATTCATATCATGCTCATTTAACTCATTCTCTAATTTTTGAATTTCAATATTATCAATAATTTTCATAGGCACAAAATTCCCTTGAGTTATTATTCTCCAAGCCCTCCAATCCATAGATTTGATAAAAACGCTCATTTTTAATTTCCAAAGAGTAAAATTTTCACCAAAAAAAATTGGAGGCCTAGAACAAGATTGTCCCTCACAAAATAGGGATGCACCAACGTGAGCCGTTGCGATCTTTAACAAATGCGTTTAAGCTTTTTGTTACAAGCCTCGGATACCAATTGAGAGTTATGGTGTATTCCCAAGAGGGGGGTGAATTGGGTATTTAAAAATTCTTTTTAGGTCAATTTATCCTTATTTTAATTCCACAATCAGTATAAAACAACCTACGATTTTTTTAAACAAGCATGAATCCCACAAATAATAATGTATGAAAATATTTAAAATTATTATAACATTCAGCACAAATTGAACATTAGCATACAAGTGCGGAAAGTAAAGTACGAAAATTAAATAGAGTAGGAAAGAGGGAGCGCAAACACAAAATTTTTAATGAGGTTCGGAAACTCTCACCTACGTCCTTGCCTTGGCCAAACTTCCCAAAGATTCCACTATCCGCTCTTAAAACTGGGACGGAGCTTCCCGTTACAATCCACTTCTTACCAGGTCGAAGCTTCCCTTTAATATTTACTGCTTACACGAGACGTAGCTACCTCTTTACAATCCGATGCTTACACGAGGTGCAACTACCTCTTTACAATCCGCTGCTTCCAAATGAGGCATAGCTACCTCACCAAAGTTCACAATACGAACCGTAAATACAAATTATATAAGGAATGAATTTTTTCGTACAATGAAATACTTCTCAATAAGCTGAATTGTACAATGTAAAAACCTTAATGCACTCTAAAATGATTTATAAAATTTAAAGCTTGGTAGAGTAAGGATATTCCTCTCAAAAATATTTTTCAAGTAAAAATGAGATAGTGGAATGATTTGCTCAAAGCTACCTTGTAAAACTCAAAATATTTTCTCCAAAGGATTGACCTTTAAAAACAAATGGCAAGAAGGCTCTCATGAAAAATATATGGAAGAGAATATATACTCAAGCCTTTCTTGTATAACCCAAAAGAATTTCCCCAAAAAGATTTTCAAAAAGAAAGAGAATGAGAAAATAGATTTTGATCTTCAAAGAGAGTATAAAGATGAATAAGAATGAAAGAATTTTCAACAAGGCTTTCCAAGTGTCTCTCTTGTCTTCTCCAAGTGTACAGGCTTGGTATTTATAGTCAAATTTGAGATATAGCCATTTTATGGCCATTGGGGGTATTAATATATGAATAAATTTGAAAACTAGCCGTTTTTCGGCCGTTGGGGCGCTTTCTGCTCGGACATCCTCTTGTTTTTCAACTTTATACAGCTCCAAATTCAGCGTTCTTTATATGAACAGAAAGCTAAGAGAAAATACCACAACTTTTAGGTTAAACACTTTTTTAGATAAGGAGTTTTTGATTGATAAAATCGCTCATCAATGAGATGGAAGAAACATAAAGGGAATTTGTCTGTTGTGGATACCCTTAATAATTTGCACATAACTTTTACTATATAACTCAAAATTGAACGTACTAGGTATCAACAAAAAGCTAAGGGAAAATCCCACAACCTTTATGTCGGATGCTTTTTAATATAAGGAGTTATTAATATAGAAATGTGCTCATCAATACGACGAAGAAACATGAAGGGTTTTTTGAAAAAAAATAAAACTTGTTTTGGAAAAAGTTTATGCCCCTAATGTCAATCTAAGGTCTTGGTCAATTTGTGAGAGCTTCAATTCCAATTATATGATTATGCAAACACAAATTGAAACCAAATTACTATTACAACTTAAAGAATAAATAAAATCTTCGTACTTCTACTCCTTAATACTCCATGGAATACGCCATAATTTGTGCTTGATTAGGTACTCCTTGGCTTCCATTTTGCATCCCTCATTTGCGTCTTCTACATCATAAATTTTTTCAAAGAATAAATGCACAAATGAAATATTGTAGTTTGTTATAATCAAAAGAGGGATTGGACCCAAAAAGTCAACAGACCTTAAGTCCATGCACAAGCACATAAGATGTACCCAAAATCAATTAACATATCAGAGGAATTAATTGAAGTGAAAATGAATATAAAGGAAAAAATTGTGAAGTTTTAGGCAACCGAACCCCAGGTGTTCAAAACACCTTAGGCGACTGAACACTTGACGAGTCAAAATGCTGACTTTTGTTTCAGGCAACCGAACCATTTTGAACGCATCATCCATGGGCAACTGAACCTTAACTTTCACTTTTCCCACCAACTCGGCAGCTTGAACTTATACGTTCAAAATAGCCTCAGGTGACTGAACACATGAGTTCGGTAAATCAAACTATGGATCAAGCAACCAAATCGCGGACCTTTTGGAAATTGCCACGGTTCAGCCAACCGAACCTTTGACTCGGGCACCTGAACCTTCAAAAATAACTTTTTTGACTAAGTTTATTCGGACGACCGAACCGTGGATTAGCCACCCGAAACATTCGGGTTGCTTTAATTTTTACAACGGTTAAACAAGGTTAATATTTCTAAATGGTTGTAAAACAATATTGAGAATTACCTTAGTGTCCCCAACGGTCATAATTTGACCCATTTCTAGATATAGGGGCTCATTTGTGAAAATTAGCAAGAGAGTAACAAGATCATTGACGAAAAATCCTCTCAAATTTAAAAAGCCTATTTTTCCAATACTACTTCAAATACTCTCACACACTCTTTCATTTGATCATCCAAAGTATTGTGAGAGTTCCTATTGTGCTATTACTCCATTTCAAATTGCTTGATACTCTCATTCGTATTGGTTGTTGATTATTTGATTTTTGAGAGTTAAGCAAGAGTTTTCTCCAGATTTAACTTAATAAATCTAGTATTGGGAAAACTCATTAGCTTGAGGATCTTAACATTGTTATTGCAAGATTCCTTAAGCTATAATTTTTGTGTGCATAGTATATCACAAGCTGTATTTCAAACAACTCTTATGCTTATTACATTGAGGAAAATTTTTTTGAGTTTGTTTGAATATTCTTATCAGCATCTTTGAAACCCCAATTTAATATTAAGATTTGTTATATCCTGTTTCAAAGAGTAGCTTGTTTGAACACTCTTATGCATAATTGATATTATACATTACTGAGTGTTGATAGCACACATACACATCACTAAGCTTATAAATCCTATATTATTGATGTGCATTGATTCATTGTAATTGGTACATATCTGTTTGATTGAGAAGTATAATTACTGTACCTGGTTTAGTTTGTACTGTACTAATTATTGTATTTTAGGCGTGGGCCTGAAGAGGGAAACTAACCCTGTTGAATAGTCCCGGATTGGGTAAGACCCGATTAGGAAAGTTAGGTGTGTAGACACCCTATTTTTGCCCTAACCAAATAGAACAAGGGGTTTCCTTTTATTATTTTATTATTATAAGTATTTTTATTATCGTTATTTTATTATTACTTTCTTATAATTATTTTTATTATTTATTATTATTATTTTACTATAATTATTCTAGATTATTATTACTATTTTATTTATTTATTTATTTATTTATTTTTACCTTATTATTATTATTATTATTATTATTATTATTATTATCATTATTATTATTATTATTATTGTTCTTATTATTATTAGCATTAGTATCTTATTTTGGTTATTATTATTATTATTATTATTATTATTATTATTAGTTATTATTTTTAATATTAGTATTATTACTTTATTTTTATTAGTATTATTATTATTATTGTTATTTTACCGATAGTATCTTTATTATTTTTATTTTTACTATAATTATTTATTATTAGTAGTAGTATTATTATTATTTATTATTATTATTACCTTATTGATGTTATTATTATTATTATTATCCCTATATTATTACTATAATAATTATTATTATTATTTATATTTTCATTATTACCATAAGAATAAAAGTAAAAAAAAAAAAGAAAAAGAAAAATAAAATAAAAAAAGGCAGTTTTTTTTTTTATATAAGGGCACGGGAGCGCACAGCAAAGGAGGGGGCGGAGACATTCACAAAAAAAAAAAAAAAAAAAGTGCCTTTCTTCATTCTCACAAGCAGCCGCACCAGGCTCCTCCCAACCTCACTGCTTCCTCTCGTCCCCTCTCTCTCATCTCATTCTCTCATATCTCTACGTCTCCGGCCACGCATAGAAACCACCATCACCATTAACCCCTCACCATCCTCACCCTGCAACTCCTAGCCACGACCACTCATGCAAGCACCCCGACTGCAATCCGCTGGGACCACACCAACCCGTGAAGATCTCCTGCGCCCAGCTCCTCAACCCAATTGTGCACAGCAGTAGCAGCTCTCCGACGAACCTGCACAACTTCCATCACCCCTTGCTGAAGTTGCCGACTTCACTCGGCCACTGCTGCTCCTGCCATATGTCAGGCCTCCATCTCCATCTGCTGCAAACGTCAACACCGCCTCCATCCCACTGCCGGAGTCCTCTGCTCCGGCCATCTGCCGCCAGCCACAGGAACTCTCAGACCAGACTTGAGCTCCTGCTGCACCAGAACACACACAACACAGCTCTCCCTAACCATCAGGTATATATATATATTTTTACGATTATTGTATGCATCTCATGTATGTCTTATTTTCTAGTCAGCATGCATATATTGATATTGTGATTGTTAATATTAGGATTGTTAATATTATTTTCTAATTGTTTTATTCTTTTTGGGTACAAGATTTTTTTCTCATATTTAATTTTTTATCGCTTTTGTTTAATAATATTAAATACTAATTGATTTATTCTTTTTTGGGTGCAGGATTTTTCGTTCACATTTAAATTTTTATCATTTTTATTTATGCATATTAAATACTAATTGATTTATTTTTCTTGGATGTAGAATTTTTGTTCATATTTAAATCTTTATCGTTTTTGTTTATGCATATTAAATACTAATTGATTTATTTTTCTTGGGTGCAGGATTTTTGTTCATATTAGATATTTGCTTGATATTTAAATATTATTATTGAATTTGTGCTCTTTAGGGTATGTTGTAATATTGTTGTTTATTGGTATTTTTGTCATGCATATAAATAGGTAATATGGTAATATATTATTTCATATTATTTTTATTATTATGGTTTATTAGGTCATAAGATTGTTATGCATATATAATTTAGGTATATTAGGATTTATTATATTGTTTCTATTATCATGTATATGATATAATTCATTATTTTGTATTGTACGTAATATAACGGTTTACCATGTAATATTGTATTATTATCATGTTAACTATTTAAGATTGTATATCGAATTTGATTTGATTTATTACTATAAGTCTAGAAGTTATCATACATTGTTTACATATTAGTAATAGCTTGAATAGGTTTCCGTAAATTCATTATTTGTTTGTTTTTAATTTGATTTGTTCCATAAATTAATTTTTTATATTTGTGTGTATTGAATCTTTAATTGGGTGTCAATATTAAGGTAAATAAAATATATATATTACTATTACCATAAATATTGTTATTATTCCTATCATTATTTATTATTATCCTTATCATTTATTACTTACTATTATTATCATATCTATTATTTACTATTTTTATTTATTCGTTGTTATTACTATTATATTTACTTCGTATATTAGTATGGTATTATTATGATTTTATATACTATTATTATAGTATAGCGTCGCAATATTAATATGATATCATTAGTATAGGACTATTCTTATAGTAATATGTTTTTATTATTGTCAATATTGTCATCACTTTTAATTAGTACTAATGTTAAATATTTTTGGTATTTTTATTCCTTGGGTATATTTATATTTTGTATCACGTATTATGATATTTATTTTTATAATTTTATAGTATTATTTATTTTCGTGTATGCTTATCCCTATGATTTTAATGCTGGGGTATGAGCCTTCAGGCTTCACGTACCTTTGGTTCTGAGGGGATATGTAAATATTAATATTTTATATATTTTTTTGTATTATTTATTTACTTATTTATCCACTTTGTACGTGTATTAATAAATTTACTAGATGAGTAATTTCTTGTGCGTGCTTTTAATTTTCGCATTTTAAATTCTAACACACAAATGCTTGTATTTTACTATTGTGAATGATTAGGTTTATAATTGCATAGGTAGACCCTAGGTTGAGTAATACTGTTGCTAAATTAGTTGAACCTAAGAGAGAAATTTTAAATACCCAATTCATTCCCCCTCTTAGGAATACACCAAAGCTAACAATTGGTATCATTGACTTAAACGTTTTTGCTAAAGATCAGGATGACTCACATTGGTGTATCCCCATTCAGAAAGGGACAATCACTTTCCTGTCCTCCATTATTTTGTGGTGTTAACAACACCCACTAGAAAATCAGAATGAGCATTTTCATAAAATCAATTGACTAGAGGGCCTAGCAGGTGGAATTTTTATACCAATAGAAAAAGATAATAGTTCAATGCATGCAGATTCACATGCCATGGATTTATTGTATTGTGCTTCAGATATAAATATTCTTCATGAGACTATGACATGTAGTAGTGCATTGGAGATCTAGGTTGAGCTTGAAAAGAAGTATTGAGAGACCTAGGAAAAGGAGACCACCTGTAACGTCCCTCAATTTCTTAACATAAAATATCACATAATAAATAAAAATGGTCAACCCGAACCCGTGGGTAGCGGGGACACCTGTCAAACACAGCGGAAAACCTAGCAGTAGTAAACATAAAATCTCAAACATCCAATCATAAAACATAATACCAGAGCATTCTATACATCCTCACATACATCCAAATATCTCTAGGATCAAACACAAAATAACTCTGACGCTATTACAAAATCTTACCCTTCTCACAGGGTAATCTCACTAGCTCAACGGCGGCCCTAACCCGCCAGTCTCTCAGGAGCTCCTGAAAAATTAATTAAGTTCGGGGGTGAGACACTTCTCAGTAAGGGAAAATAAACTAAATACAACTGTGTGACAACATGAATATTTAATGCATTTGTACGTATACAGTACATTTCATAATTCTATAAACATAATCATATCGTACTGGGTAAACATATATTTTCACATCTGTTAACAAATCATATCATACATAAAATCATCTGTTATAACTGTAGTACTGAAAACAAACCCAGGATGACTAGCTAGCTGGTGTCATGTATTACCCCCCATGACGGGTTGTGCAGCCCGAAGGCGCGACCCGACAATGGCTGGCCGACCACTGCCGAATCAATTATGTCTGTAAGTACGATGAGCCCGCCACACCCTGGTCCGGACTGCCAGGTGGATGTCCACACTCTACTGAAAGCCACATCGACTATCCATCTCCCATCCCCTCGTGGGACGGTAGCACTAATAAGGCCTCGTGCCAAAATGAACCCATAGCTACGGTACCGAGCTCTTGGTCTGAACTAAACTAACATCCTGGTTGTGAAAACATATAATACATGATCATACGTAACATCATTACGGCCTCGTGCTGAAAACATAAATACGGCCTCGCGCCGAAATCATACATATGGCCTCGCGCCAAAATCATAGTAAATATGGCCTCGCGCCAAAAACATAGATACGGTCTCGTCCCGATAACATAAATATATGGCCTCGCGCCAAAATCGTTTCAGGTATATATATACTGAAAATACAACATTTATCACATAATCGTCAAAACTATCACAACATAACTCATATTTTCATAATACCTGAAATCATGCTTTGTTCGTAAAATCTTTCACATCATAATACATTTCACACAAAATAATATTCATGCCACACATATGCTGTTAAAAGTCATACTTCATATTCTAAAATCTTGAATTACTTACATCTCATACATACATATACATTTTAATCATCATAGCAGTATTTTCCCAATCGTATATTTTATTCGTAATACATAATATAACATATGCTTTTCTAAAAATAAATTTAGAAATAATCAATAATAATTTGTTTGAAAAATTACTGCTTTAGTTTATTCCCTTACCTGACTATAGAGAAATTCCTTAGGACCCAAAATTTCACTCCCTTGGCGCCCGAAATTTAATTCCTGCAATTTACATTTTTTCCAGATTAATTAATTTATTTCTCCAAAATAATACTCATCTAGCCTTCCCTAGGCTCCAAATACCTCAAATTAATATTTAAACTATTATTTAATATCCTTACTTAATTTTCCAAATTTTACCTGCGGGTCCCAAAATTACACCCGCGGCACTCACCTGAGCCCTAAATTTCAGAAATCCTACTTCAGTCCTAGATGCTTAATATTTTAGCATTTCTAAATTAATGCTAATTAATTAAAAATAAGCCCCTTAATAATTGCCGCACCCCACGAGAATTCCGTCCTACTAGACTTGTAGAGAATCATCCCTAGATTCTCGTGGTGGTGTCCGTTCGTCAATTGGGCTTATATTTTGCAAGAAATTAAAGAAAAAGGGAAAAATGGCTTACCCCAAGGAATATGCTTACGCCGCTCCTACCACCGATCCGCTCCAGTAGAAATGACGGCAACGGCGAATGGAGTCCAGTGGTATTTTCGGATTTTCGATCGGACGAAAATTCGTCACGAAATTGAGGAGAGAGGGAGAGAGAACGTGAGGAGAGAGAGAGAGAGGACCTGCGCTGCTGCAGGAAAAAGAAAATAATAGAAGAAGAAAAGAAAGAAGAAGAAGAAGAAGAAGAAGATAAATGATAAGGGGAGGGGGGTTGAATTTAAAATAGAATCCACCTAAAGCTAAGCTTCAGGTGGTTTGACATATATATATATATATATATATATATATATATATTAATATAATAATAATATATTTAATTAATATTAATAATATATTTTATTAAAAAAAATAAAAATAAATTTTAATTAATTAAATTTTTGTTTCCTTTTTCTTTTAACTTCGATTAATTAATTAATTAATTAATAATAATAATAATAATTTATTTATTTTGAAATCAATCCACTAATCTGATTTCTTTTTTTTTTTTTTTGGAAATCAATCCTCCAATCTTTTATATCTCTTTTTTGGGGTTTTTATACCACCACTTTGGAAGTGTCAAGCTCAAATGATCTGGAAGTCGTAAATCATGGGATTAGTGCATTAACAGAACAAAAGGTATATGATTCTTACTCTAACTCGATTGATGATTCATGTGTTGAATGTTGGGTTGCCACATGTGCTGAATCATCTGTTGAATATTGTATTAATCTTATTTTTGATGCATGCGATGATTCTTATGCTGGATGCTATATTGTATCTTATGATGAATCATCTAATAATCTATGTGATAATCCTGCTAATGACACATGCAATGATCCATATAATGATTGTTTTAAATTTTTTGATGAATCATGTGTTGAATTTAATGATGAAAGCATGGCTTGTAATGAAAAACTAGAAATTGCTTTAATGAAAATGCATAAATTTCTAGATAGGTTATCTAAGAAGAAAATGCTTTTTAAAAATGAAACTAATAGGATGGAAAAGGAATTAGACAAATTGATAGAGTATCATGCCATCCTTGAAAAGAAAAGGATTGAAAAGATATTTATAGTTTTCTGCTTAGAGGAAGAAACAGATGATTATCCTAGAGTTATAATCAAAGTTGAAAATGAAAAGAATAATCATAATAAACCCTTAAGAGCCAAAGGAAATAAATCATTCAAAAAGGCTTCATATCATAAGTCCCACCGTTATACCTCATCAAATAAAAATAAAACAAGCAAGCATAATATGTCACATGCATATAAATTTTGTTTGTCTTGTAAAATGAAAGGGTGTATCCAACTTAGAAATGGCAGAGGTAGTGACAAAGAAATGATGTGGGTTATCCTAAAAGCGAACCCTATAGGACCTAATGAAAAATGGATTTAAATTAATATTACTAAATTATTTAATGCTTCCTTAGATTTTAGGTTTAGGTTTAGGTTTAGGGGTAGTGATGACCAAAAGGCTAGGAAGTGGTCTTTGCTTAAAATGTCAAATCTTGGTATGCACATTCATTATACACTATCATTATACAATAAGTTCATTATAAAATCTAACCAATACGAAATTTCAAATAAAATATCCAATCTAAACTTAACAGGAATACATATCATAATTATTGGATAAAATATGAAAACATTGGCAATAACAAAATCGAATGAAATCCACTTGCAAATGGACAAAGCAGTACTTGCTTGGTATTTAAGTCAAATTGCTTAAATCATGCTTAAATATGATCATCTAAAGTTAAGTTTGAGTTTTAGGAAATGAATTCTTCTAGTTAAACATCTTGTCCTAAACTCATCTTAAAAACCTAAAATGCCTAATAAAGTATTTAGCCATCACTCTAAGCTTAAGCACTAATAGTTATCAAGTTCCCATTCCATCAAGTGCTTATTTAAAAAACATCCCTTCTCAACCAAATTAAGGGCATCTAGTTATCACCATCCCCTCCATAGGTAATTTTGCCATACCATGATCACATTTGGTAAAGAATTTACCTATTCCTTGGTTCGTATCCTTAATCAATATTGTAATCATATTCAAAGGATACTTTATATTCTCCAAAGAGCATTGTTCAAGAAAATTCACACTCATAAATGCTTTTTGCTTAAGCGGTTGGACATATTCTATTCCATCCAAATATCTTGAATCATGTACACTCATAATGATTACTCTTTGAACATAACATAAATTTTAATCTTTCAAGAGTATTAATCCAAAATTTCTTTCATTAGCTCTCAAATATTAAATCAAATCCCTTAGAGCTTCAGCTTTGTGAATTAAGTTAAATGGCTAATATGTTGCTATTGGTTTCAACATATATCAAAATGCAATAACTGAGAAAACTATGCACGAACCTTAAAGTTTAATGTCATTTGAACTTGTACCTCTCACACATTGAGATTCATAAGAAAAGAGGCAAGATAGGCTTAACACACAGAAAAGATATTCATTGTGACTTTTTGGTCCGTTAAGCCTATAATCAAAATGCCAAGTTTATATCATTAAATACCCTTAAGTCACTTGGCCAAAAAATTTAAAGCGTATGATGGCATAAAATGAGTAGAGTACATTATTGAGGGGGGAGGGGGCATTTATCCTTCATGTCTATATAAATTTAAATGCTCTTATATCCTTATATTGTTTATGCCTTTATGCTTATCTGTGTATAGCATTGCAGCACTATCCATGACTCAATAAATGGTTATAATATCTTTGATGGATAGTTTATGTATTTTTCTAGCATGAACTACTATTGAGCTATATTGAATATCTTAAGTTGATTATACTACTAGATTGCATGCTTGTGTCGAAAGCCTCCTACATGGCGAATGCAGTTGATGTGTATTGCATGCTGGTAGTGGTTTTAAGTTCTTTTGTGCCATAAACTAAATTATAAATTGCTTAATTGAACCTATTAGATACATGTTTTATGGGAAAATGTATGATTTACAGACGACATACCGCTGAATTTTCATTATATTTTTTCCCAAAATAAAACCTTGTACAAAGATGATTATGATAAAATAAATGTTAAAATATTTTTGAAAGGATGAGTGAAAATTAATTGATTATTAGAATTTCATCCTTGCATAATAATAAAAAATGTTTAGGGGAGCTCAGCTCCATCCCTACAGAAAAGACTCAAAGAACTCATATGCATCAATTTGCTTCTCGAATATTGAGGCTCTTCTGATATCTTTGAACATTATATCCTGCACTTGAAGTTCTATGATTTGATATGGAATGTTCTTGGGTCATGAACTACATTACTTGTCTTAATATATATCCTCTGATGCATCTATGGTCTACAAGGACAACTATACTAATCAAGTAACAAATGTAATTGACAAATACTCAGTATAGTTGATTTTAAAGATTTGGATTGATGTCATATACTACTAGGCATAATGAAATAATTCTCTATCTAGTATAAGCAACTTATTGTATCTAAGCATGAATTCAAATCGATAGGGGGAGCATCTAAAAATTAAATCCCATTCTGTTATGTTCTCCAATATGTTTAGCTTAAATTTTGAATGAATTCATTGTGGCATGTGCTAAAATGTATTGACTTCATTGAAAATCTCAAGTTGAAATTTGTTATTTTGCCACTTTCATCTGTTGTGCCATATGATCTTGCATGTGATGATAAATTTTGAGGATCTATATGGTTTTCCTATTCTGGTTATATTATGAAATTGTACTTAAATGCTAAAACCAGAATAATGATGCTTGCTTGCATGATCTTTAAATTTTTGGCAAGCACCCCCCAGCACTCTTGAAAACATCATTATGGGAATATATATTTATATACATACATGTTATTATTATATACATATATTTTTTTAAATTGCATAATTGGTTCGGTAATTGCACATAAAAATGCATGCGAACTAGTTAGACTGTTTTTATGCTCAAACCTTCTATCTGGTATCATATACCTGTGCTTTTAACTCAAATCTTTCACAAGTCTTTTGATATGTTTCAATTGCGATGGTTTGTGTATATTTTCGATCTAACTATGTCTTTCATGAAATTTTAAATTCATATGACCAGTTATATTGTTTGTGTGCTTAATTACTATATTTCATACTTTATGAGGTCATTTTTGTCATTCATTTTGTATTGTATGAGTATATTTTTTTGGTTGATGAAAGTAATACTTATTGATATACTGGACTGTTTGAGTTGAGTATATTATTGTAAATTATTTGTTAAATTTAATCAGGTCATTTCTATACAAGTATTTTTAGGAAAATGCTATAGTTTCAAACAACATGCTACTGAATTTTCTTAAAATTTTTCCAAACCATATCTTGTATACGAATGATATTTTCCTCTTATTTGCCTATATATACTTAAATATTTATCTAGGCCCTTTTTGATGTTGCTAAAAGGGAAGAAGTAGGCAAGTATTTGTCATCATAAACAAAAGGAAGATTGTTGACTCTACGGGTCATACCCTGTTTTGATTTTGAAAAACACTCAGGTATTTAATATCTGTCAAGTTGATGTTCAGGTTTGTCTTGACAATATCATATGATGGCACTCGAAGACCCGAAATGTTTTTTTTTTTTTAATTATTGTAATCTATATTTCATTCTGTCAAGTCTGTAATATTTAAATTCAAAATGATCTGTAACAATTTGCATGTCATGCATGATAGGAACTAATAAGCTTAAGACCATATAGTGACCTTAGGGAGGTCGAATGACGCCAAGTTTTTTAGGCTAAGTTAAATAGCTTCAAAAGACCTTAGAAAGACCCTAAGTCTATGCACAAGCACATAAGATGTCCCTAAAATCAATTAACATATCAGGAAAATTAATTGAAGTGAAAATGAACATAAAGGGAAAAATTGTGAGGTTTCGGGCGACCGAACCCTGGGTGTTCAAAACACCTCGGGCAATCAACACTTGACGAGTCAAAATGTTGACTTTGGTTTAAGGCGACTGAACCACTTTGAATACATCATCCACGGGTGACCGAACTTTGACTTTCACTTTTCCCACCAACTCAGCAGCCCGAACTTATACGTTCAAAATAGCCTCGGGTGAAACACATGAGTTCGGTAAATAGAACTATGGATTAGGTGAATGAATCACAGACCTTTAGGAAATTGCCTCGGTTCAGCCAATCGAACATTGACTCAAGCACCCGATCCTTCAAAAATAACATTCTTGACAAAGTCTATTCGGGCGACCGAACCGTGGGTCGGCCACTAGAAACTTTCGAGTTGTTTTAATTTTTACCATAGTTAAGCACGATTAAACAAGGTTAATATTTCTAAATGGTTTTAAAACAATATTAAGAATTTCCTTGGTGTCCCCAACAGTCATAATTTGACCCACTTCTATATATAGGGGCTCATTTGTGAAAATTAGCAACAGATTAGCAAGATCATTAGCAAAAAATCCTCTTAAATTAAAAAACCTATTTTGCCAATACTACTTCAAATACTCTCATACACTCTTTTCTTTGATCATTCAATGTATTGTGAGAGTTCCTATTATGCTATTACTCCATTTCAAATTGCTTTATACTCTCATTCTTATTGGTTGTTGATTGTTTGATTTTTTAAAGTTAAGCAAGAGTTTTCCCACAAATTTAACTTGATAATTCTAGTGTTGGGAAAACTCATTAGCTTGAGGATCTTAGCATTGTTATTACAAGATTTCTTAAGCAATAATTTTTGTGTGCAAAGTATATCACAAGTTTTATTTCAAACAACTTTTGTGCTTATTAATATTGAGATTTGTTATATCTTGTTTCAAAGAGTAGCTTATTTGAATACTCTTATGCATTTTTGAGATTATACATTACTGAGTGTTGATAGCACACATACACATCACTGAGCTTATAAATCCTATATTATTGATGTGCATTGATTGATTGTAATTGGTACATATATTTTTGAATGAGAAGCACAATCACCGTACCTGGTTTGGTTTGTACTGTACTAATTATTGTATTCTAGGCATGGGCCTGAAGAAGGAGACTAGCCCTATTAAATAATCTCGAATTGGCTTAGACCCGGTTAAGAAAGCTAAGTGCACCATCTTGGTAAGGTGCAGTTGTAGGTTGAGGTCGGCCCCGTGAATTATCCTAGTTATAATCGGTGCCACTTCACCCGTTAAGTGAACAATAGTTGCAATAACCCAAGAAAATCTTGAAAGCCTCATCGACGAACACAAAGGTTTCGTCGACAAGGGTTCTTTAGGATCTCGTCGACGAAGACCCGTTTTGTTGACGAGAAGATACCGAGAGAGGGTTTAAAGCAGAATAAAACTCGTTGGTGAGGGTGAACATTCGTCGATGAACTTTCTACAGGACTTGTCGACGAGGTGACGTGTCTCGTCAACAAATCCTGCCCTATAAATAGTTGAAACCCAGATTTTTAACTTAGATTTCAACACAGAAACCTCCTCTCTCTCTCTCTCTCTCTCTCTCTCTCTCTCTCTATGTTTCACTCCCCTTCTCTCTTCGATCCTAGCCCCATTTTTCGCCGGATTGAAGATCTGAGGCCATCACGACGCTCCTAGCGAAGTTCTTTGCAAGTCTGCCGAAACTAATCGTGGGGAAAGTTGGTTTAAAATTCATCCCAAATCCAAGGTAACGTGTTTTATTTAGAATCTGCTTTCCCTACCATTATAAGAAGTGTTGTATACACAAAAATACTGATGTTTGGTTCTGGAAGATGTTGATTTTAGGGAGTTGATCTGGGAATCCTGCGGGTATAGGGCCAAAATTTAGTAGGGGCTTTTCAGATTTAACGTAAGGGAAATATGCTATGCTAGCAATTTTTAATATGTATACGGAATATTATGAATGTGTATTTACAAGCATGCATATCAAATTATTTTTTTTTTCCAGAGAAATATGAATATTATCTTTATAGCAGAATTACAGAAATTTGATCATGAGATTGTGTTTACTCAAATGTGTGGCATGAGTTTATTATAGTATTACAAATATTCAGATATTTCAGATTATTAGCAATGAATGAGACATACAATATTTCTTAGAAAAACATGATTTCTAAATCATAACACTCAGACTGATTATTCAGATAGATTACACAGTTATAGCATCAAGATGCTATAATTAGATTATTCAGAGATTACAGATATTAAATACAGAGTATACAAATATTATATACAGATATTTTATACAAATATTACAGATAGTACAGACAAAAATTACAGACGATACAGAAACATATTTTATATATATATATATATATATATTTCAGTCAGATATTTCAGATATTACAGCTCGGAATTATAGTGTTATGATTGTTTTTGAAATCATGTTAAAAGCACTAAGATGATTATATATATATATATATATATATATATATAGTATTACACGATATCAGATCCTTGTGGAAATTAAAGACAGATATATATATAGTAGAGCACGGTATTGTTGCTAGTTCAGACACGTGCAACCACATGACTTAGATAGTGTGTGGATTCCGTCTAACCGTGTAAGGAGAGATTGTAGTCTCCTAAGCATGCTGGGTTGAGG
Organism: Malania oleifera; assembly: GCF_029873635.1. NCBI lineage: Eukaryota > Viridiplantae > Streptophyta > Magnoliopsida > Santalales > Ximeniaceae > Malania > Malania oleifera. The sequence continues at coordinate 60,259,742 of NC_080428.1, forward strand.
TAGCCGGTTAGATGATGACCGAGGTTTGAGATGACCCAAAGTGATTGCAGTGGGCTAGATCTACATAGATCGATACAGATTGGCGGATGATAGAGATTGACTTGCTTGGTAGGCCAATTAGAATAAGTCTAGCCTACAGGCCACACAACCCTATATAAGGGGATATATCATGATATACAGATCCTAGGGTATAGTAGAAGTTCCTATGTACAGATATATCACACAGTAGTAGTTTATACTATTATATTAGCAGTACCTTCAGATAGCAAACTCAAACAGTTATATTTTAAATATTACATGATAGATATATATTTTATACAATTTATCAGTTTTCTCAAATTATAGTATTATTTCAGTATTTTAAATGATTATCTTAGCCGGCACACACTAGTAATAGCATATTTCCACTTACTAATCATTGTCTTATCTCAGTGACTTAATATTTTTCAGGGGACCCTGCTAGTCGAGCAGATCAAACTCATGGGTAGAGATTGTCTTAAGCTACCCTAGTTGGAAGGGTAGGTGTATTTTTTATGCTAGTGATTTGGGGTAGATTGTTTTGGATGTTGTCACTGGGTATCTTGTGTTGTAATTATATTTTAGAGCATTATAGTTTTCTAGTATTGTATATAGCAGTTCCCAATTTTGTACACCGCTGCTTAGTTATGTACGATAGACAGAGTTTCCTCAGTGCTCTTTGAACCGGGGATGTTATTATTAGTAATTTAGACCGATGATATTATGATATACATATATATATATATATAATGTTTAATAAGTAGCAGGTCATTATAGTTTGGTATCAGAGCCTAGGTTGTTAGGTTATGTAGACTCTAAAATGTAGCGGATACAACACCAAAATATAGGAAAAGAATTTGAGGATTTGTTTTGTGGTATGAATATAGGATTTTCGTGATGGTTTCTATGTTTTTCCTGGGGTGACGATTTTAGGAAAGCCATAATAAACTATTGACGAGTCATGTGTTTGGGTCACAGGATTGGATTTTCGGGTAAGAACAAGAGAAATAGTTGACAGTGAATTTGAGTTTTAGTTGGATGAAGTAAAGTAGATCTGTATGGGATTTTAAAATAGTGTTTTGTGTATTTTCAAGATGGATACGAATAGTAGTGGTACAGATGCTGGAGGTGAGAGACCAAGACCCTTCAGTGTGGGAGGTGGAGATACAAATGTCGTACTACATAGCGTTACCAACAAGTGATGGTTGAGATGGCCAGGAGCGGAGGAGAGCGTGGCTGCATGATTGAACAGTTTGCGTGGATGAGGCCTCCTTTGTTTTCTGGAGGACCTAACCCGATCGTAGCTGAGAACTGGGTTCAAGACGTAGAGGAATTTTAGTAGTACTGGCATGAACAGACGAGTAGAAAGTGGCATTTGCGACATTTAAATTGATAGGAGAAGCAAAACACTGGAGGAGATTTGCGTGGTTGATTAAGAAGCAAAGGCCGAATCCAATGCCAATGTCATAGAGTCGGTTCAAGCAACTATTCTTGGAGCGATATTTCCCTATTATCATTCAAAGCACAAAGGCAATAGAGTTCCTGCATTTGTCTCAGGAGTTGATGATGGTGGCACAGTATGCTGCATGATTTCTTGAGTTATACCGTTTTGCCCCGCATCTTGCACCAAATGAAGAGAAAAAGGCAAGGAAGTTTGAAGAAGGCTTGAAGTAAAGTTTATTTGAGCAAGTTATCGGCTTTTGAGCTTAGACGTTTGTAGGGGTGGTGGATAGAGTTGCTATTACTGAGAGTGGTATGTAGAGGAGTGTTGCAACTCAGGGTCAAAGGAAGAGGTCTGTGCCTTAGAATTTACAGGCGAGCCGTAGCCGAGGGCTATGAAGAGGAGATCGCTATGGAGGCAGTCAAGGATAGATGATGGGTCGTGGTGGTTTTCAGGGTGGACGGGTTGCTCCTACCTATCCTAGATGTGGCCATAGAAATTCAGGTGAATGCAGAATGGGAGAGGACGTCTACTACCATTGTGGGAGACCTGGGCACAGATCTTGGTCATGTTAGGGATTGACAGCTCAGGCACCAGCTCCCAGACTATTCTGGGGTGGTTATCAGGTGCCCCATGGAGGACAACAGAGAAATACGGCACCAACGAGAGTGTACGCGTTGACGCCGGGTGACGCCGATGCAGCTGGAGACGTAGTTACAGGTACCCTTACTGCTTTCTCATTTATAGCTATTATTTTATTTGATATAGGTGTCACCCACTCTTTTGTTTCTATGGTATATGCTAAGTTAACAGGGTATGGGGCACAGTTGTTGGATATTGGGTTGGCTGTAGCTACGCTAATTGGGTCAGTGGTGAGATGTAGAAGGGTACTCAGGGGTTTTCCAGTAACTATTCAAGGAAAAATATTGCCAGATGATTTGATGATATTAAAAATGCAAGGATTTGATATAATTCTTGGTATGGACTGGTTGGCAGATAAGCATGCTAGTATTGACTATCACTTGAAAGAAGTGATTTTGCAGACCTTCAAGCGAGCCAGAATATAGATTTCTTGGTTCGCGGGTACGTTCTTCGCCACAACTTGCGTCAACTGTTCAGGTGAGAAAACTAATTCAAGAAGGCTGCTAGGGATTTGTTGCCTACATTAAGGAATGGCCAAGAAGAAATGAAACAAGCTGATATTCCTGTGGTCAAAGAATTTTCAGATGTATTTCTAGAGGAATTACCTGGCTTGCCACCTGACCGAGAAGTTGAGTTTACTGTGGATCTTCTATCGGGGTCAGTGCCAGTAACTAAAGCTCCTTATCGGATGGCTCCGACCGAGTTAAAAGAATTGAAGGATCAATTGCAAGAATTACTAGATAAAGGATTCATCAAGCCTAGCGTGTTGCCCTGGGGAGCATCAGTCTTATTTTTGAAAAGAAAGTTGGAACCATGAGGATATGTATATATTACAGAGAGATAAATAAACTGATAGTTAAGAATAAGTATCCACTTCCCAAAATCGATGACTTGTTTAATAAGCTCCAGGGGACCCAAGTTTATTCTAAAATTAACCTGCGGTTAGGTTACCATCAGGTGAAAGTGAGGGTGAAAGATGTCTTGAAAATAGCATTTCATACGAGATATGGACATTACGAGTTCTTAGTGATGCCATTTGGGTTGACTAACGCACCATTAGTATTCATGGATTTAATGAACTGAGTGTTCCATCAGTATTTAGATCAGTTTGTAGTTGTATTTATTGATGATATACTGGTCTACTCGAGGAGTCTTGAGGAGCATGAGTATCATTTTTTAGGCTAGTGTTACAAATATTGAGAGAGAGAAAGTTATATGCAAAGTTCAAGAAATTTGAATTCTGGCTGAGGCAAGTTTCTTTTCTCTGCCATGTGATCTCTGAAGCAGGTGTATCTATTGATCCAAGTAAGATAGAGGCAGTGGTAAATTGGGTAATGCCTAGAAATGTGGAAGAGGTTCGGAGTTTTTCGGGTTTAGTAGGCTACTACCAACGTTTTTTTGATGGATTCTCCAGTTTGTCAAGTCCATTGATGCGACTTACGAGGAAAATTGTAAGGTTTGAATGGACTGATGACTGTGAGCAGAGCTTTCAAAAGTTGAAACATAGGTTGGTTACAGCCCTAGTATTGGCTATCCCATCGAGGGAGGATGGGTTTATGATATATAGTGATGCATCCCTTAAAGGACTTGGGTGCGTATTGATGCAACACGATAGGGTCATTGCATATGCTTTTAGAAAGCTTAAAGAATATGAGAATAATTATCTTGTGCATGATTTGGAGTTAGCTACAGTGGTATACGCTCTTAAAATCTAGAGGCATTATTTGTATGGTAGAAAGTGCGAAATCTTCATGGATCAAAAGAGTCTGAAATATTTCTTCACCCAGAGAGAATTGAACATGAGGCAAAGAAGGTGGTTAGAACTTATCAAAGATTATGACTGTACTATTAGTTACCACCTAGGAAAAGCGAATGTAATGGCAGATGCGCTGAGTAGAAAATCAATGGGACCAGCACTGGCAGTTATGGAGGTTCAACATCCGATCCTGATGGATTTGGAGAGACTTAGCATATAATTAGTAGAGGATAGTCCTCAGACATTTGTTGTCATCCTGGTTGTACAGCCTACACTATATGAGAAAATTAATGCAGCTCAGGGTAATGATGCAAAGTTGACAGAGGCTATGACTAGAGTGTGGGATGGTCAGTGAGAGGAGTTCAATATCTCTGATGAAGGACCCCTACTGTTCCGTACTAGGCTCTATGTTCCTGCAAACACCAAGATCAAAAGAACTATATTAGAGGAGGATCACAGATCCCTGTACACCGTTCATCCTAGTAGTACTAAAATGTATAGGGATCTGCGAGAGTACTTCTAGTGGAGTGAAATGAAGAGGGAGATAGCCAAGTTTGTTCAGTAGTGCTTGACGTGCCAGCAGGTTAAAGCTAAGCATGAGGGACCAACAGGGCAGTTGCAGCTGTTGTTTATTCCAAAGTGGAAGTGGGACCACGTTTCTATTGATTTGTTACGGGGTTACCACCAGTGTGGCAGAGATTGAATGCAATTTGGGTGGTTATTGATCGTATGACAAAAACTGCCCATTTCAACCCTATTAAAGTTCGTTATTCCATGGACAAACTGGCTGAAATATATGTTTAGGAGATACTTCGCGTTCATGGAGTACCAGTATCCATAGTTTCAGACCGAGATCCTCAGTTTACTTCGTAATTTTGGAAAAGTTTTAGGAGGCTATGGGTACGCATTTAGCATTAAGCACAATATTCCACCCCTAGATAGATGGTCAGACTGAGAGGATGATCCAGACATTAGAGGATATGCTTCGTGCATGCGTGCTAGATTTTGGAGGTAGAAGGACTCAGTTTATGCCACTAGTTGAATTTGCTTATAATAACAGCTACCAGGCTAGTATCGCCATGGCTTCATACGAGGCACTATATGGCAGGAGATGTCGTTCTCCTCTCTTCTAGGATGAGGTAGGTGAAAGTCGAGTTTTGGGTCCAGAGATGTTCAGTAGGCATATGAAAAGGTCCGATTAATTAAAGAAAGAATCAGTACCGCTCAGAGTTGGCAAAAAAGCTACGTAGACACTCACCGTAAAGAGTTAGAGTTTGATGTGGGAGAACGAGTATTTTTAAAGGTAGCTCCTCTTAGAGGAGTTATGAGGTTTAGAAAGAAGGACAAGTTGAGCCCTAGGTATATTGGTCCTTTTGAGATACTAGAAAGAATAGGGTTCGTTGCCTATAGGCTAGCTTTGCTGCCAATGTTATCTAGAATACACGACGTGTTTCATGTTACTATGTTGAAGAAATACGTCTCAGATCCATCTCACATAATTAGCTATGCAAAAATAAAGCTTAAGGATTCATTAGCTTATGAAGAAGCACCAGTGCAGATATTAGACCAAAAGACACAAGAACACAAGAATTACACACTAAAGAAATTCAGCTAGTAAAAGTTTTATGGAAGAATCATGCAATAGAGGAAGCTTCTTGAGAGCTTGAGGAGCAGATCAGACAAAGATACCCGTAGTTGTTCTAAGAGATTTAGAGGTAATCAAGTAAAGTATAATTGCAAGTCTACCGGAACTGATCGTGGGGAAAGTTGGTTTGAAATTCATCCCAAATCTAGGGTAAGGTGTTTTATTTAGAATCTGCTTTCCCTACAGTTATAAGAAATGTTGTATATAGAAAAATACTGATGTTTGGTTTTGGGGGATGTTGATTTCAGGGGGTTGATCTGGGAACCCTGTGGCTATAGGGCCAGAATTTAGTAAGGGCTTTTCAAATTTAAGGTAAGAGAAATATGCTATTCTAGCGATTTTTAATATGTATACAGAATATTATGAATGTATATTTATGAGCATGCAGATCAGATTTTTTTTTTTTCCATAGAATTATGAATATTATATTCATAGTAGAATTACAAAAATTTGATCATGAGATTGTGTTTGCTCAAATGTGTGGCATGAGTTTTTTACAATATAGTACGTAGATTTTACAGTATTATAGATATTCAGATATTTCATATTATTAGCAATGAGTGAGACATACAATATATCTTAGAAAAATACGATTTCTAAACCATAACACTCAGACAGATTATACAGTTATAGCATCAAGATGCTATAATTAGATTATTCAGAGATTACAGATATTATATATAGAGTATACAAATATTACAAATAGTACAGATAGATATTATATATATATATATATATATATATATATATTTCAGCCAGATATCTCAAATATTACAGCTCAGAATTATAGTGTTATGGTTGTTTTTGAAATCATGTTAAAAGCAGCAAGATGATTGTATATATATATCTATATATATATATATATATATATATATATATATATATATATATATATATACAGTATTACACGATATCAGATCCTTGTGGAAATTACAGACAGATATATATATAGCAGAGCACGGTACCGTTGCTAGTTCAGACACGTGCAACCACATGACTTCGAAAGTATGTGGATTCCATCTAATCGTGCAAGGAGAGATTGCAGTCTCCCCCGCATACTGGGTTAAGGTAGTCGATTAGACAATGACAGAGGTTTGAGATGGCCCGGAGTGATTGCTGTGGGCTAGATCTACATAGATCGATACAAATTTGCAGATGATAGAGATTGACTTGCCTGGTAGGCCAACCAGAGTAAGTCCAGCCTACGGGCCGCACAACCCTATCATGAGGGGATATATCATGAAATACAGATCCCAGGGTATAGCAAAAGTTCCTATATACATATATATCACACAACAACAGTTTATACTATTATATTAGCAGTACCTTCAGATAGCAAACTCAGATACACAGTTATATTTTAAAGATTACATGATAGATATATATTCTATGCATTTTATCATTTTTCTCAGATTACAGTATTATTTCAGTATTTTAAATGATTCACTCAGCCGCCACACACTAGTAATAGCATATTTCAACTTACTGAGCGTTGTCTCATCCCAATGACTTATTATTTTTCAGGGGACCCTGCTAGGTGAGCAGATCAGACTCGCAGGCAGAGATTGTTTTAAGCTACCCTAGTTGGAAGGGTAGGTGTATTTTTTATGCTAGTGATTTGGGGTAGATTGTTTTGGATGTTTTCACTGGGTATCTTGTGTTGTAATTATATTTCAGAGCATTATAGTTTTCTTGCATTGCATATAGCAGTTCCCAGTTTTGTACACCGCTGCTTAGTTATGTATGACAGATAGAGTTTCCTCTGTGCTCTTTGGGCTTGGGATGTTATTATTAGTAATTCAGACAGATGATATTATGATATACAGATAGAAAAAAAATGTTTAATAAGTAGCAGGTCATTACAATAGTGGTAATCCTCGGGCTTGCGAGCTGAGGGGGGGACATAGGCACTTTGCTCAAACCCCAATATCATTTCTTATGCATGCTTTTAATTTCTGCATTTTAAATTCCTACACATGAATGTTTGTATTTTACTATTATGAATGATTGGATTTATAATTGCATAGATAGACCCTAAGTTGAGTAATACTGTTGTTAGATTAGTTGAACATAGGAGAGAAATTTTAAATACCTAATTCACCCCCCTCTTGGGAATACACCAAGCCCTAGGAGCTTATTTCAACCCATATAAGGCTTTTGTTAATCTAAACACATAATCAGGGTTATGAATATTCTACAAACATGGAGGTTGTGTCATATAGACTTCTTCATTTATAAAACCATTTAGGAATGCACTCTTCACATCCATTTGATAAAGTTTGAATTCCTTGTGAGATGCATAGGCTAATAGCATTCTTATGGCTTTCATTCTAGTTATGGGAGCAAATGTTTCATCATAGTCTATTCCTTCTTCTTGGTTATATACTTGAGCCACAAGTCTACCTTTGTTTCTTACCACAATACAATTTTCATCCTTTTTATTCCTTAATACCCACTTTATTCCAATTATTGAATGGTCATCTAGTATGAGAACTAATTTCCATACTTTATTTCTCTCAAATTGATTTAACTCTTCTTGCATAGCAACTATCCATAAATCATCACTTAAGGTTTCCTTAATGTTCTTGGGTTCATCTTGAGATAAGAATGTATAGTGATTACACAAATTCTTCAAAGTAGATCTAGTAGATACACCTCATGAGAGTTCTCATATGTTTGATCTTTTGGATGGTCTCTTACAAATTTCCAATCTTTAGGTAATTCAGAATTTTCTGTAGGATCATCATTTGACGTTAGTTCAGTTTTCTTTTCTTTTACTTCTATGATTTCTAGGTCTTCTGGTTTTTGTGTAGCATCAACTTTAACTTCTTCAACATTTATTGTTTTAGTGAATGTATTTTCCTCATAAAAGGTTACATTTATAGCCTCTACAATTATAAAGGTTCTTTTATTATATATTCTAAATTCCTTACTCTTTAATGCATATCTTAAGAATATTCCTTCATCAAATTTAGCATCAAATTTCCCCAAATCATCTTTATCATTTAGTACAAAACACTTGCATCCAAATACATGAAAGTAAGATATGTTAGGCCTTCTACCTTTCCATAATTCATAGGGAGTTTTCTTTATGTTAGATCTTATGGATACGCTATTTATCACATAGCATGAGGTTTTTACGGCTTCAGTCCAAAATACTTAGGTAGCTTATGCTCATTTAACATGGTCTTAGCCATCTCTTGAAGGGACCTATTCTTTCTTTCAACAACTTCATTTTGTTGTAGAGTTCTAGGTACTGAAAAATTATGATTGATTCCATGTTCATTATAGAAATTTTCAACTTCTTTGTTGTTGAACTCTCTTCCTTGATCATCCTAATGTTTAAAACACCCTATCCTTTTTCATCTTGAAGTCTCTTACACAAGTTTATTAGAATCTTGCATGCTTCATCTTTGAAGGCTAAGAAAAGTACCTAGGTAAAGTTGGAGTAGTCATCAACTATGACAAAAGCATATTGCTTTCCTCCTATAATTTGTATTCTAGTAGGACCAAATAAGTCTAAATGAATAAGTTCTAAGGGTCTACTAGAAAAAATATGTTTCTTCTTTTTAAAACTTGTCTTCCCAAGTTGGCTAGCAGCACAAATTTTATCTTTTATGAATCTTGTGCTAGGTAAACCTTTGATTAACTTCTTTCTAGATAGGTTTGATAACAATTTCATGCTTGCATGTCTTAGTCTTCTATGCCAAAGCCAGCTGGCTTCATTCATGGCAGTTAAGCATGTAGCTTCTTGAGAAATTAAAATTTCAAAGTTTATACAATATGCATTATTAACTCTATAAGCAGTCAATAAAACTTCATGTTTTCTTGGATTTTCAACTATGCATTTATTTTATTTAAAGATTATGTCAAACCCCTTATCACTTAGTTGACTTATGCTTAAAAGATTATGTTTTAACCCATCTACTAGCAAAACATCATCTATAGTTAAGGAAGGTTCTTTACATATTTTTCCGATTCTGATAATTTTACCTTTAGCGTTGTTGCTGAAGGTGATATATCCTCCATCTTTTTGCATTAGGGTAGTGAATTTTGTTTTATCCCTGATCATGTGTCTTGAACTTCCGCTATCCAAGTACCACTTGTCATTTGATGGAGTGCTTCTAAAGCATACCTACAAGAAGGATTTAATGTGCTACTTTTAGAACCCAAACCTTCTTAATCCTTTTTAAGTCATGTCTATTTTTAGTATTAACTTTCCATTCATTCTTGATTTTGACATACTTCTTTTTAAATGCACAATCAAATTTTATATGCTCCTTTTTCCTACACAAAAAGCAAGTAGTGTGTTCATACATATTTGTGGAGGATGTACTAGCAAAGTATTTTGATTCTTTTATGAAATATCCTATGTATAAGTTCTTTTTCTTTTTGCTTTCAATTCCATTAAATCCAATTCCTTTTTATCATAAGTCATCTTTTGAAGTCCAACCAATTTTTCGAAGTTTTCTTTTCCTCTAGTAAAATTGTACATGATTTTTTCTTTATATTCAACTTTACTTTTAAAATTACTTATTTCTAAGTCCTTATTGCTTTCACCATTCACTTATAATTTAACTAAATCTTGAGACATCTCATTTATTTTCTTCATAAGATCATCAATGTGTGTGTCTTTTTTCTTTTCAGCAAATATTGAGGTTTCTAGTTGATTCTTTAGTTTTTCATTTTGTCTTTCAAGGCTATGTTTCTTTTAGCTACTGTTATGAACCTATTGTGTATGACAAATAATTCAGCTTGGATTTCTTTGTGTGAAGGCATACTATCACATGAATCACTACATGACTCATCATTGGATTCTTCAGATGAACTATAGGAGGAGTTTACCTCAGCATTGTGAGCCATGAAGCATATGTTTGCCACTTCTTGTTCACTTGATTCGATCTCCAATTCACTTAAGCTTGTATCATCCCATGTAGCTTTCATTGCCTTCTTTTTCTTCTTCTTGTCTTTCTTTAACTGTGCACAATCAGGTTTAATATGTCTAATCTTTTTGTAGTTAACAAGTAAGAGGTTCATTCTTGGTTTTGTTTTTATTTGTTTCTCCTTTATCAACTTTTGATCCTTTAAACTTCCGAGAGAACTTCTTGTTCTTTTTGAAAAACTTTCCAAGTCTTCTAATAATGAAGGCTAGTTCATCATCATCTAATTCATTGTCTTCGTCTTCATCACTAGAGTTTTCTTTGGCAGCCTTAAAAGCTATTGATTTCTTATTCTTATTATTTTCATAATTTCTTTCATTTATTGCCATCGCATATGTGAGAAGAGATCCAATCAATTCATCAAGAGAAGTATTTTCAAGTTTCTTCCTTCCGTGATTGTTGTGGCCTTGGGTTCCTACATTGGAGGAAGTTCTCTAAGGATTTTACCAAATCATTTAATAAGTTGACTAATTTTTCCCTAAAGCAATTAAGGAGTTTATTATATGAGTAAACCTAGTATACATGCTAGTGATATTTTCATCCGGATTCATCCCAAATGCCTCATACTCTCTTGTGAGCATGTCTATTCTACTATCTCTAACATCAATGGTTCCTTCATAGGTTACTTCTAGTTTGTCCTATATTTTTTTGGCTGATTTACATGTCATGACCCTATTAAACTCATTTACGTCCAAAGCACAATATAGTGCATTCATTACACTTGAGTTTACTTGCGACATTTTAAAATCATTGTCAGTTATCTCTTTTTCTTCTTTAGGCACTTCATTGCCATCAACAGCTTTAGTAAGGATGTATTCACCATGTGTGAGGGCTTTCTATGCTTTCCAATCCATGGTTTGTAAATAGATTCTCATTTTTTGTTTCAAAAAGGTGTATTTTACACCATAGAAAATATGAGGTCTAGTTGAGGATTGACCCGCAGCAAAAGGAGATGCACCTAGGTGTGCCATAGATATCTTTATATAGCTTCTAATTAAGATTTGTTATAACCCAGCTCTGATACCAATTGAAAAAGAAGGTGTACTCTCAAGATGGGGGGTGAATTGGGATTTTAAAAAATTTCTTTATAACCTTTTTTTATTAATTATTTCTTAATTCTTTTTAACTTCAGTAATCACACATGTATAGTTTATTTGAATTTCAATCAAAATTAATTCAGTTATAAATCTTTATGAATGAGAATACCAGATTGAATACTTTGTAGGTTTTTCAAGACTTCCTCCAGCACTTTAAATCAACACCCAATAAACCAATTCAATCAACTAAGATAAACTTCACAATATGAAACAATATATCAATTCCAGCAATGCTTCCAAGATTCAACTTTTGAATATGACAACCCACTCAACAAAATAAGCTGGATTTCAATGTGAAAAGAAATAAACAATTCAACCAAGCTTCCAAAACTTAGAAATTAGATAAACCACTTTCAATATTAATAAGCTTTGTTATCTATCAATTAACGAATTTATGAGTCTTGGGTGTTAATCAATCATTGTACTCCCTTATGATTTCTGCACTATGTATTGATCAACCAACGTACTCCCTTTCGGTTTCCGCAATTCTTAAAAGAAAATTAATTTCGAAAATTTAATATCCAACCTACACAACTTAAGTGTGCAAAAAATTAGAGAGAGTAGGGAAGAGAGTGACACCGAGAGTTTACGAGGTTCGGCAATCCTCGCTTATGTCCTCACCTTAGGCAACACACCTAAGGATTTCACTATACCACTCCTTTATGGACGAAACAAACATTTTACAACATTCCTTCAATAGGATACAACCCTCCTCTCCAAGCGACGCCCCACGCTCGGTACAACTATTCAACAATCTTGAACCGTCAACAAAATAACAAGAGAATTTGGAGTATAAAGACACTCTCAACAAGAGCATATTAATACACGTTTAAAACACAGCTATATACTTCAAATCAAGAGAACTTTTGAAGATTGTAAGCAATAAGACTTGATTGCTGATTTTAATTCTTGGTATATAAAATCATTTGTCTTGGGGGGTATTATAGAGTTTAGAAAGTGTATTTCGTGTTCGCCAAGTAACTTGGAGTGTTTCCCAAGTTTTCATAATGTTTAGAATTCAAAAAATCAATTTTGAAAACTTTCCATTACTTTTAAAAATTTGAATTTCGAAAGGTCAGTCGACCGAACTCAAGAGGTCAGTCGCCTAGGTTTTTAAAATCAGTGAAAATTTAAAGTCAGTGTAGGGTCAGTCGACTGGGCTCACCAGAGTCATTTGACTAGGCCTTTATTGTCTGCCCAATTTTATTCTGCATAAATGTTCAGTCGACTAGGTCAGAAAGGGTGAGTCGCCTGGATAGTTAAAAAAAAAGCTGTTTTTCAATTTGTTTCCAAAATCTTTTGTGTTCTTTTATACTTGTCTAAACACTTTGAGACGCTTGAAAATATTTTCCGGAGTTTTTCAAAATATGGTCTCTAAGTCAATGATTTATCCTAATAAGTTTCAAACAATTCATATTGACTTTTGAATGAAGTACTTACATAAAGACCTTCTAAAGACTTAAAAACGTTCTTAACTCGGAGTCTAACTTCATGTTTGTCTTTTGTTGAGTTCATCTTAACTTTGAACTTCAATACTCTTTTAAGCATTCATGAAATCATCTTTGAATCCATGCTTTCATACTCTTTAAGCTTTCATTATTCAATTTGTCATTAGAATGTAATTTTTCAATAAGGCTTGTAATCACTTAATCTTGAACTCATATATTTTATTCCTAAAACATCATCACTTTAACCAGAATATGTTAAATATCCTTGATTTGCTATCATCAAAATAGGATTCGTAAGTCATGTTAAGCCAAGAGTGATGAATACTCATTTGGCCAAAAGTGAAGTCATTAGATCTTGAGTTTCTTTCATATACATCTTGATCCTATTTGAATCCATCTGTAATGTAGATGATAGGGTGCTTTAATCACACATTTGGCCCTCCTAACGACGTGAAAAAAAAAAATGAGCTATTAAATTTTCAATTCAATCATCAAATTCATCACTTTCTCTCAATCGTCAAATATAAACTTCAGACAATTGACGGAGTTCTTACACAAGGGTTTAGTATACATATATAGGAGAATATTATATATACATATATTTATATATATATATACCTCAATCTAAAATCCTTCACTTTCTCTTCTAATGTGAGATAAATTTGAAGTTTGAACCATGTTTAGGCTCCATTATTCGATTAAGGATTAATTTGTTCAAGGGGAAATAAAAAACTAAGAAGAAATTCATTTCCTACTCTATTTTCTCTATAAAAAATATTAAAAAACATGAAATTTGTTCTAATTAAGAATTAAGAAAAACCAAACAACATGCAAAATCAAGATCTTATTCATTAAATTATTACTTATTTTGTTATTTCATTTCTCACTTTCTTTGACAGTTAATTTTCGTTCCTCAATGTCCAAAACTTTAAGAAAATTCTAATATTTTCAAGAATAGCCGTACATAAAATGAAAACCCGCCTTAAGGTCTCAACCCTTGGCAGCAATTTATATATATAGTCGTACATGAAAATCCCAAAATACCGTCATATCATATATAATTATATTACACTTTGATTCAAACATATTGTACCATCCCGTGAGGACAATGCACCCTCATCACTTGGTTTAAGTGAATAGAGAGGTCTTGCATATGCAGGATTAGTCGATCACCCTCATCACTTGGTTTAAGCGAATAGAGAGGTCTTGCATATGCAGGATTAGTCGATCCACGTCTTGCCTTTTGTAATAGTCTTCAAATATGTATCTTTTGAGTATAAATAATATATTAAGCATAGGCGTAAAATTCTCTAAAAATGAAATTGGACGATGACCACCATTTTATTCATAACGAAGTACCACATTATTGTACATCACCTTGTGAGAGAGAGAGAGAGAGAGAGAGAGAGAGAGAGAGAGAGAGAGAGAGAGAGCAGTGGTAACAAAAGCCTTACCTATGGCTACTATAGAAAGTTATAATTAGTAGGAAGAGTGTTAATTAAGATACACACTGCTTCAAAATCATGGTCAGGGTGAACAGTCGCCGGAACTCTCTGGTTCGAACGCGAAAGGTCCAACTTCGTAGACTTTAACGGACGTCAGAGCTGCACGGAGAGCCACCGTGTGCTTTGCCTCCTCCGACAAGATGGCACCGGTCAGGCCGCCGTTGAGATCGGTTGCCTTGCTGCACGTGGCCGTGGTCGGGGACGAGATAAGGGACACCTTGCACTTACCGGCTCCTTCGCTGGTCATCTTCTCCGATGCCTTCATGTGGAAGTAGCCATTCTTGTTGGTAGTAGCCTCTTGCAGTACTGATGGCTCCTCGCCGTTGCTGCATTCCAGCTTTACAACAGCACCTGCAGTAGTTTAATACATGGTTTTGACAAAAAAGGAAAAGAAGTATAAAAATATACATACTCGTGGTGATATGTTTAGAAACTAAAGATTGCATATTAAATTTAGATCTGTAATATAAAATTTACAGAGTTTCATCACAACATTTTTTGCTTGGTTAAAAAATAATCTTTTTTTAGGTTGTTTTCCCCTTTTAATGAAATTACCCTTTTAAAAAAAATATAGTGACTTGTACTTCTAATTTAATTTTGATTATTTATAATCAGAAAGTACGGAATATTGAAGATTAAATTTCCTACACTTCTTAATAAACTTAAATTTAAAATATGTTGCTATAATTTATACTAATAAAATAAAAAGTAATAAATTTCATCACAAAATATTTAGACTTTTTTTTTTTTTTAAAGGAGGGTGTGTGAGATCCTTTACACATTTTTTTTAAACAAAAATGCATGTAAAAAATTAAGATTTTTTACGAATAATGTGACCAAAAAAATTAAGTCTGGGCTTGTGAAGATCTACCTCGAAGGGCGTCTCGTATTGATTTAATTATCTAGGAAAGAAGTCAAACAACTTTAAGACCTTACCAGCAAGTGGTTCAGCTCCCAAGAGGGGATCAGCCTCTACGTTCTTGCAGGACTTGCAGTAAACGCGGCCTTGCACAGCCACCGGATTCCTCTCTGGCAACTCATCCGAACTCAACGGAGGAAAGCCCGGTGCTTTATTCTTGCCTTTCTCTTTCTCACGCTTATGTTCCTTGCGAGAGCAGGGCGCCGACGCAATCTTAGGAGGTTGACCAAGCCTCGGGTTACGCGAATGCGGCGTCTCCGCCCCCGGTGGGTGGGAGTGGTGCCTTTCCTCGCCCGGTGGATGGGCGCCTCGAGGCGGGTGCTCTTCGCATGGACGCTCTTTTTCCGATGGAGGGTGAGCTTCATGATGATCGCGTTTGTCGCGATGCTCTTCTGGACCGGGAGCCTTAGCCTCATCTTTCTTGGCGCCATAAGCAGTGTTCAAGCAGCAGGTCACCAAAAGCAGCCAAAGCTGCAGAAGCACAAAAGCTTTCAGTAATGGGAGAAGGCCCATTTTCTTATTGGAAGCAAATTCAGTGAAAGCTACTGAAGTGATGAAGAGTTGTGATGGTTGGGAGGGAAGAGCAGGGGATTTATAGGGTTGAGTACTGCGGCATTTACTGCGGGATTTGTTCATTAAGAAACATAAAAGTGAAATATGATATTTTAACTTTGGACATGCATGGAGTAAAAGGGAGCAAATCCAACATGGTGTGCTTTGGGGAGGGTGAAGGTATATGCATGGCGATCCATGTAGCTTGCTTTAGTTGTTGGGTTTGGAAAAGACTGAAGTGGGCTTTCTGTGTGGGAATGGTTTCAAATATGCACACGCGGGGTTGGGTTAGCTTTGGATTTTTTGCATTCATGCATCTTTGCAAGGCGGAATTGTTTATGAGATACATCGTTTCAAAAAAACGAAAAAGAAAAAAGAAAAAAACTTCAAGAGATGACATGAGCAACCCATTGATGGTGGTGTCAAGCATTGCGTCGACATGTGTCGTTTAAATGGTGAAAGGAATAGTCAAAAGACTCGAAAACCCTTTTCCATTCCCCTTTAGTTTAAAGAAAAAAAAGGTAATAGAAAGGGTTAAATTAAGGCAATGTGTAGGGGAGCTGTCAAGTATTTGGTATCTAAGTGCAGTGGGTATGGTGCTTCTTTTACTTAATTTGCTTTTTAAAAATTTTTGCCAACAAAAAGAGAGGGATTCGCTTACTATTTTATGACAAAGTATTAAGTCACTAACAGCACAAGTGTCGGATCTATAAATTTCTTTCTGTGGGACAATATGTATGCGTTTGTAACCATAAAGAAAGGAAAATACTGAGATATATGAAATAAAAAATTTAAAAATTTATTTTTCCAAGGTTAAAATTCGAGATCTCTAACGTATAATCCTACTATTTTTGTAATTTTAGGGAGGATATAATTATATTGTAATCTAGAGATTTTCTAATTTAATATATAATGCTTTATTTCTTAAAACTTTTAGCAAAGGCAGTATTACCACCATCGGGCTTAATCTAGGTCCGCTACAAAACAACGTGTTTGGTTTGTGAATTGAAATGATAACGTAAGAAAGAAATATAATGAAAACTTGAATGAAGACACGCTGAAATCAAGTAAAAAAGTTTAAATTTATTTATACTGCTTTCATATATCAAATCAGATTAAGTTAATGGTCATTTTGCCCCTCTAATTTTTTAGACAAGAGAGATAAAAAACATGTGGACGATTCTAATCTTTGTTGACTATTTTTCCACCTTCTTTCCAAAATAAAGGTTAATTACTTTTAAAATATATATATATATATATATATATATTTTTTGAAAGAATGTGGGTTTGGCTACCATATGTTAATTCCTAGTCTATTATGAAAGTGGGTAGTTAAAAGCGCATTTGTTTCATTATTATTTTTATTCAAATCTATGATTTAGTATTTTAAATTTGATGCTTTAATATTACATGCTAGACACATAATAATAATAATAATAATAATAATAATAATAATGATAATATACTTATGCTAAAAAGAACAGCTTGCGCATTAATTCCATATTTGCATATTGGTTTACCAACATTCTCTTAATTTGTCATTTTAATTGGAAGCAACTTAAAAATAAAAATAAAGAAAGAAGTTTAGAAAATAATTAACAATATAATTTAATAGAAAAGGAGAACCACATATAGTATCTTCTTTCAACCACCCACGTTTCTCACTACAGCTTATCCTTTATGGTGCCATGTGTCTCTTAGCTTAGTGAAAAAGATATATTATAATAATAAGAAAGCCTATTGAGCACTGTGTCCATATATATCCAATGACTTAAATGTTAATACTAAAAAATATATATTGTTTATTTACTAGAATAAGATTGCATTTAGCAATGCCTAGAATAGAGTTAATGTAAATGTGGTTTGAATAAAGTTGAATTTGCACAGCAAAATATCAATGCAACAATCAATGAAGAACAAATATGAAACACACCCAAGATATATATGAAAGCAATCAACACTAGGATACAAGGAATTAAGTGGTTCGGCAATGCCCATATCCACGGGAGTAATCAGCAAAGTTTCATTATTTTTGGTGTCAAAGGACAATATACAATACTTCTTACAATAATCTTCTTGCCATGAGAATATGCCCAGAATGGTATATTTATAAAGACTTCGGAGGTTTCCCTCCAAACACCCAACCGCACTAATGTTCACTACAAAAAAACTGATTTTTAGTGACAAAATTATTAGTGATGGATTCAATTTCGTCACTAAAAGTGGGTATTAGTGACGGTTTTAGCAATCGTCACTAATACTGCTATTAGTGACGAATTTGAAACCGTCATTAATAGTTTCGTTACTAAAAATCAAAAAATATCGCGGAAAAATATTTTTCATGCATAAATTATCGTGGGAAACTATTAGCAACGATTTATGCGGTATTAGTGAGGAATTGAATCTGTCACTAAAAGACTTTTATTAGTGACGATTAAATAACCGTCACTACTATTTTTTGAAAAAATAAAAAAAAAAATTATTTCACAATATTAGTGACGAATTTGAAGATTTGTTACTATATTGGAGTCCACAATTGGTGAATAAGTCAAACAATAAAAGACAAAGGGTTAGTTTCATACTTTCATATTGAGATTATGCTTTAGTGTTTTGTCATATAAATTACATGCTATTGATTATCATTATTTTGGTTTGTTGCAGACTTGCAGGTGAAATAAGTTCAGAGAAATTGTAGTTTGTATTTTGTAATGTAAGAAGCTGAAGAGTGGGAGTTTCTAATATAAGAAGCCATGAAATTGTAGCTGTCACTTGTGAGCTGATGTATGAAGCATTGAAGCCCTAGTTTTTATTTTAATTTTTCAAAAACAATTTATATTTCATGTTTGTTTTTTATTTTTTTATTTTGCGCAAAATGTTTACATTGGTCTATAATATAATATTAGAGACTTTGAACTCTTGAACTCAAATCCAAGCAGACACTGCAGACCTTTTAATTTCATGTTTGGTCTGTGATTATATTTTTTTAGGAAGATTTTCTAGATTGTTTTTGTATGCAAATGATTTTATTTTTACATTGATTAAATTTTATGTAAACAGGGTTCTGTACTTCTATTTTTACATTGATTAGATTTTATCTAAGCTGGGATAAGACACCTAGCTCGCTAGTTGTGAGCCTCTGATGGTGTCATTATAGATTTTTTTTTTTCTTCAGAATTAACAGTTTCTTAATTAAGCTGACGGTGGGTAACCCTACCCCCAATTCACTCCACCCCACCTTTTTTTTTTTTTTTTTTCTATTGAACTCTGGGATTGTCTTGCTTAATTTGCCCTTGGTTGAAACTAAACTTGTGCTTATACTCGTCATTTGGTTTGGCAATTTTATGAACACTGGTTATGCTTCTTGTGAACAACCCTATTTTGCTTATGCAACTGCATTAAGAAGTTTAATTAAGCTTGCTTATACTCGTCATTATTATTATTATTATTTGTTGACGTTGCTTTTCTTATTTTGGGTTCTTTGTTCTATGGTAAAATATCATTTTTATTAATAAAATTAATAAATAAGGTGTTTAATTAAGCTGGATTTGGTTTTAAAAAAAAATTTATAATTATATTTTGTTTCTAGCTAGCAATTAATTTTAAATAATTTTGGTTAAAATCGATTAAAATCGGTTAATCGAATTACCCGAATCCTCTGTCAATTTGGTCAATTTGGTTAATGGTACTATTTAACCAAATTTTTCGGTTAATTCGGTTAATTACTCGAATTTGGCCGAACCGACCGTTTGCTCACCCTACAAGAAGATGTGTACAACAATTATAGCCTAAAATATGCACTCACAAATGATGAAGATTTATGCTTAGTGAGACTGTGTAAATCTATGTGCCAACTCTCAATAATGTGTGTATGTATATATGTGAGAGTGAGACCCTTAATTCAAGATAGTATCTTCAAAGGGACTTTAAAACCCCAAGCAAATATCCAAAAGAAATATTTTATCAAAAATCAAGCACAATGGATATTAGGGTTTACGCTTGCAAAGGGTTTATCAAAAGAATAATATGCAAGCTTTTGAATCTTGCAATATGGATGCAAAGATTCACATGCAAAGATTAGCTTTTCCTAAACAAGATTTATCAAAATAAAAAAAATATGGGAAAATCACAAAGCCAACTCTCATGAATGATTTTCTAAATAATATGGATGTGTGAGAGTATAAGCTTAATAAAATGATATATGAGTTTAGCCCACAAATATAAAAATCAAACACACTTCACAGTTGCAATTGATTTGCAAAGTAAAGAGTATATGAAATAATGATGCTCTCTACTAAAAAGATTTTTGCAAGAAAGAATCAAAGAGAGAGTGTATAATATGCTTGAAAAATGAAGTGTAAGCAAATGTGAATATAAAAACTTTAGAGATAAATTTGCTTAATCAAAAGTACTAACCTCACCTAATTATAACAAATGAGGGGGTATATATTGAGTTGAGTAAAAATATAACTGTTAGGGACATTGAGGTCATTTTGAAAATATTTAATTAAATTTTAACCCTAATTACTACAGTTAAAAATGTGCCAACCTGAGAGGTTCGGTCGACCATATTAAAGGTTTGGTCGACCATATTCATAAGTTCGATTGACCGTGGTGATTTTGAACTGTAGGTTCGGTCGACCATCTCAGGGCGATTGCGAACCCTTTGTAGGTTCGATCAACCATGGCTAGAGGTTTTGTTGACCGTTCGTGAGGTTCGATTGACTGTGGCCAATTTGAACTATGAGTTCGATCGACCAAGTAGTTGGCGGTCAGACACATGTCTATTCGGTTGACCGTAGAAGACACATTCATTTGAGAACAGTTGACCGAGCATAGTCAATATGTTGACTTCTGGTCAATTCGGTCGACTGAGGCATTTATACTGCCAAGGTTTCGGTCGACTGAAGTTTTGACTTTGGTCAACTTTCTCAGTTCAATCGACCAAGGTCAAATGACCTTGTGATGGTCGGTTGACCGAGACTTTTAATTAAGCCCAAAAACCTAACGTCGGTCAACCGAAGGTGGACCGAAATTTTTGGAAACTTCGTTTTAGCCCTAATCTTTAACTCTAACCAGTTAGTTATTTAAGAAATGAGTTTATGTGTAAAGTACTGATCCCTAGGGCCAGTCTATGGTCATTTTGAGCTTACATCCACATCATGCATGTCAAACAATTATTATAGACCAAATTAAAAAAAAAAATGCAATACAATTGAAAGTAGATGTCTTCTTCTTCTATCTTGCTCTTCAAGCCTTATCAAATACGCCAGGATGTATGATCTTGAGGTCTTTATGGCTTCCATTTTCCTTTTACCTCATGTGCATGTTAAAATATAGACATGTTCACACACTAAATGCATACATGTGATACAGAAGTTTTGTTAGCATCAAAATAGGGATCAGACTCAAAAAGTCAACACCAAACAAAGTTGGGGGTAACATCACTCGATAGGCAACTGGACCAGTCCTTTCCAGGATCTTGAATGGCCCAATTTACCTAGGACTCAACTTGTCTTTCTTCCCAAACCTCATCACCCCTTTCATTGGAGAAATCCTCAAAAGTGTCATATCACCAATATCAAACTCTAACTTCCGTCAGCGAGTATCCGCATAACTCTTCTGCCAACTCTGTGCTGTTTTAATCCTCTCCCTGATAAGCTTGACCTTTGCAGATATCTTCTAAACTAGTTCTGGTCCCAAAATTTTCCGCTCGCCTACCTCATACCAGTACAATGGAGATCGACACCGGTGACTATACAAAGCTTCATATGGTGTCATCTCGATACTAGCCTGATAATTGTTATTTTACGCAAACTCAACGAGTAGTAGATAACGAATCCAACTATCCCCAAAATCCAGCACACATGCCTGCAGCATATCCTCTAGAATCTAAATAACCCTTTTGGATTGCCCATCCATTTGTGGGTGAAACGCAGTACTAAAATTGAGTTGAGATCCCAAGGCATCTTGCAAACTCTTCTACAACCGAGAGGTGAACCGTGGATCTCGACGTGAAACAATGGAAATTTGGATGCCATGAAGTCGTATAATCTCTTGCACATAAAGCTCTGCCAGTCTATTAATAGAATAACCGACTCTGATTGGTACGAAGTGCACAAGTCTTCATCAGCCAATCCATTATTACCTAGATGGCATTCTGTCTATGCACCACTGAAAGCAACCTCGACACGAAGTCCATCGAGATAGGCTCCCACTTTCAATTACGGATATCAAGTGGTTGAAGTGGTCCCGCTGGCTTCTGGTACTCTAATTTTACTTGCTGACATATTAGGCACTGTTCTATGAATTTGGTGATCTCCCTCTTCATGTTACTCCACCAGAACGATTCTCGCAGATCTCTATACATCTTCTTGCTTCCCGGATGAACAGTATAGATAAAGCAATAAGCCTCCTCCAGAATCGTCTTTTTAATCTGTGTCGTTAGGTGCACACAACCTTGTGTGAAATTTGAGAACTCCATCCTCAGAAACATTTAAGTCTAGTTGCTGCTCACTTTGTACTTTCTCCACAATTTTCATAAACTCCGCGTCTTTCATTTGAGCGGCTTTAATTTTCTCTTGCAAGGTTGGTTGAATGATCATACTAGCAATGAACGCCTATGAATTCCCTTATACTAACTCTATACCCAAACTTTCTAGGTCCATCCTAATCTATTGCTATACAACAACTGCTAAAACTGACGCACCTACCGATTTTCTACTCAAAGCATCAGCTACCACATTAGCCATTCTTGGGTAGTAACTAATGGTACATTCGTAGTTCTTTATCAACTCAAGCCATCTTCACTGCCTTATGTTCAATTCCTTCTAGGTGAAAAAGTATTTAAAGCTTTTATGATCAGTAAAGATCTCGCACTTTTCACCGTATAGGTAGTGCCTCTAGTTCTTTAACGCATAAACTACTACTTCCAATTCCAAGTTGTGCGTCAGATAATTCTTCTCGTACTCCTTGAGTTGGCAAGAAGCATACGCAATGACTTTTCTTGTTGCATCAATACACACCCAAATCCTTTCTGAGATGCGTTACTATAGATCACGAATCCACCATCTCCTAATCGAATGGTCAACACTAGTGCAATAACTAGTTGATGCTTCATTTCATGAAAACTCTGCTCGCACTCACCAATCCACTCGAACCTCATGTTCTTCCTCGTGAGCTATGTTAGCGGGCCTAATAGCCTCGAAAATCCCTCTATGAACTGGCAATTGTGTCCTGCCAGACCTAAAAAAGTTATAACCTTATGCACGTTCTTCAGTCTTGCCTAATCAACTACCCCCTCTACTTTGCCTGGGTCTACTAAAATACCCTTCCTGGACACTACATGTCCTAGAAATGCAACTTGTTCCAACTAGAACTCGCATTTCTTAACTTTAGCAAATAACTTCTTTTCTTTAAATACCTAAAGTACTAGTCTCAAATGAGTTTCATGCTCTTCAAGGCTCCTCAAATAAACCAGGATGTCATAGATGAGCAACACCACAAACTGATCTAAGTACTCGTAGAATACCCTATTTATCAAGTCTATGAATGCTACAGGAGCATTGGTTAGACCGAAAGACATAACAAAAAATTCATAATGGTCATATCGAGTATGGAAAACCATCTTTGGTAAGTCCTTCGATTCCATCTTCACCTGTTGATACCCGAATCGTAGATCGATCTTAGAGAAAGCCTGTGTGCCTTTTAGCTGGTCAAACAGATTGTCAAAATGGGGAAACAGGTACTTGTTCTTTATTGTTACTCTATTAGTTTCCATGTAGTCAATGCACATCCTCATTGACGCATCTTTCTTATTTACAAACAATACCAGTGCTCCCCAAGGTGATACGCTCGGTCTGATGAACCCCTTGTCAAGTAGTTCCTGCAATTGCTCCTTTAGCTCCTTTAATTTAATCGGAGCCATTCTGTATAGAGCCTAAGAAATTTGGGCTATCCCTGGATTTAACTCAATGGCGAACTCCACTTTGCAATCAAGAGGCAATCCTGGTAAGTCCTCTGAAAAACATCTGAGAACTCCTTTATCACTAGGATATCCTCCAATTTAAGTCCTTATTTCGGTGCTTCTTTTACAAATGCAAGGTACCCCTGGCTACCCTCCAGAAGTAACCTATTTGCCTGAATTGCTGAAAGGATCAATGGTGCAGAGCGCACACATGACCCGACGAATTTAAACTCCTACTCCCCTGGAGATCTGAACACTACCTCCTTCCTATGGTAGTCAATACTCGCATAGCTGGATGCTAGCCAGTCCATCCCCAAAATAATGTCGAACACGTGCGTGTAAAAAAATATTTGCCTGTTTAGGCTTACAAATTCTTGATTTTGATGATAACAAAGTAAAGTTATCTCATGTATTTCCAAGTGATATTATTCCAGGCAAAGATGATTTGATCAAAATTCATATACCCTGACATGAAAGCTTACAAGGATCAAAGAACAAGGAAAGTCACACATGAATACTTGAGATCCAAAATGAAAGCTCATAGAAGCCTAAAAGATTAAAGATCAGTATCAAAAGGACTCAAAGCAAAGAAGTGTCAAATGTGTTTACATAACAAGCTTTGTAAGTACTTCAAAGTTGGTTCAAATATGAGATTTTCATTTTGAAGCTCAATAGGCAAAGACACTTAGAAATCTGAAGTTTTAAAATCTTGGAACATGTTTGTCAAAAGTTAAAACAAATTAAAATTCCAAGGTTAATTAAACAAAAGAGAGAGAAATCAAAAATGACTTACAACCAGCTGACAGACGACCGTCTGTGTAAGGACAGACGACTGGCAAGTTAAACGACCTTAACTAAGAAGAATAGAAGTCTGACAGACGACTGCTAGTGACCAGTGAGTCACCTGTGTGTGTTCTGCCAGCCGATTGCCAACCTTCTATGTGTTTTTGAAAAATAGATTTATTTAGTGACAGACGACTGCAACCATGAGGACAGTCGGCTGCCACCTTTTTGAGTTGTTTAAAAACTGAGTTATTCTGGTGACAGACGACTGCCAACCTAAGGATAGGCGACTGCCACCGCTCTATTTGTAAATTTTATTATTGTAATACATGGACAATCTATTGTCAGTGACTACACAGTCGTCTGGCTCGCGATAGATTTTAAAATTTTCAACAAGCATATTTTTAAAATTTAAATTATTTGAAGCCCAAACAAATTTACAACTTGGATCCTACTCCAGGTAAACTTGGGGAACAAACAAGAAGCCTTTCTACATCTATAAATACCATCAACGTTCATTGTTTTAGACACCAAGAAATCAATTCAACTCTCATACTCTCTCTCAAAGCTTACTGAAATTCTGAAAGCTCTCTATTGCTCTCATCACTCACAGAAATCTCTTAAGTCTTGCTGAGTTTCTCATTGTGTTTATGTTGACCCTATGGGTCATACCCTGTTTTGATTATGACAAATACTCTGGTATTTAATGTTTGCCAAGTTTTTGTGCAGGACTATATTAAAAAGATCACATTAATGGCATGCGGCAAACTGAAGAGAAGTGAAGACCCCGACACATTTATTAATTGTTGTAATGTTATTGGGTCTGTAATAGTAACTAGGTATACAATCTGTAATAATCTCTACATGTCATGCATGTAGGTATTTGTAAGCTCTCAAAAAAATTGTAGTTTGATCATAGGGACCAAATGACTTTAGGGCACCCTTCGGTCGACCGACGCCAGGTTTTTGGGTGTACTTGAAAAGACCCTAAGTTCCTACACACTGTGCACAAAGACCCCATAATCACTTAACATATCAAGGGAATTAATTGAAATGAAAATGAACTTAATAGGTATAAAATGAGTGAGGTCGGGCGACCAAACCCCAGGTAAACAAATCACCTCGGGTGCCCGAACTATTGAGAAGTCAACAGTTTGACCAGGCTTTGGGTGACCGAACCTAAAATGACCTTATCGCCCTAGGACGATCGAACCCTTAAAAGGTCACTTTTCACCAACTCAGGTTGCCGAACCCTTTAGCTCAAAACGAGCCCTAGGCGACCGAACACATGAGTTCATGCAACCGAACCCATGACCAGGCACCTGAAGTTACGAAGCAAACTTTATGACTTTGATTCGGGTAACCAAACTATAATCCAGGCGACCAAACTTATTTAAAATCCTTTTATGACTGTGTCTATTCGGGCGACCGAACCAAGGTTCAGCCACCCGAATCTTGCCGGGTTAAAATTAATTTAACTGAGGTAAAATCAGGTTAAGTTGGGTTAAATGTGCTTCAACCTTTTTGAACTATTCTAATAATACCCAATAGGTCCCAAACGGTTATATTTTTGACCTTGTCTATAAATAGGGGTTCATTTGTGAGGATTAGTATGAGATTAGCGAAAATCACTAGTAAAAATCCTCTCTATCTCAAAATCACTTTTTGCCCAAAATACTCTCAAATATGTATTCCCTCGATACATTTTTAGATTGTGAGAGCATTTTTTGTGTGATTGTGATTGTTAGGTCTTGCTAAAAACTCCCACCTTCTTGTGTGATTGAAATATTGTTTTTGGGGAGTTTTGCCTAGGTTTATCCCACATATTTTCATACTATAAATCTTGCGTTGGGATAAACTAGCAAGCTTAGGATATTTGCATTGTTATTACAAGTGTCCAATAGCTTTGTTTTTGGTCGTGCAAAAATATTTTCAAACAAGCAAAATATTTTCAAACTAGTAGTGTGCCTATTTCATTGAAGAAAATCTCCTTGAACTAGTTTGAACATTTGATTGATATCTTTGGAATACCAATGTGCTATTGATTTGTGTTTTGCTTAAATTCCAAAGTATTGCTTGTTTAGAACACTCTTGAACATTATCGTGATAATATCTTGTTGAGTGTTATTTGCACGTATATACACATCACTGAGCTTACATTTACCTACATTGTTGATGTGCATTTGATTGATTAAGTATACTGCGCATATTTGGGTACACATCTTCTTTACATGAAAGCATAATCACTGTACCATTTCATTGTATTTCAAATACTGTTGTATTTCCAAGCGTGGCCTGAGGGCGTTTGATCTAGCCCGAAAGGATCAGGTTTGGGTCAATCCTGTTAGTTTGACTTAGGGCCTTCTCTGCCCCACAAGGAGAGCTTGTAAAGGTTGAGGTCAGCCCTGTGCTAATTGACCTAGTTGTATAGGTGCCGCTTCACCCATTAAGTGAGCCATTAGTGGAATCCTTGTGCTGGTGCAACCAAGCGAGGGACGTAGGTAGAGTTGGCCCAACCCCGATAATGTGAATGTCGCATATGATTTAATTTTTGCGTTATATTTATCTGCGCATATTGGAACTACATAGACAGACCCTAGGTTGTGACTGTACTGTCGCTGAACTAGTTTAACCTAGGAGAAAAAATTTTAATTTCCAATTCACCCCTCTTCTTGGGAATACACCAAAGCTAACAGTTTGTGCATCGATTGTTGATTCTTTCATCCATTGAAAGATACCTACGGTGATAAATTTCTAGAGCTTCATTCTGAAATTCATATTCTGAATTTACTTAAGTACATAGTTTTTCAATATGTACTAATCAGCTCTTTGAGGAGCAAGTTATTGTATGCCTTGTTTTATATTTTTGTAATAGATTGATTGACAATTCAAGTGCTGAATCATTAGACCAAACAAGTGGATATTGTTTTAAGGAGTGTTGTAATTGGTATTGTTTCGCCCGGTAAAGGAACAGTGATAGTGAATCCTTTGGTTGTTTTTCCAAGGGCAAGGACGTAGGCTGTGTTGATGCCAAACCTCATAAAACCCTGTGTTCTTCTTTCTCTTCCCTATTCTTTATTTTTTAGAAAAAGTTACAATCTGCGTGGTTGTTTTAAAATTAATAAATTCTCAGTGTTTGGTTGTTAAATAGACTGGAAGGTAATTTTTTTTTATTAATCAGTATTGATTGTAGAAATCGAAAGGGACTACGTTGGTTGATCATCCTTGACTCATTAATCTGAAAGTTTATTTAAAAGCTAAACATTGGGAAGAAGTATAATTGTGATACAGGGCTTATACAAGTTCAGCAAATTTTCATATTAATACAGGGCTATTGTTACAAGGATTGAGTGATTGATTATATTGTTTTGATTGTGATTACTCCAGATAAATTTTATGATTTTGTTTAAGTTTTGATTATTGTTATAACTCAAAAGAACTAAGACAAAGGGGAATAATTTTTTTAAATCTCAATTCACCCTCCTTTTGGGAAGCTATTCCAATCTCAATTGGTATCAGAGCCTAGTTATAGTAATTCCTAACAAGAAACTATAAAAAGATCAAATGGCAAATATAGGAGTAGCACCCTTCGATGAAGGTCAATCCTCAACCCGTCCACCAATCTTTTGTGGACATAATTATATGTTTTGGAAAAAGAGACTGCAAATCTATCTCCAACACATGGATTGGAAAGCATGGGAAGTAGTTATGGATTGAGACCTTATTCTCACTAAGATAGTAGATGGAAAACAAATTCCAAAAGGGAAAAAGGATATGACTGATTCATACTATAAAATGCTTCAAATCAATTCAAGTGTTATAAATGCTTTATACTGTGCTTTAGATGCTAATGAATTTAATAGGGTCATGGCCTACAAGACGGCTAAAGCAATATGGGACAAATTAGAAGTGACATATGAAGGAACAGTAGATGTTAAGGACAGTAGGATAGATATGTTAACAAGTGAATATGAAGCATTCAAGATGAATTCATATGAAACAATATCAAGTATGTACACCAGATTTACCCACATAATCAATTCCTTAAGTATCTTAGGAAAAACTTATACTACCTATGAAATTATTAGAAAAATTCTAAGAGGCCTTCCCTCCATATGGGAAGCAAAGGATACAGCTATCACAGAAGGTAGAAACCTTAAGAACACCTCTCTAGATGAACTCATTGGTTCACTACTTACTTATGAAATGGCTTTAAAGGAAAGGAATCCCGAACCCAAACATAAAAGATCCATTGCATTAAAAGCCTCTAGTAACATCTCAAGTGAAGAGGAAAGTGAATCAAGCGAGTTAGATAAGGATGAATTAGCATTTATCACTAAGAGATTGGGCAACTTCTATAGGAAAAATAAAAGGTTTCCTAGAAAATTTAACAAAAAGAAATCTAAAAAAGGAGTGACAAGTAGAAAAGAAAATAAAGGTAAGAATGAACCTCCTATATGGTATCACTGCAAGAAACCAGGGCATATCAAGTCGGACTACCCGTTGCTTAAGAAAGACAAGAAGAAAAAGAAGGAAGCTATGAAGGCCACGTGGGATGATTCGAACTCCAGCGAGATGGAAAATGAATCAAGTGGACAAGAGATGGCAAATATATGCTTCATGGCGAATGAAGAAGAGGTAAATTCCTACTACTCTTCACAGAATCTTACAATGAGTCTTGTGATGAGTCTTGTGATAGTATGCCTTCATATAAGGAATTGCAAGCTGAGTTTTTTTTTTTTTCCTTACATAAAAGATTCATAAAAATTTCTAAAAGAAATATAACTCTAAAAGATCAAAATAAAGAATTAATTAAGCAACTTGAATCCCTCAAAACCATTAAAAAAGAAAAGTACTCTTGCATTAAAAAGTTAGAAGAGGAAGTAAATGAAATAACTCAAGAGTTAGGCAAAACTCATGTAGATAAATTGAATAAAAAGAATTCAGAGATAAATGAACTTAAGAAATCAATAGAGGATAAGGAGAAAATTATATATAACTTCACCAAAGGAAAAGAAAATTTTGAAAAAATGATTGGACAACAAAGACTACATGGAAATAAAGAAGGAATAGGTTATAATGGTAAAACAAATAAAAAAAAGTAAAAAATTATACATGGGATACTTTGTCAAAGAAGTCAAGCACTATGCTAGTACTTCTTCAAATAACAAACATGAACACACCACTTGCTACATGGGTAAGACTAAAGGTTATGTAATGTTCAATTGCCCACTAAAAAGAAAGTATGTTAAAGTTCAAGGAGAATGGAAAGTCAATAATGGAACTAAAAACAATACAAAGAAAGTTAAAAGAGTTTAGGTTCCAAAGACTAACACAATGTATCCCTCATTGTAGGTATGCTTTAGGACTACACCGTCAACGGATAAATGATACTTGGACAGTGGATGTTCAAGGCACATGACCGGTGATAGGACCAAGTTCACTACATTGAAACAAAATGATGGGGGATACATCACCTTCGGCAACAATGCAAAGGTAAAATTATTGGCATTGGAAGAATAGGTAAAGAACGTTCCCTTACTATTGATAATGGGCTATTAGTAAAAGGATTAAAATACAATCTTTTGAGCATTAGCCAATTAAGTGACAAAGGATTCGAAATAACATTTAAGAAAGAAAAATGTGTTATCCAAAATCCTAAGAACAATGAAAACTTGTGTATAGCCCATAGGATAAATAATGTTTATTGTATAAATATGACGACTTGCTTAATTTCCAAATTTTTTTTCCAAAATATAATAAATTCAATATCACAAAATCACAACCCTCAACTCAGCAGATCATAATCCACTTGGATCTGTGGGTACCGAGGATACATCAGAACACATAACGGAAGCCTAAGTAACAGGAAACATACAATCACAATATTATAAATACAAAAATATCTATTACATTACCATTAATACCAGAGTCCCTATATCCACTGTATTTCAGTATATACATCCCAAAAAAAAAAAAAAGATTTAGGGACATTTCCCACAAAATCCAACTGTTCCTACTAAAACTTACCCTTCAAAGAGGGTAGACCGACAGCACTAAATCAACGGGGCTTTTCCCGCTCTCCTATCTGGGGCTCCTGAAAAGTTTATAAAATTTTGGGGTGAGACACCTCTCAGTAAGGAAATTAAACTAATACTAGTGTGTGTTAATATGAGTATTCCGTGTTACACATATATCGTATAGAAACATATATAACAACCGTTATGTCATATCTAGTAAAACATATATATATATATATATATATATATATCATAATATGGCAGAACATACTTCATTTTCATAATTATATTTCATCTCATAAAATATAATACAAAAAAATTCCTGATAGGTTAGTTGGCTGTTATCATGTATTACCCCCACATGACTGGGTTGTGTGGCCCGAAGGCGGGACCTGACAATGGTTGGCTGACCACTACCAAGTCAAAAGTATAGTCTGTAAGTCTGATGGGTCTGCCAGACCTGGTCTGTACACCAGAGGCGCTCACACACTTCTTAAAAACCACATCGACCATCCAATCTCACACCACTCCATACAGCGGCGTTAACACAAATATCATGATCACGAAGACCATAGACACATAGCAACGGTACCGTGCAAGTGCTAGCCTAGACCAAGCCAACCAAGTTCTGATATCATATAACATATACTGAAACCGTGATACATGGATATCTCATATCATTAATTATCATATCAATCATATAATTTTTCATATATATCTATATCTTGAAAGATCATCGGCATGTACGCCGGTATTTCACATTTTACCATAGCTCAGCTTGTACATCGGCAAATTATAGCACAGCCCGTAAATTGGCAAATCACATCCATAGCTCGGCCCATACGCCAAAAAATCATATCATAGCACAGCCCTGGAAAATCACATCCATAGCACAGCCCGTACGCCTGCAAAATATATCCATAGCTCAGCCCATGCGCTGGCAAATCATACACATAGCACAACCTGAACGCTGAAAAAACATATAAAAATCTCGGCCCGTATGCCGGTTTTCCATTATAAAAATTCGTATCATAATTACATTTCCAGAAAACAGTATTTCATAATAATTTCTACTCATGCCACACTGAATAGGTTTTTTATATATTCAACATACCATCATTTTCAACAATCTTTTCTCAAATATAAATCATATATATGAACATATTTACTTTCCTGAAATCAATTGCTATATATACATACATTTTCTTAAAAAGGAATTAGCTTAGTTTATTCCCTTACCTGATTCTTGAAAAGCCCATAAGAAAATCTGTTTCGCACCCGCAGGGTTCCCAACTCAACACCTTGGAAACAACATTTCCCAGAACTAAAGTTCCTTATTTCTACGCGTAAAACACTTCCTACAACTGTCAATTAACCAAATACTGAGTAGAAAGCCTTACCCTAGATTTGGGATGGTTTTCACCTCAGCCCCACCGACGATTCGGTCCGACAAACTTGTAGAGAACTTTCCCAAGAGCGTCGTGGTAGCTTCAGATCGTCGATCCGGCGAAGATCCAACCCTAAATCGAAGAGAGAAGGGGGAAGGGCCATAGGATGAGAGAAAGAGGGTTTCTGCACTTAATTTCCATAAAAAATCCGAGTTCTTCACTATTTATAGGGCTGGATTCATCGACGAGCCATGTTATCTCGTCGACGAGTCCTTTAATAATTTCGTCGACGAAACCCACTCCTCATTGACAAAATTCATACTACCCAAAACCTCTCTCAGTATTTCCTCATTGACGAATCTTGTCATCGTCGACGAGGTCCTCTTATACCCTCGTCGATGAATCCCTTGTGTTCGTCGATGAGGTCCTGAAAACAGAAGTAGATTGCCTCCTTCTGTTTCCGATTTCCATTTTCCTTTCTTTTTATTATTTAAATACCATTATTTTTCGGATCATTACATTTTCCCCTCCTTATAAAATTTCTTCCTTGAAATTTACTATTCACGTAACTCGTCATCCCTTAGAAGGAAAAAGGGTCTACTTATTTTATTACTTACCCTCACTTATGGAGGAGGAATACCGTGGTTATATTACGAGTCCAGGGAGATTACATATACAAAAGAAAACTTCTCCTAAAACTAAAATGTTACACTAATTAAACCATTACATGTACCTACAAAAGAAATACTATCTAACTACTTACATTTTGCCCAATCAAACTCCTTGGAATAGATGTGGATACTTCTGTTTCATCTGTTCCTCGGATTCCCATGAAGCCTCTTCAATTGCATGATTCCTCCACCAAACTTTTACCTGAGGAATCTTCTTGTTACGTAGCTCCTGTGCTTTCCTATCCAGAATCTGTACTGGTACCTCCTCATACACCAGTGAATCACAAAGCTCTAATTCATCATAACTAATGATATGAGAAGGATCTAGAACGTATTTCCTCAACATAGCAACATGGAATACGTCGTGGATCCTGGACAACACAGGTGGTAAAGTTAGCCTTTAGGCTACCGGTCCCACTTTATTTAGAATCTCAAATGGACCGATAAACCTAGGACTAAGTGTACCCTTCTTCCCAAATCGCATAACCCCTTTCAATGGAGCTATCTTCAAAAACATATGATTACCCACATCAAATTCCAGATTCCTGTGGCGATTATCAGCATAAGTTTTCTGTCGGCTCTGAGCTGCACTGATCCTATCTTTGATAAGCCGAACCTTATCACATGCTTGTTGCACAAGCTTCGTCCCCACTACTCGCCGCTCACCCACTTCATCCCAAAACAAAGGAGAACGACATCTCCTACCGTATAGAGCCTCAAATGGTGCCATGCCAATGCTGGTTTGATAACTGTTATTGTACGCAAACTCTACTAGTGGCACAAACTGAGTCCAACTATCCCCAAAATTCAATACGCACGCACGGAGCATATCTTCTAATGTCTGTATTGTCCTCTCAGTCTACCCATCTGCCTGAGGATGGAATGTCGTGCTAAATGACAATTAAGACCCTAGTGCTTCTTGCAGACTTTTCCAAAAACATGATGTAAAACGCAGGTCTCTATCTGACACAATCGATACTGGCACCCCATGAGAATGAACTATCTCCTAAATGTAGATCTCCATTAAACAGTTGAGGGAGTAGTTGATCTTAATAGGTATAAAGTGGGCGGTCTTAGTCAAACGGTCAACAATCACCCAGATGGCATTCTGGCCATGTAATGTCATCGACAGTCTTGACACAAAGTCCATAGATATATGAACCCACTTCCACTCTGGGATAAATAACGACTGCAACTGGCTTACCGACCTCTGGTGCTCAGCCTTTACATGCTGGAACGTCAAACATTAGGCAACATACTTGGTGATCTCTCTCTTCATACCACTCCACCAGTACGACTCTCGTAGATCCCTGTACATCTTCATACTACCAGGATGAGCTGTATACAAAGATCTATGAGCCTCCTCTAGAATAGTCTTTCTGATCTCTGTATCGACAGGAACGCATAATCTGGAACAGAACCGCAAAGTTCCATCATCTGCGATACTGAATTCCTCCCCCTGACCACTCTATACTCTGTCTATCACCTTTGCTAATTCTGGGTCTTCCTTCTAGGCGGCATTAATTCTTTCTTGCGGAGTACTTTGTATTACTAGACTGGAAATACACACTGGAGAATCACTCTCTACCAACTCTATGCCGAGTCTGTCCAGATCCATCATGATCGGATACTGGATCTCCATAGCCGCCAACACTGGTTCCCTGGATTTCCTGCTCAACGCATCAGCTACCATGTTTTCTTTCCCTGGATGATAACTGATGGTACAATCAAAATCCTTATAAACTCTAACCACCTTCTCTTCCTCATATTCAATTCCTTCTGCATAAAGAAATACTTTAAGCTCTTGTGGTCGGAGAAAATCTCACACTGCTCGCCATACAGGTAATGCCTTCAAATTTTCAATGCATGTACCACTGCAGCCAATTCAAGATCGTGTGTAGGGTAGTTCTTCTCATATTTTTTCAACTGCTTGGACGCATATGCCACTACCCTACCATGTTGCATCAATACACAACCAAAGTCCCTTTAAGGACGCATCACTGTAAATGACATACCCCTCACCCCCTGATGGGATAACTAATATTGGTGTTGTGACTAATCTTTGCTTCAGTTCTTGAAAACTCTGCTCACAGCTGTCGTCCCACTCCAATCTGACATTCTTCCTCGTCAGTCATGTCAAAGGTCCTGACAAAGCTGAGAATCGCTCAACGAAACGGTGGTAATAACCAGCTAGCCCCAAGAAACTCCTAATCTCCTGGACATTTCTCAGTCTAGCCCAATTCACTACCACCTCAATCTTGCTAGGATCCACAGAAATACCATCTCCAGATACAACATGCCCCAAGAACACGGCCCTCTCAAGCTAGAATTCACATTTACTAAACTTGGCGTACAACTTTTTTTCCTGAAGTGTCTATAAAATCTGCCTCAAGTGCATCTCATGCTCCTCATAGCTCCTCGAATATACCATTACATCATCAATAAAAACAACAACAAACTGGTCTAGGTGTTGGTGGAAGACTCTATTTATCAAGTCTATAAATACCGCAGGAGCATTCGTCAAACCAAACGACATAACAAGCAGCTCGTAATGCTCGTACCTGGTCCTGAAGGCTATCTTCGGGACGTCTTCTGCTTTCACTTTTACCTGATGGTAGCCAGATCTGAGGTCAATCTTTGAATACACCTGTGTGCCCTCGAGCTGGTCAAACAAATCATTAATACGGGATAGAGGATACTTGTTCTTGATTGTCACTTTATTAATCTCCCTATAGTCTATACACATCCTCATAGTCCCATCCTTCTTTTTCATAAATAAAATTGGAGCTCCCCATGGAGATACACTGGGTCGTATGAAGCCCTTATTAAGCAGATCTTGCAATTGATTCTTCAATTCTGCCAATTCTACGGGTGTCATCTGGTACGGTACTTTAGAAATCGGCGCTGTACCTGGAAGTAGATCAATAGGGAAATCCACCTCACGATTGGGTGGCAAGCCTAGTAACTTGTCTAGGAAAACATCTATAAACTCCTTTACTACAAGCGTGCTAGTAAGTTTCAATTCATTCTCTGACATCTCTTTTACAACCGCCACAAACCCCTGACAACCACTCAGCAGTAGTCTTCTGGCCTGAATAGCTAAAACTAGCTGAGGCGGGGGTTGCACTCGCGACCCTATGAACTTGAATTCTGCTTCCCCCAGAGATCTGATTATCACTTCTCGTGCTCGGCAATCTATGCTATAAAATGTAACTGCTAGCCAATCCATGCCAAATATGACATCAAACCCATGCATGTCTAGCACTATCAGATCAGTAGACAAAGTCTTTCCTTGAATATCAACTAGACAACCACGGAGCACCCTACTACACCTCACTACTAACCCAATCCGTGTAGATACCAACAATTCAACATCTAATGATTGTGTTTCAGCCCCACATAATTTAACACACCCCAAAGATAAGAACGAGTGTGTAGCTCCTGAATCAAACAATGCAATAAATTTAAAATAAAGCATAATAACCATACCTGTCACCACGTCACCAACTGTCTCAGCCTCACCCAGCGTCAGAGTAAACACCCTGGTTGGAGCCGTATTCCTCTGCTGGCCCCCACGTGGTGCCTGATAACCTCCTCGGTATGGTCTGGGAGCTGGAACTGCACCAAGTGGGGTAGGGCAGTCTCACACCATATGCCTCAATCTACCGCAGCGATAGCTCACCACACCACCAGCTCGACACTCTCCCCAGTGCCTCCTACCACAAGTCTGACAAACTGGAGGACCCTGCCCCACCTGCACCTCTCGTCCTCCCATCTCGTGTCTCCACCCTCTGCCATAGTTTCCTTTCCTTCGCTGACCCCATCTATGACCCTGCTGGTAGCCGATAGATGCAGATCTCTTCCTTTGTCCCTGCTCCTCTACATCGAGACGCTCGCCAATCTCTGCCAAGGCCACCCTTTTGACCAACTCAGCAAAGTCCTGGATCTGCAGCACCACCACGTTCTTGAATATACTCCACCTCAAGTCTCTCTTAAACTGGGCCTTCTTTACTTCATCGGGAACAATATACGGGGAAAAACGAGAGAGCTCGATGAAACGCACTACATACTGCTGGATGGATAGTTGTCCCTACTTTAGACTCAAGAACTCTTCTACCTTAGTCTCCTTAACAGTAGCTGGAAAATATCTATCGAAGAACAATTCTTTAAACCGATCCCATGTCATGGCTATCGAAGTCACCCTCTGCTGCTCCAACAATCTCACCGCAGTCCACCACCTCTCAGCCTCTCCTGTCAGTGTATAGGTGGCAAAAAGGATCCTCTATTTCTCAGTACATTGCAACACAGTCAAGACTTTCTCGGTCTCCTACATCCATTTCTTAACAGCTGTAGGATCAACTCCACCTGAGAATGTCGGAGGATTCATCTTTGTAAACTTTTCTATAGTGCACCCACGACCTGCAAATGGACCACTCTTCTCCCTCGAGCTCCTAGCGATCTCAGCCATAACTTGCTAAGCCACGTTACGTAATACCGCATTAGAGTCGGTCCCAACTGCACCTGATGGTCCTGCTCCATCACTGCCACTCGCATGGGCACTACTTCCTCCTGGATCCATCCTTGAAACAACAAACACAACTTAGAAATTCTATCCTTATAATTTACCCACCCATCCTCACCACTTATCTCAACATTTCTAACTCATTTCTAATCCGCATTCCAACATTCTAGGAACACAACCCGACAATAGCTTACTATGGTTTTCCTGAAATCGGCACCCCAAGAAAAACACAGAAACTACCACGGAAGTCCTGCCTCTGGACTATAGAACAAAACCTTAAATCATTTCCTAAACTCTAGCATTGTTTCCACTGCATTCTAAAGTCTATAGAACCTAACAACCTAGGCTCTGATACCAAACTGTGATGACCTGCTTAATTTCCACATTTCTTTTTCCAAAATATAATAAATTCAATATCACAAAATCACAACCCTCAACTCAGCAGATCATAATCCACCTAGATCCGTGGGTACCAGGGATACATCAGAACACATAACGGAAGCCTAAGCAGCAGGAAACATACAATCACAATATTATAAATACAAAAATATCTATTACATTACCATAAATACCAAAGTCACTATATCCACTGTATTTCAGTATATACATCCCAAAAACAAAATCTATGGACATTTCCCACAAAATCCAACTGTCCCTACTAAAACTTACCCTTCAAAGAGGGTAGCTGACAACACTAAATTAGCGGGGCTTTTCCCGCTCTCCTATCTAGGGCTCGTGAAAAGTTTATAAAATTTTGGGGTGAGACACCTCTCAGTAAAGGAAAAAAACTAATACTAGTGCGTGACAACATGAGTATTCCGTGTTATACATATATTGTATAGAAACATATTTAACAACTGTTATGTCATATCTCGTAAATCATATATATATATATATATATATATATATATATACCATCATAACATGGCAGAACATACTGCATTTTCATAATCATATTTCATCTCATAAAATATAATACAAAAACATTCCTGGTAGGTTAGGTCGCTGTTGTCATGTATTACCCCCACAAGACTGGGTTGTGTGGCCCGAAGGCAAGACTTGACAATGGTTGGCCGACCACAGCTAAGTCAAAAGTACACTCTGTAAGTCTGATGGCTCTGCTAGACCTGGTCCGTACACCAGGGGTGCTCACACACTTCTTAAAAACCACATCGACCATCCAATCTCACACCACTCCGTACAGCGGCATTAACATAAATATCATGATCACGAAGACCATGGACACATAGCAACGATACCGAGCAAGTGCTAGCCTAGACCAAACCAACCAGTTTCTAATATCATATAACATATACTGAAACTATGATACATGGATATCTCATATCATTATTTATCATATTAATCATATCATTTTGCATATATATGTATATCATGAAAATTCATCGGTCTGTACGCTGGTATTTCACATTTTGCCATAGCTCGGCTCATACACCGGTAAATCATAGCACAGCCCATACGTTGCCAAATCACATCCATAGCTTCATATGCCAAAAAATCATATCATAGCATAGCCCATACACTAGCAAATCACATCCATAGCACGGCCCATACGCCGACAAAATATATCCATAGCTCAGCCCGTACGCTAGCAAATCATACACATAGCACGGCCCGTACGCCAGCAAAACATATAAAAATCTTGACCCGTACACCATTTTTCTATTATAAAAATCCATATCATAATCACATTTCCAGAAAACAATATTTCATATCAATTTCTACTTATGCAACACTAAACAGGTTTTTCATATAGTCAACATACCATCATTTTCAACAATGTTTTCTCAAATATAAATCATATATATGAACATATTTACTTTGCTGAAATCAAATGCTATATATACATACATTTTATTAAAAAAGAACTAGTTTAGTTTATCCCCTTACCTGATTCCTGAAAAGCCCCTAAGAAAATTTGTCCCGCACCCGCAGGGTTCCCAACTCAACACCCTGGAAACAACATTTCTCAAAACTAAAGTTCCTTATTTCTACACGTATAACACTTCCTACAACTGTCAATTAACCAAATACTGAGTAGAAAGCCTTATCCTAGATTTGGGATGGTTTCCACCTCAGCCCCACCAACGATCCGCTCCGATAGACTTGCAGAGAACTTTCCCCGGAGCGTTGTGGTGGCTTCAGATTGTCGATCTAGTGAAGATCCAGCTTGAAATCGAAGAAAGAAGGGGGAAGGGCTATAGGATGAGAGAGAGAGGGTTTTTGCGTTTAATTTCCCTCAAAAATCCGAGTTCTTCACTATTTATAGGGCTGGATTCGTTGACGAGCCATGTCATCTCGTTGACAAGTCCTTTAATAATTTCATCGACGAAACCCACTCCTCGTCGATGAAATTCAGACTGCCCAAAACCTCTCTCGGTATTTCCTCATCGACGAATCTTGTCTTCATCGACGAAGTCCTCTTATACCCTCATCGACGAATCCCCTGTATTCGTCAACGAGGTCTTGAAAATTTCTCTCGGTTTATTCCTTCCGCGTTCATCGACGAAGTCGACTGCCTCCTTCTATTTTCGGTTTTCATTTCCCTTTCTTTTTATTATTTAAAGTCGTTACAATAAACCTTGAGAATTTAGTAAATCAAAACATAACTTATTTGGTAGCAATGAATGAAATAAGTTGGTTATGACATAGGAAATTAGGACATGCTAGCATGGACCTTTTATCCAAATTATCTAAGAAAAATCTTGTAAAAGGATTACCAAATACTAAATTCATAAAAGACAAGATGTGCGATGCATGCCAAAAGGGAAAATAAGTCAAAACAAGCTTCAAAAAGAAAAAAATACATATCTACTAAAAGACCCCTAGAACTCTTGCACCTAGACTTATTTGGTCCAATTAGAACCTCAAGCCTAGGAGGTAAATAGTATGTTTTTGTAATAGTGGATGACTATTCAAGATTCACTTGGGTATTATTCTTAGCAAACAAAGATGAAGTCTGTGACATGCTAATCACATTATGCAAGAAATTACAAAATGAAAAGGGCTATAATGTAACA
The DNA here is from genome assembly GCF_029873635.1 of Malania oleifera. Taxonomy (NCBI): domain Eukaryota; kingdom Viridiplantae; phylum Streptophyta; class Magnoliopsida; order Santalales; family Ximeniaceae; genus Malania; species Malania oleifera. The sequence continues at coordinate 60,300,090 of NC_080428.1, forward strand.
AATTTTAGAAGTGATCAAGGTAGGGAGTTTAAAAATAAAAATATTGAAAAATTATGTAATGAACATGGAATAAACCATAATTATTCAGCACCTACGAATCCACAACAAAATGGAGTTGTAGAATGAAAAAATAGAACCCTCCAAGAAATGGCAAGAACCATGTTAAACGAAAATAATCTACCTAAATAATTTTTGGGCAGAAGCTATGAATACAACTTGTTATATTGTAAATAGGGTATCTATAAGATCAAGTATAGAAAAAACACCATTTGAACTATGGAAAGGTAGAAAACCCAATATTTCCTACTTTCATGTATTCGGATGCAAATGCTTTATCCTTAATACTAAAGATGATCTAAGAAAGTTTGATGCAAAATCTGATGGAGGAATTTTCTTAGGTTACTCAACAAATAGTAAAGCTTATAGGGTTTATAATAAAAGGACTCTTACTATTATTGAATCAATACACATAACGTTTGATGAATCAAATAATTATGACAATAAAGTTAAGACAGATGAAAAAGAGGATATCTCACAAAAAGTAGAAGATCTTGAAATAAAAGAAGAAAATAATAATGAAGCTTCAAATGAAAACACCATTGAAAATCTAGAACTACCTAAAGAATGGAGATATGCTAAAAGTCACCTAAAAGATCAAATTCTTAGTGAACCATCAAAAAGAATAACCACTAGAGCCTCATTAAAAAATATTTGTAACCATAATGCTTTCTTGTCTCAAGATGAAGCCAAAATAGAAGAAGCCTTAAAAGATGATTCTTGGATTATAGTTATGTAGGAGGAACTAAATCAATTTTAAAGGAGTCAGGTGTGGGAACTTATACCTAAACCCAAAGATAAATCAATCATAGGAACTAAATGGGTGTTTAGAAATAAAAAGGATGAAAATGGAATAGTTGTAAGAAATAAAGCTAGGTTAGTAGCACAAGGTTATAATCAAGAAGAAGGCATCGATTATGAAGAAACCTTTGCTCCCGTAGTAATAATGGAAGCTATAAGGATGCTTCTTGCCTATGCAGCACATAAAGACTTTAAATAATATCAAATGGGTGTAAAAAGTGCATTTTTAAATGGTTATATAAATGAAGAAGTCTACGTGAAACAACCTCAGGATTTGAAGACTCTAAAAACCCAAATCATGTACTCAAGTTAACTAAAGCCTTATATGGATTGAAACAAGCTCCTAGAATTTGGTATGAAAGACTAAGCAAGTTCCTTCTCCAAAACAATTTTTCAAGAGGAAAAATAGATAGCACTCTATTTATAAAAGCCAAAAATAGTGATATGCTTATAGTACAAATATATGTTGATGATATTATATTTGGAGCAACTCATGAAGACTTGTGTAATGAATTGCTACAACTATGCAAAGAGAGTTTGAAATGAGCATGATGGGAGAGTTAAATTACTTTCTAGGATTACAAATTAAACATACTAAAAATGGAACTTTCATAAATCAAACTAAGTATATTAAAGACATGTTAAAGAAGTTTGATATGGAGGAAAGCAAACCCATAGGAACCTTCATGAGCACCTCAACGAGTCTTGACAAGGATGAAAAAGGAAAACAAGTAGATACCAAGCATTACCGAGGAATGATAGGGAGCTTACTTTATCTAACAGCAAGTAGACCGGATATCATGTTTAGTGTTTGTATGTGTGCTAGGTTCCAATCGGCTCCTAAGGAATCACATCAAATCGCAATCAAACTAATTCTTAGATATTTAATAGGCACACTTGATTTAGGTTTATGCCATCCAAAGGGAACTGGCTTTGAAATGATTAGCTATTCAAATGCGGATTATGCAGGATGTAAAATAGATAGAAAGAGCACTAGTGGACTTATCACTTCCTAGGACACTCACTTGTTTCTTGGTTTTCAAAGAAACAAAAATCCATAACATTATCTACAGCTCAAGAGGAATACATAGCAGCCGGGAGCTGTTGTGCTCAAACCTTGTAAATGAAACAACAATTAAGGGACTTCAAAATACAATACCAAACAATCACTATAAAGTGTGACAATACAAGTGCAATAAATATTTCAAAGAATCCGGTATCCCATTTGTTGATTAAGGTGTAATCCCAAGAGGGGGGGGTGAATTGGATAAAAAAAATCCACTTAATTTCCTTTTACACACTTCTTATAAGTTTACCAACTACTTCTAGTTGCTCAATTATGTGTGAGTGTGGCAATCCTATCTATGCATGCAATATACTTAATTTAAATATAGCGCTGAAAATAAAGAGTAAAAGGAAGAGAGAAGACAAACGTGACTTTACGAGGTTCAGCCGACTTCGCCAATGTCCTCGTCTTGAGCAACCACTCAAGGATTCACTAAAAACCCTACTCCTTAAAGTGGGACAGAACTTCCCTTACAAATCGCTGCTTACAAGAGGTACAACTCCCTCTTTGTTCACTGCTCACAAGAGGTACAGCTTCCTCATCACACCCGGTTCACAACCCGAACCGTGTTTACAATGAAATCTGAAAATAACACTCAAAACAATGCTTCTAACAAAAGCTTGTGAGTACAATTCAATTTCCTAGTACATTAACATATGATATAACTTGAAGCTCAAGAATGTATGAAAAACGATACAATCGTTTGATGTATGATATGTGTCAACACACAAATTCGTATTTAATCAAAACTCCCAAGTGAAAATATATTTGGAATGCTTTGGAGTCCACTAGGGTTCTTGATTCACTTTGTAAAGATGCACAAGTATATTTGAAGTGAGTTATTTAACAAAAATTTGACTTGAATACAACTCAATCAAAAATCACAAAGTTCCAATATTTTAATCAAAGTAGGTTTTTCAATAAGAAGTCCAATGAACAATATATATGAATATGTGTTTATGTACTTCTTGAATCGCAAATCAATCAACCAAGCTAACAAGTTTTTTCTCAAAACATGATCTTTTCGAAAATCAATTTTTATATGTGAATACACACTCAAGATCAAAACCTCTTTCTAATGATAAACACGTAAAGAGATGAGAGGTTCTTGAAAAGTAATGACTTGACAGATCAAACCTTAATACTGGATTAAAGTTTAGTTGGATGAATGAATGCCTGTTTGATTTCAGTAGAGATTTTCCCAACGAAGATGGAAGAAGATTGAAGTGCAGAAAATCGGCTCTAGAGTTCAAGTCTTGCAATGAGATGTATATCTTTCTTGTTGTGTCGTTTAGCTTGTGTTCTAGGGTTTAGATATTCATAATATATATTATATTACCTTTAGAATTAACCTCAGCCATTGGATCAATAAGATACTTCGCGTGTCTTTTTAATAAAAAACTGATTTTTAGGCTTTCCCGTGAGTTCAGGCAACCAAACTTGACTTCAGGCTCCTGAGGGTTAACTTCAGGAGCCTGAGGTTCGAAGGTTAGGTGACCGAAGAGCCTCGGCTAGGTTCTGTCTTCTCCATTTAATTCTTCAGGCGACTGAACTTAATCTTCAGGCAACCGAAGAAATTCTTCAGGCTACTGAGGTTTGAATTTAGGCGACCGAAGTCCCCATTTTCTCAAATTTTCATTTCTAACTAAAAATTCTGCTTGGCTTCTTTTCTTGGGTCTTTCATAAAATATATTTTTCATGATTTTGAAAATGTTTCAAGGTCCATGAGAGTTTCCTAATGATGTACATGAAATGCATGAATCCTAAAACCATTCAAAGTTATAATGAGCCTCAACTTAAATCATATGAAAATATTAATACATGAGTTCTAAATACCCTTTCCTAAGATATTCTTGAACTTTGCCGCTTGCATCTTGATTCCCGTACTCTTTGAGTTCCATGGATCTTGCCAAGATTTGTTAGCTTTCTGTGCATGCTTAGTGTAAGTCCTGTTCACAAACTCAATGCACAAATCAAATATCAAGTGATTTGTCATTATCAAAACAAGATTGGACTCGTACAGTCAACAATCTCCCCCTTTTTGATGATGACAAATGTACGAGCAAAAAAATATATATAATGGGTTACGCCTAACAAGGCTCCCCCTCAATTAATGCATCAAATATTCAATGAATGAGATCAAATATTCAATGAATGACAATATGCTTATGTTTATACACAAAGTGTTTATCCTGAATCCAAATGAAATATCAAATATGCTCATAATGAATGAAATATGAAATATGCTCATAATGAATGTAATATGCTAGATTTCTCCCTTTGAATATCTCACCCTTTGCAAATTAGTTTCACCCTTTGCAACTTAGTTTTACCAAGACTCTTTGCTTCCATTTTATTATTTTTGCTTTTCCAGATTTTCTCCCCCTTTTGACATCAACAAAAAGGTGTAAACAAATAAAGCATGAGTCGATGCAACCTTATGTTCTTTTCCCCTTAGAGTTCTTAAGGTTTTGAATGTATCCAAATGTTGATACCAAATATTAATAATATTAATAATATGCACTTTCAAGTGATTAAGTCGTAAGAGATGTTGCTCCCCCTAAATTATATCATTTAATCATGATTCTAAACAACCTCTCGACTATGCATGAGACCTAATTCACGTCTAATTTGTATAAATCTATCCTCCGCAAGTGGTTTCGTGAATATATCGGCCCATTGTTCATCCGTGCATACAAACTCAAGTCTTACATCCCCTTTTTGTACATGGTCACGAAGAAAGTGATGTCGTATTTCTATGTGCTTAGTTTGTGAATGTAATATGGGATTCTTTAAGATATTTATTGCACTCGTATTATCGCATCTTATGGGAATTGTTTCATAGCTTAATCCAAAATCCTTCAGTTTTTTCTTAATGTAAATCGTTTGAGCACAACAACTACCTGCCGCTATGTATTCAGCTTCAGCTGTGGAAAAAGCGACTGAATTTTGTTTCTTGGAAAACCAAGAGACCAAGGAGTGTCCTAAGAAGTGACAAGTACCACTAGTGCTCTTCCTATCCACTTTACTACCAGCATAATCAGCATCTGAATAACTAAGAATCTCAAATGATGTGTGCTTAGGATACCATAACCCAATGTCCACAGTTCCTATCAAATATCTAAGTATACGTTTAACAGCTAGCAAGTGAGACTCTTTTGGAGCAGACTGAAATCTTGCGCACAAATATACATTAAACATTATATCTGGTCTACTGGCAGTCAAGTATAACAAGCTACCTATCATTCCACGATATAGTTTGACATCTACTAATATACCTTGTTCATCTTTATCTAATTTCAATGAAGTGCTCATAGGTGTACCTAGTATTTTTTCGTCTTCCATGTTAAATTTTTTTAGTAGGTCTCTAATATACTTTGATTGATTTATGAAAATTCCATGATTTACTTGTTTAATCTGAAGTCCTAGGAAGAAATTTAGTTCACCCATCATGCTCATCTCAAATTCATTTTGCATTGTATTGGCAAATTCATTACACAATTCTTTATCAGTAGCGCCAAAGATAATGTCATCTACATATACTTGCACTAGGAGAATATCATCTTTCTTAGTCTTTATGAACAGGGTTGTATCTATCTTTCCTCTTATAAATCCATTTTCTAATAGAAATTCACTTAGCCTTTCATACCAAGCTCTAGGAGCTTACTTTGAACCGTACAAGGCCTTTGTTAGTTTATAAACATGATCTGAGTTCTTATGATTTTCAAACCCAGGGGGTTGTTCTACATACACTTCCTCATTTATGTAGCCATTTAAAAATGCACTTTTCACGTCCGTTTGATATAACTTGAAATCCTTAAACGCTGTGTATGCTAATAACATTCGTATGGCTTCCATCCTAGCTAGTGGGGCAAATGTTTCATCAAAATCTATACCTTCTTCTTGGTTATATCCCTGAGCTACTAATCTAGCCTTATTTCTCACAACTATTCCATTTTCATCTTTCTTATTCTTATATATCCATTTGGTCCCTATGATTGACTTATCCTCTGGTCTGGGAACTAAAGTCTATACTCTATTTCTTTCAAATTGATTGAATTCCTCTTGCATGGATAGCACCCAAGATTCATCCTCTATAGCTTCACTTACATTCTTAGGTTCTTCTTGTGATAAAAATGCATAATGACTCATCATGTTCCTAAGAGAGGAGCGAGTGGATACTCCTCGTAGTGGTGATTACGCATCAAAATTGCGTAATTGGGCATTTTAACCCGGGCTTTATGGTTTATATTTTTAATTAAATGTCCAAAATTGTCCAATATTTTAATAAAGTGCCAAAATCATCATTTTTGAACTTTATTACACTATTTATGAAGTTTTGGTAATTTTTTGTCGCGGGTAAATTCCCAGGAACCAAAACCGACACCTGTTCGTAGTTTGTGTATAACTTTTCCGTCCGAGCTCCGATCGAGACGATTAAAATTTATGGAGAAAGAGGAAAGGATTATCTACAACTTTTGTGTTTTGAGCTTTGTGAGATAGGGGCTCCAAAAGAGTCATATTTGCGATGAACAGAGAATGAAAAAATATAACAATCCGGGTCGGGTCTCCTATCCGGATCCGGGTCTAGGGTCTTCCCCCCTATCCTTAAATTCCCTTCTCGTTCTCCCCTGTTCGGCCGGCAGCCCCATGATGGTTCTCCTCTCCTCCTCCTCTCCTTCTTCTTCTTCTTCTTCTTCTTCTTCTTCTTCTTTAGTTTGCTTTGCTTCATTCCATCTTGCTCTCTTCTCTTCCCTTTACTTTCTCTCCCTCACTCTCTCCCTCTCTCTCTGTTTCTCATCCCAGCTCCTCTGTACCAGGCTCTTCCCCAGCAGGATCTGTTGCTGCAGCCAAGCAACCAGAGCATAACTCCACACAGCAAATCCTCCAGCACTGCCTGCAACTTGCTGCAACAACCTCGAAGCCACGCACCAGCCCCTGCTCCTCCAGCACTGCCCAGCCAGCACCTCTGCAAATTCACGGCACACAGCAGCAGCTCCCTTGAAGACCTGAGGAGACCCAAGCAGCAGCAGCAGCTATGCTACCTATGGAAACACCCGGGAGCATCATCATCTCTCTCTCTTCTTCTTCTTCCTTTCTTTCTTTCATTTATTTCTTTTGATGGATACTATTGTTTTTATTATTATTTATCTATGTTACTTGCAAGTTCGAATTTTAATGTTTTATTTTGTAATGGTTATTTAATTGTTTTTTTTTTGTGTGTTTTGTTTTGTTTTGTCTTCCCATAAATTAGTAGAGATTAATTTAGTTGTTCTCTTCTCTTAAAAAATTTTAATTTTTAATTGAAGTTTGATTTAGTTTAGGTTTCTTCTTATTAAAGTTCGTATTTTTATATATTGTCTGGGTATTTCTTAAGTTTTCAAAATACTAAAATTTGGTTCGAGTTCTTGATTTTTATTAAAGTTTCGATTTTTAGTGCATGTTTGTGTCTGTTTAAGTTTCCATTCCCGCGTGCTTTAGTTCCGTGTCCAAAAATACCATCTTTAATTAGTGTGTGCTCCGATGTTCCCTTGAGTAGGTTGGGATTTCCATTAGTGTTCTTTAGTTCAATGCGTGTGTGTGTTGGGTTTAGTTTCCCTTGGGTGTTTTTAATTCCATGTTTTAGGTTACCATCTTTAAACTAACGCGTGTTAAGTTTCCTTGAGTAAATTAGAATTTCCATTAGTGTTCTTTAGTTCAATGCATGTTAGTTTTAGGAATTTAATTTACATGTCATTTAATTCATAAAAAGTGAAATGAATGATCTTGAAATCTTGAATCTGAACAGAGTTCAGTAACTTTTATTTTTCGATTAGGCGAACGTAAAATCTGAGATTAAAACGCATTCCCTGAGGAGACGATCTAGCCCTTGGGTTTAATATTACACGACAGAACTCCTATACTTGGGATAGCTTCCGAGCTACTCATTTTTCGAGTGAGTCAAGTTTTTGGCGCCGTTGCCGGGTAATGTCGTTCTTAGTCTCAATTTTGAGTTTTTCTCGTCATTTTTATTAGTTTTAAGAAAAAGGAAAAAAAAGCAAAAAAGCAAAAAAAGAAAAAAATCGAGTTTTGAAAAATGGCTGCACCTGCACCGCCCACGATAATGGACTTTTTGTAGCTTGAATATGCCACTGCATCCTCTTCCACTGTTTTGCCTTATGATGAGCTTAATTTTATGATGCTTCGTGGGAGGACGTCACTGCTACCCGAGTTCTACGGGACGAAATTTGAGTGCCCTTATCAGCACCTAGCAGAGTTTGACTTAACCTGCAACATGTTTTTCTCTCATGCTAGAGCTGACGAATCTACTAGACTGAATTTATTTCTTGCTACTTTGCAGGATAGGGCACTGATTTGGTTTCATTCTATGAGACCTTATTCTATCACTAATTGGGTTGATATGGAGCGTGAATTCCTGCATGTGTTTTGTCCCTCATAGAGATTCTTAATTTTGTGCAGCAGGATGACGAGACATTTCGGGCTTGCTGGGAGCGATTCAAGGATCTACTAAGCACTTGCCCACATCATGGGTTCGACTCATGGAGGTTAGCTAATTATTTTTATACTGCTCTTACCCCTAATTGCAAGTGTTTTGTCCAGACTATGTCTAATGGAGAGCCCGTTAGTGAGGATCCAGATTAGGTATTATCATTCTTTGATTACTTAGCTGACAATGTCCCACGGTGCAATACAAGATACACTCAGGCACCCATGACTGCACACCCTTCCAGCACAATTAGTGGTGGAGATGTATACAAGCCACCAAACTGCCCAAACAACCCTTCGTCTCAATATCAGCCACAATAGATATCTCCGAGCTATACATCGTCAGACCTTTTTGAGGATAGCATAACACAGATGGCGAACATGCTCCAACAATTCATGCAAACTCAAGTCGATCATAATAATGAATTGCGGGATACCATTAATGCGATAAGCACGTAGTTGGACATCTTAGAAAACGAAGAATTGCCTATGGAACCTCAACCTAGTCCTCAAGAGTACCAGCAGCCACACCAACAAATGCACGATGTTTCTCTTGAGGCAGCAGAGGTCGCCATCACTTTAAGAAGCGAGAAAGAATTTCCCCAACCTAAGATGCTCATCGTCGGACAACCAGTTGTCCCAGCATTAGAAGTCACGGCTGAACCAGAAGAGGTCAAAGAAAAATCAGAAGAAACGGGGCCACAAGTGGAGCAGTTAGTTGATGAGGAGATTGATACTCATACAAAGTACGAACCTGTGGTACCTCGTACTCCGAGCTCAAAAATCATGAAACCGTCACTCTCGCCTGAATCAGATGATAAGGAGCTTAATGTGGAGGCAGACTCTTACAGTGGTATGATGATATGTACACCTGATAAAGAGGGTGACCAGTCTGGTGAGCATATAATTTTCAAAGAACCAGGCAAAACCTTTAATGTTAATGCTTCTGAAGAACTACAGGTAATTGCTCCAATAACTTCTCATCACACGTTAGTTCATAAAGAAGCACATTTCCTGGACACAATGTTGAATAAAGACCCTTTCTTATCCACACACGAGGGTCGACCTGCACACAAATTGTTTGGTATTTTGACACGCATTGATTTATTTGAGGTTGATTTTCGTGCAGGTATGAAGACTGATCCACTGTGGCGGCTCGCAATTTATAGACCTGCAGCCACCAGACGAAATTCCTCCTGAGCCTCCGCCAAACAATTGTGATGGTTTTCTTTCCCTTATTTTACTTTCTTTTTATCTTATTTTATTTTTAGTTAGTTTTCAGGTCCATTTTCTCGTAGTTCGATTTTTGTTTTCCATTATTTCGTCACTCAGGTACGCTTTAATTTTCCCATGCACAGTCTTTTCTCTTTTCCCTATGCTTTCACATTGAGGACAATGTTCCACTTTAGTTGGGAGGGATGAACATTCGCATGTGACACTGTGCACGTACACGTATTGGGTTTTAAAAACAAAAAAATAAAAAATAAAAAAGAGAGAGAAAGAAAAGAGGAGCACTGAAAAATTACATTGCACTATGCTATGCTTAATATTGCATATACCTTTCATATACTTGCGTATAACTTAAGAATGACACACTTGAGTCAATCATGTGTAGTTTCTCTTTATATGATTTTATGACTCCATGAAGAACTGATTGGTAGTACACTCGTGTTAATTTGGCTATATAATTTCCTGTATTTACATGACATCTCACGAGGCTAAATAAACACATTCACGTGATTCATTGCACTTAGGGTTTCCTGTGAGCATTAAGAGAATACCCGTGGCGACTATGACACCTTGTGAGATATCTTTAAGCTATTTATCGTCGTTTTGAGCGTTAATATCAAATCAGAATTCACAGAACTCAATTCTTTTTTTCTGGATGATTCCTTGTACACTAGTCTTTATTTTTGATTTACTAGCCTAGAGGTGATACCTAGTGGGGAGATAGAAACCTAGGTCTTGTAGCCTACTCAAAATGTGAAGGCTGAGCCACCCCTAGAGATAGACTTAATTCATGAACCCCTATTCAAGCTCAATTCCCATTGATGGTATGAAGATTACAAAAGAAGTGTTATGATTGTCCTTATTGCTCAAGAAAAGACAGAAAATAAAGAATGAGCAGGAAAAAGAATAAGCAATACACATGTGCATGAAATGAAAAGTCAATGCCGGCCCAAATACATATCACAAAAATTCAAGGACGACACATATTTTCCACATATGAAGATGCTTCAACCGGTTAATGCCTCAGATGTATTCACGACAAGTTTGTGAGTAAGTTGATCTAGGGTGGTCTCGGTTGGATATGGCGAGTAGGTGAGAAGATGCTAGGGTGGAGGACCCGACACCTTATAGATAGGCTAGATCCTTTCCAGACTAGTCCACTCCATATACTTAGCGTTGTTTCTTTTAATATGTGGGATGTTTGATTGCGACACTCCTCCTCACATATAATGAGTGAACCCATTCCTTTTGAGTGTTTTTGAGGGTATACCAGTTAGGCCGAGTCAAAGCGATCGTTCTATAGGTGTCCACTGGTGTCCTAGGTGTACTGAGTCACACATATCACACACACCTCGAGAGTTTACCTGTTTATACTCAAGCTTATATGATTACATTAACTCTGACTATGCCACTGATTAACTTCATGTGAGTATACTACTCTCAAATCACATATAAACGATGAAACTTGCATGAGTGACGTGCTTTGGAGTCGTGTGCATTGAATATGAACGAGCTTGTGTGAAATTTAGTTATGTTCTTGTATGTGAAGTGGTATAGTTATATCGCATATGCAATGAATTCATGATTACTGGAGTATGTAGTTGTAGACACCACCCTGAGATTCATTCACGTCATTTGTTAGAGACTAGCAAAATGTTAGTTGGGGGGTGTGATTACACGTCAAAATTGCGTAATTGGGCATTTTAACCCGGGCTTTACGATTTATATTTTTAATTAAATGTCCAAAATTTTCCAATATTTTAATAAAGTTCCAAAATCATCATTCTTGAACTTTATTACACTATTTATGAAGTTTTGGTAATTTTTTGTCGCAGGAAAATTCCCGAGAACCAAAACCGACACCTATTCGTAGTTTGTGCATAACTTTTCTGTCCAAGCTCCGATTGAGATGATTAAAATTTATACAGAAAGAGGAAAGGATTATCTACAACTTTTGTGTTTTGAGTTTTGTGAGATACGGGCTCCAAAAGAGTCAGATTTGTGATGAACAGAGAATGAAAAAATATAACAATCCGGGTCGGGTCTCCTATCCGGATCCGGGTCTAGGGCTTTCCCCCCTATCCTTAAATTCCCTTCTCCTTCTCCCCTGTTCGGTAGGCAGCCCCATGGGGGTTCTCCTCTCCTCCTCCTCTCCTTCTTCTTCTTCTTCTTCTTCTTCTTCTTCTTCTTCTTCTTCTTCTTTAGTTTGCTTTGCTTCATTCCATCTTGCTCTCTTCTCTTCCCTTTACTTTCTCTCCCTCACTCTCTCCCTCTCTCTCTGTTTCTCATCCCAGCTCCTCTGTACCAGCCTCTTCCCCAGCAGGATCTGTTGCTGCACCCAGCAACCTGAGCATAACTCCACACAGCAGATCCTCCAGCACTGCCTGCAACTTGCTGCAACAACCCCGAAGCCACGCACCAGCCCCTGCTCCTCTAGCACTGCCTAGCCAGCACCTTTGCAAATTCACGGCACACAGCAGCAACTCCCTTGAAGACCTGAGGAGACCCAAGCAGCAGCAGCAGCTATGCTACCTATGAAAACACCCGGGAGCATCATCATCTCTCTCTCTTCTTCTTCTTCCTTTCTTTCTTTCATTTATTTATTTTGATGGATACTATTGTTTTTATTATTATTTATCTATGTTACTTGCAAGTTTGAATTTTAATGTTTTATTTTGTAATGGTTATTTAATTGTTTTTTTTTTTTTTTTTGTGTTTTGTTTTGTTTTGTCTTCCCATAAATTAGTAGAGATTAATTTAGTTGTTCTCTTCTCTTAAAAAATTTTAATTTTTAATTGAAGTTTGATTTAGTTTAAGTTTCTTCTTGTTAAAGTTCGTGTTTTTATATATTGTCTAGGTATTTCTTAAGTTTTCAAAATACTAAATTTTGGTTCGAGTTCTTGATTTTTGTTAAAGTTTCGATTTTTAGTGCATGTTTGTGTCTGTTTAAGTTTCCCGCGTGCTTTAGTTCCTTGTCCAAAGATACCATCTTTAATTAGTGTGTGCTCCGATGTTCCCTTGAGTAGGTTAGGATTTCCATTAGTGTTCTTTAGTTCAATGCGTGTGTGTGTTGGGTTTAGTTTCCATTGGGTGTTTTTAATTCCATGTTTTAGGTTACCATCTTTAAACTAACGCGTGTTAAGTTTCCTTAAGTAAATTAGGATTTCCATTAGTGTTCTTTAGTTCAATGCATGTTAGTTTTAGGAATTTAATTTACATATCATTTAATTTATAAAAAGTGAAATGAACGATCTTGAAATCTTGAATCTGAACTGAGTTCAGTAACTTTTATTTTTCGATTGGGCGAACGTAAAATCTGAGATTAAAACGCATTCCCTGAGGAGACGATCTAGACCTTGGGTTTAATATTACACGACAGAACTCCTATACTTGGGATAGCTTCCAAGCTACTTATTTTTTGAGTGAGTCAAGTGGTTCACCTATTATTTGATCTATGGGATGATTCTTTATGTATTTCCTTCTCTAGGTGGTGCATTTACCTCAGTTGTAATTTCTTCAATTTCAATGGATGGTTCTCTAAGTTCAATTTTCTTTTCTGAATCATTCTCAATTGATAGTTCTTTTAGTTCCTTGTTTAATTCAAGTTCATCTTCATCAATTCTTTTGGAGAAGGGATTTGTCTCATCAAACACTACATGAATAGATTCTATGACTATCAATGTTCGTTTATTATACACTCTAAAGGCTTTACTATCTAAGGCATACCCTAGGAAGATACCTTCATCAGATTTTACATCGAATTTTTCTAAATGCTCATTGTCTCGAAGCACAAAACATTTACAGCCAAAAACTTGAAAATATGATATGTTTGGTCTATGGCCATTCCATAACTCGTAAGGAGTCTTATTAAGTGATGGTCTCATTAGAACTCTATTTAGTACACAGCAGGCGGTATTCACTGCCTCGGCCCAAAAGTATTTGGGTAATCTATGTTCATTAAGCATAGTTCTGTCCATTTCTTGTATAGATCTATTCTTTCTTTCAACTACGCCATTTTTTTATGGTGTTCTAGGAGCTGAAAAATTATGGGCAATTCCTAATGAGTTGCAATAGTCTTCCATGCCTTGATTTTTAAACTCTCTACCCCTATCACTTCAAATTTTGGTAATTGTGTATCCCTTTTCATTTTGTACTCTCTTGCATAGGTTTATAAAATTTTCACATGTTTCATCTTTATGACCTAAGAACAGTACCCATGTGTATCTTGAGAAGTCATCAACAATGACAAAAACGTATGATTTTCCTCCTAAACTCTGAATTTGGTTTGGTCCAAATAAGTCTAAGTGCAGCATTTGAAGTGGCCTAGTAGTAGAGATCTCTTTCTTCTTCTTAAAGCTTGTTCTTGCTTGTTTTCCTAGTTGGCATGCATCACAGATTTTATCTTTCACGAATTTTGTCTTGGGCAGTCCCTTAACTAATTCTTTCTTAACTAATTTTGAAATTAAATCCATGTTTGCGTGTCCTAATCTCCTATGCCAAATCCAACTTATTTCATTCATAGCAGATAAGCATGTCACACTTTGTGAAGTTAGGTTATCAAAACTTGTGGTATATACGTTTTCATGTCGCTTAACAATGAACAATATCTTATTATCAGTTTTGTGTTCAACTATGCACTTGTCATGTTCAAATGATACTTTGTAGCCTTTATCACATAGTTGACTTATGCTCAATAAATTGTGCTTTAGACCTTCAACTAATAAAACATCATCAATAATGAGTGAGGAATCATTACCGACTTTACCGACACCTGTGATCCTTCCCTTAGCATTATCTCCAAAAGTAACAAACCCTTCATCCTTGAGTGTGAAGGATGTGAAGTTTGATTTGTCTCTGGTCATGTGGCGTGAGCATCCGCTATCCATATACCATCTATCTTTTGAATATGTGGATCTTAAGCAAATCTGTAAAACACAATTAAACAACTAGCTTTGGTACCCAGATTGTCTTGGGTCCAGGAGGGTTAGTGCTAGTTTGACCTTTCATCTTCCATACTCTCTTAATTTGTACATCTTTATTTTTCAAAGGGCAATCAAATTTTATGTGACCCAACCTTCTACATTTAAAGCATGTAGTATATCTATAATGATTCTTAGTTGGAGCAAATGACTTTGATTCTTTTGTGAAATACCCCATGTAAAGTTATTTTTTCCTTATATTTTCTTTACCATTAAAACCAAACCCTTCTTTATCTAGAGAATTTCTTTGAGATCCTAAGAGCTTTTCAAAATTGTTTTGTCCTTTAGTAAATTTACAGATAATTTCAACTTTGTCTTTCAAGTCCTTTTCTAACTCCTCAATTCTCAACTCTTTATTCTTTATGAAAGATGCATGGAATTCATTTTGGTGTTCAACAAGATTTGAAAGTTCTTTGACTTTGCTTCTTAACTCAGAAATTTTATTTATTTTCTTCTCAAGCATTTTAATAGTGTATAGGTATTCTTGTTTCAGTTTATCATATGACATCATATCATTTTCATTTTCATATTCACTAGAGTAGTATGAAGATGATGAACGAGAGGATTGTACCTCGAGGTCATCATGTGCTATTAGATATAGATTGGCAACCTCACCGTCGCTGGATTCATATTCTGAACTGCTAGTGCTGTGTGTATCCCAGCCGACTTTCAGCGCCTTCTTCTTTTTCTTTGAAGCTTTTATGAGTTTGGGGCACTCGGGCTTAATGTGTCCAACTTCTCAGAAATTGTAGCATGTTGGTGGATCCTCCTTCTTTTTCTTCATGCTTTGCTCTCCTCTTTCTGATTTAGAGTTTTGAAATTTTCTGTTGAACTTTTTGTTCTTCTTTAAGAACTTTCTGAACTTCTTTGTTAGCAAGGCCATGTCATCATCCGTTTCAGAATCGCTTCCTTCACTTAAGTAGCTTGATGATGCCTTAAGTGCAGTGACCTTCTTAGCTTTGCTTTGTTCATTTTTCCTCTCGTTTGTCGCCAGCTCATAGGTGATAAGTGATCCAATGAGTTCGTCCAGCGACATCTCCTTGAGATTTCTCCCTTCTGCTATTGCAGTAGCTTTAGCTTCCCACACTGGAGGTAATCCCTTGAGTATTTTCCTAATCAACTCATAAGAAGGGTAAGTTTTTCCAAGAGCATTTAAAGAGTTAATGATATGTGTGAATCTAGTGTACGTGGATTGTATGGATTCATCAACCGTCATTTTAAATGCTTCATATTCACTAGTGAGCATTTCTATCCTACTATCCTTTACTTCCTTAGTGCCTTTATATGTAACTTCTAATTTTTACCAAATTTCTTTAGCTGAGTTACATGCCATTACCCTATTAAATTCATTTACGTCTAGTGCACAGAAGAGTACATTCATGGCAGTGGCATTACTTTGAACTGACTTCCAATCCTCTTCAGTATATTCATCTTCAGTTTTAGGTACATTAATCTTATCAATTACTTTCATGGGAATGTGATTTCCCTTAGTCACAATTTTCCAAACCTTCCAATCTACGTTCAGTAAATATATGCACATCCTACGTTTCCAATAAGGTGTAATTTACACCACAGAAAATGGGTGGTCTAGTGGATGAGTGTCCCTCACCAAATGGAGTTACACCAATGTGTGCCATGTGATCGTTTTACAAATTAACTATCAAGTCAAAGTAAACCCGCTCTGATACCAAATGTTGATTAAGGTGTAATCCCAAGAGGGGAGGTGAATTGGATAACAAAAAATCCACTTAATTTCCTTTTACACACTTCTTATAAGTTTACCAACTACTTATAGTTGCTCAATTATGTGTGAGTGTGGCAATCCTATCTATGCATGCAATATACTCAATTTAAATATTGCGCGCGGAAAATAAAGAGTAAAAGGAATAGAGAAGACAAACGCGATTTTACGAGGTTCAGCCGACTTGGCCTACATCCTTGCCTTGAGCAACCACTCAAGGATTCACTAAAAACCCTGCTCCTTAAAATGGGACGGAGCTTCCCTTACAAAACACTGCTTACAAGAGATACAGCTCCCTCCTTATCCACTGCTCACAAGAGGTACAGCTTCCTCCTCACACCTGGTTCACAACCCGAACCGTGTTTACAATGAAATCTCAAAATAACACTCAAAAAAATGCTTCTAACAAAAGCTTGTGAGTACAATTCAATTCCCTAGTACATTAACATATGATATAACTTGAAGCTCAAGAATGTATGAAAAACGATACAATCGTTTGATGTATGATATGTGTCAACACACAAATTTGTATTTAATCAAAATTCCCAAGTGAAAATATATTTGGAATGCTTTGGAGTCCACTAGGGTTCTTGATTCACTTTTTAAAGATGCACAAGTATATTTGAAGTGAGCTATTTAACAAAAATTTAACTTGAATACAACTCAATCAAAAATCACAAAGTTTTCCTTCAAGTTCCAATATTTTAATAAAAGTAGGTTTTTCAATAAAAAGCCCAATGAACAATATATATGAATATGTGTTTATGTACTTCTTGAATCGCAAATCAATCAACCAAGCTAACAAGTTTTTTCTCAAAACATGATCTTTTCGAAAATCAGTTTTTATATGTGAATACACACTCAAGATCAAAACCTCTTTCTAATGATAAACACGTAAAGAGATGAAAGGTTCTTGAAAAGTAATAACTTGACAGATCAAACCTTAATACTGGATTAAAGTTTAGTTGGATGAATAAATGCCCTTTTGATTTCAGTAGAGATTTTCCCAACGAAGATGGAAGAAGATTGAAGTGTAGAAAATCGGCTCTAGGGTTCAAGTCTTGCAATGAGATGTATATCTTTCTTGTTGTGTCACTTAGCTTGTGTTCTAGGGTTTAGATATTCATAATATATATTATATTACCCTTAGAATTAACCTCAGCCATTGGATCAATAAGATACTTCGTGTGTCTTTTTAATAAAAAACTTATTTTTAGGCTTTCCCGAGAGTTCAGGCAACCGAACTCGACTTCAGGCGCCTGAGGTTCCAAGGTCAGGTGACCAAAGAGCCTCGGCCAGGTTCTGTCTTCTCCGTTTAATTCTTCAGGTGACTGACCTGAATCTTCAGGCAACCGAAGAAATTCTTCAGGCTACTGAGGTTTGAGTTCAGGCGACCGAAGTCCCCATTTTCTCAAATTTTCATTTCTAACTAAAAATTCTGCTTGGCTTCTTTTCTTGGGTCTTTCATAAAATATATTTTTCATAATTTTGAAAACGTTTCAAGGTCCATGAGAGTTTCCTAATGATGTACATGAAATGCATGAATCCTAAAACCATTCTAAGTTATAATGAGCCTTAAATTAAGTCATATGAAAATGTTAATACATGAGTTCTAAATACCCTTTCCCAAGATATTCTTGAATTTTGCCGCTTGCATCTTGATTCCCGTACTCTTTGAGTTCCATGGATCTTGCCAAGATTTGTTAACTTTCCGTGCATGCTTAGTGTAAGTCCTGTTCACAAACTCAATGCACAGATCAAATATCAAGTGAGTTGTCATTGTCAAAACAAGATTAGACTCGTAGAGTCAACAACATTCAAGAACCAAACATATTGATATACGGCATCATTTCTTAAGAGATAATGTAGATAAGAAAGAAATAGTACTTGAATTTGTTAACACTCATGTTGTCCTAACAAGGTCTTTCAATCAGTTTTGGTGATAACAAATAAAGGACAATTTAACTTGGAAAGGTTGAGTTTTTGTGTTTCAGGAAATAAGGATTAAGTATGGATCAAGTGAAGTTCAAGAATGGATGAAGTGTGGATCATCAAGGAAGTTAAAGTAACAAGTGATTCAAAGAGAAACAAAGGCATTGGCTGATAAAGCTAGCTCAAGCAAATATCCAAAGAACTTCAAAAGCAAAAAGATTGAGAATGATATCAAGCATGGCATATAAAGTCTTAGGAAACACATTGTAAGTATTTCAAAGTTAAATATCGTTGGAAATATGTTTTGAAGCTTTTCCAAGAGATTATAAGGACCTAAAAACCTATTTAGGATTATTGAAACAAGTTTTAAAAAAATCAAACTAAGAGAGCAAATCAGTTTTTAAAATGAAGAAAATCATTTTAGCAGTTTTTGTATGCTCAGATGACTGAACTTTTAGTTCAGACGACTGAAGTGGCAACTTCAAATGGCTGAACTTCATGTTCAGATGTCTGAAGAATTACTTCAGACATCTGAACAATAAGCTCAGACGTCTGAAGATTTTCTGGGAAGAAACAGGAACAGGAAGTAGCTGTTCAGATGACTGAACTTGTATCTTCGGTCATCTAAACCCGAGTCTTCGGTCGCCTAAACCCTACTTTGGTCATCTGAACCTATGTCCAGTTCATTTTTTAAAGAGTCTCAAGAACTTCAGATGACTGAACTTGACTCTTCAGTCATTTGAACACTGTTCAATGAGCAAATTTTTTAAAATCTAATATTTTATAAAATAGCTGTTTGGGTTTCAAATTTTCTAACAACTTGGGAAACTCTCTAAGGAAACTTTTTCAACAAGGAAACTTGTTTGAAAGCCTACAAATACATGGTTTGTGTAAATCAAAATATACCAAGCATTGAAAATCTCTTATAAGCTCTCTTGCTCTCAAAGTCTCACCTTGATCAATCTTTTGCAAACTGAAAGTGCTGTGATTCTAATATTCTTGTTCATCAATTCCTGAAGTTAGATTGCTGATTTCTCATCTGGAGAAAAGGAATTTGATGAAATCCTTGTTAAGCTTCAAAAGTGTATTTCTTTCTTGATATTAATCTTTTGAAGTACATAGTTTCAATTTGTTCTAACCTACTCTTTGATTGAGCATCTCTTGTACACCAGCTTCTTGTTATATCTCTTGTAGATTTTGGATGATTCCAGGTTGTCGGATTGTTAACCAAACAAGGGTATATTGTTTGGAGAAGGCGGGCTCTAGCCTTGGCCAAGGAGTGATTGTAAATAGGGGTTGTTCCACCCAGTAACGGAACTGCTATAGTGGAACCCTTCGGTATTTTGCCAAAGGTGAGGACGTAGGCTGTGTTGAAGCTGAACCTCGTAAAAACCTTGTGTCTTTCTCTCTTCTTTACTTCCTATTTTCTGTACAAGCTATTGTTGTGTGATTTAAAGTGCAGGTTGTAGGTTCTAAAGTTAGAAATAAATAAAGACTCTTGATATTTTGAAAGTACGTTTTGATTGACCGTTTGCGGAAACCCAAAAGGGAGTACGTTGGTTAATCTGCGGAAATCTTGATCAAGAGAAGTGCATACGAAGAGGTTATCTAAAGAAGGTTGTGAACATCTACAGGGAAATTGATAAAAGAACTAAGATTCTTACTTAAGTGGTTGAATTGTTTAAGTTTAATTGATTGGCTTGAGAATTTAAATTTCAGTATTTTTAAGTGTGATTATTAGTTATTTATTGTGTTTTTCTTGGTGTCATAAACAAAGCTTAAAAAATATTAAAATTGAAAAGAATCCAATGCACCCCCCTCTTAGGAAGCTATTCCTAATTTCAACTCACAATCAATTAGCTGATATATTTACAAAACCATTAGCTGAAGATCAATTTGTATTTATCTGATGGGAATTAGGAATGTTAAATGTAAGTGAAGTTAACTAAGAAAGAAGAGAACAGTTGTTCAGGGTAGATGACTGCCAGATAGCTAGCAGGCAACTGGTAGGTTACTATCTATGTAAAAAGACAGTGGACAGTCGACTATCAACTTGGGACAGACGTCTGTCTCACGACAGGTTGTATTCATTTAACATGAAAAACACTCCTTTTAAACCCTCAGACGCCTGTCCATTCGTCTCCCCTTCCCTAAACCAGCTATTCTTCATTTCTTCTCAAAGTTTCTCCTCTCCAAACTTCCTTCCAACGACAATCCATCACAACCCTAATTCCTATAAACCTAGGGTTTCTTGAATTTCAGCATTCATCAAAATGGCTCGTACCAAAATAGTGGGGGGAAAGGACAGAGCATCCTCTTCTTCTTCAAAGGCTACAAGCAACAACAACATAGAGAAATGGCTGATTTCATATCACGCAAAAGCGTTGTATCAAAATCAAGTCTCTGCAATCGATCCAATGTTTTGTAAGGTATTAGATGTTACTTTCTTTGAAGAAAACTTCCCTGAAATTCTTGAATTGTTCAAAAATATTGGATGGGATAAGTTTGTTCTTCACCAAGTTAAGGGATACTATCTTGGCTAGATTAAACTTTTTTACTCAAACTTGGTCAAGAAAGACATTGGATTTGATTCTGAAGTTTTTGGCCAAAAGATAACACTTACTCCACACTCATTATAGAAAATACTTCGTATCAAGCATGGGGATTTTGAGTGCAATCCAGTAGAAAAACAATGGACTATGGAGCAGGGTTTTTCACCGTAAGAATTTTTGTCTCTTGTGATGAACGATCAACCCGTCTATTTTGGACATCCTCCACCATACAAAAAGCTCAATCATCAAGCACAAATCCTTCACAAGATCATTGCATATAATATAATTTCGAGGTCTGGATCCTTTGATCATGTGTCTTTCTTCGATTGCTTCGTAATGTGGTGCGTATTAAAAGGGAAGAAATTAGATTTAGCTAGCATCATACTAAAATAGATGGTCATAAAGCTCAAATCTCCCAGAATTGGGCTTCCATATGGAGGCATTTTTTCCTTGGTCTTCGCTCATTTTCAAGTCCTCACTCCATCTTCAAAAATAGTAAAGCGAACCCATTACCATGTCTTCTCCTCTACTACACTCAAAGGATGGGTCACAAAAAATATACCGAGGGATCGATGTTTAAGAGAAATAGACTGGCAAGACCAGCACCAAGAGATCCTAACCCAAGACCAGAAGAAGCTGATATGCCTACATGGTTTGTTCCATTTTATCAGAATTATACTAGCTTCAGTTCTGAAATAAGGGAAAATTTTGCTTCTCTTCAAGAAAAGATCTCAAACATTGATAAAAAATAAACTTTACTGGATAATCGCATTGCCAAGATAGAACACCATGTCACACAAAATGTCACTGACTTAGACAAAGAGAGTAATGAAAATGATGAAGAAGAAGAAGCTGAAAATGAAGAAGGAGAAGAAGAAGAAGAAGAAGAAGAAGAAGAAGAAGAAGAAGAAGAAGAAGAAGAAGAAAGATCATAGCACCCTAAAGGAAAAGGAATTGCTGCAGATAGTGACACTTATTCTAATACATAGACTTCTGGTGATGTTTTTAATGCTTTTGCTATCTTGTATGCTACACATGCTCAGTTTCTGGATGTATTATGCCTTTTTGTTGATGTCAAAAGGGGGAGTATGTGTGTGAGAAAAGGAGTCTATGAGTGAAAAGTAAGGTGTAGTCCCAAGAGGGGGGGGGGGGGAATTCAATTTTAAAAATTTCTTTTAATTCCTATGAGAACTTCTTCTTGATTATTTTAATTTTAAACTTGTTTGTTTAATTGACCAATCACACAAGAACTTAGTTCCCTTATTTAATACACAACCACACAACTATTCAATCATTCAAGTAATCAATCAACCACAATTTGAAAAGCAAACAACTAATTGATTTGCCAAGTATAGGTTAACTACAGCACTATTAGATTGATGAAATTTGTACTTGCTGATTTAAAGCCCTGTATTGATGGATTTGCTTCTTCAATATAATGTGCAATATAACATCCAATCAACACAATATCCACACTCTTCCCAATATTCAGAAATCAAATAAACTCTTAGTTAATTTATCTTTGGGATGTTAACCAAGTAACGTACTCTCGTATAGTTTCCGCAAGATATGGTATAACCACCGTACTCCCTTTCGGTTTTCGCAACCCAAATCAAAATCAAACTTCAAGTTTACTTGATTTCCAAATATATGTAGTATATATGATTTCCAATTTAAACCATCCACGCAATTTAAATATGCTGGAAATAAAGAGTAAGGGAAAGAGAGAGTGAGACGGAGATTTTTACGAGGTTCGACTTATACCCAGCCTACATCCTCACCTTTGGCAAACCACCAAAGGATTCACTAAACTTGTTCCTTTAATGGGCGGAACAATACCTTTACAACACTCCTTGGTTAAGGCTAGAGCCTGCTTTCTCCAAACGATATCCCCTCGTCCGGTCACTCCTTAACTAGGCTAGAGCCCACCTCTTAAAGCAATATCCCCTTACTTAGCCAATGATCCAAAAAATCCTTGGGATCGTCAATCTACAAGAAATAAATCAAATTGATGCATACAAATAATTTGCTCCTCAAAGAGCTTATCAGTACAACAATTCAAAATTATATACTTAAAAGTAAATAACAATATGGAATTTTAACTTGAAGCTCAATGAAGTATATCACCGATTAATTCTTTCAATGATTGAAATATTTAGAATTTGTAGCTCAATTCTAGTGGAAGAAGATTAGCTAAAACTCAGTTGAATTCGTGCAAGTTGAGAGCAAGAGAGAGCCTTGAGAATTTGAGAGGAATTAAGAGAGATTTTGAATTTTTGTTGAATTGAATTCTTTGTACCTTGATTCAATGATATTTGAGGCTTATTTATAGACTTTAAAAAATATGTAGCTTGGTCCCCAAGTGACTTGGGGTATTCCCCAAGTTTTCACAAAGTTTGAGCCCCAAGCAACCTCATTTAAAAAATTTGACCGTTATGAAAATTTCAAATCTGTCGTGTGACAGCTGACTATCCATTTTTAGCAGTCGGCTGTGTAGTTAAATTAAAGACACAGCAGGGTGGAAGTCACCTATCTGAACATGGATAGGTGTCTGATAGTGCAACACTAGACTTCTATTCGAACATTGACAGACAACTATCAAGCTGTCAACTTTGAGCACTCTTCAATATTTTGGTCATAACGTTTTCTGTATAACTATAGATTTGATGATCTTGGTGTCAAAGTGAAAGCTAAGATAAAATCCTAAAACTTTCATGTTGAACACATTAAAATAAAGATTGTTTGATAGTGAAATATGTACAAGAATGCAGATATAGAAAAATTGACAGCAATTGAGAAATCCTCTTTTTGGTGCTTTTCATTCCAAAAATAATTCTAACCTTTTTGAAACAAATTTTGACCTTACAAAAATATTTTAAAAGTATGTTAAAAAGTATCTAGGTCCAATAAATTAACCTAAGAGTTTCATGCATCCATATTGAAATTCTTTGAAGTACTTACATGACATTTTCTATAAACTCTTTCAAATTTTCAATTCTTGAATTCCTTGAGGTCTTTATGCTTGCTTCATCTTTCTTTGAGCTTTCCATGTTGATCATTTGGGCTTTCATTCTTGAAGCTTTTTTCTTTAATATCAATGCTCTCATGATCTTCAAGTTTTAATCCATGCCTCATGCTTTGATATAATCATCCTTCTTTGAAGTACAAGCTTTCATGAATTCTTTAACCTTACATTCATCATTGAGTCCTGAAAATAAATCACTTAACCAAAGCATGTTAAGTTTTATTTTTTTCTTAGCATCAAAACAAGATGTTAAACCTTGTAAGGCCAACAATCTCCCACTTTTTGATGATGATAAATAAGAAGCAAAAATTGGAGTGAGCCTTAAAAAGACTCCCCTTTTCAATAAGCATCGTCTTAACAACATTTGCAAGATCAATATCAATTTCAAAAACTCTTTTGCACTCACGCCCATCACTTCATTCAAGTTCAAGTTTATGAAACAATATCATCAATATCAATTTCAAAAACTCTTTTACACTCACGCTCATCACTTCATTCAATTTCAAGTTTATGAAACAATATCAAGTTCAAGTTCAATTTTTGCTAAACACTTCTCCCCCTTTTGACATCGATTAGAAAGAGAAAAAAAAAATATGATGATCAAGTTCAAATATCATTGTGAGTATATCATCAAACATGTGTATACACTCAATTTATTTTTCAATATAGCATGGGTAGTGTGTTTTAATAGTCATATCTTTACTAACAACGTTTTCTTCCTTTGATATTATTCAAGATACTTATTGTTGATTTTATTATACCAATTTAACACAATATGTAATAATATGTGATACCAATTTAAAATATGTGATACCAATTTAAAATTTAATTCATGATATCAATTTAATAGGGAAACGATCATATATAAGTAATAAATCATAACACTCCCCCTATTAATAAGCATAGTCTGAAAAATAATTTATTTTAAGTCATAAGTTCAGAAGATTCAAAGTTTCAAATTTAACATTAACATAGAACTCATAGTACATCAAATTGGAAACAAAACATTACATAGGTTCATATTTCAGAACTTGAAACAAATACATAAATAAATAAATACATGCATAAACCAATACATACATAGACTCATAGACTTTGCTCACACACACACATACTTTGCTCACACTCATACTCCCCCTTTTTGACATAAAAAAAAACACAATACAATCGGAAACTTAGCATGTGTAGCATACAAAATAGCAAAAATAACATCAAAAATCTATGTATCATAATTAGTGTCACTATTTGTAGCAATACCTTTTCCATTAGATTGTTGTGAGCTTTCTTCTCATACTCCCCCTTTTTGACATTAAAAAAAACACAATACAATCAGAAACTTAGCATGTGTAGCATACAAAATAGCAAAAATAACATCAAAAATCTATGTATCAGAATTAGTGTCACTATTTGCAGCAATGCCTTTTCCTTTGGATTGTTGGTCCAGTGAAGTGTATTTTTCATCAATGTTTAAGATCTTATCCTGAACCGAAGCAAAATTATCCCTCATCTCAAAACTAAAGCTGGTATAGTGCTGATAAAATGGAAGAAACCAAGGAGGCATATCAGCTTCTTTAGGAGCTAGATTCCTTTCTTCTTGTGCTGTTCGTGCTGGTCTATTGCCCCTAAACATCCATCCTTCGTTGTATTTCTTGTAACCTATTCTCTTGAGTGTAGTAGAGGAGAAGACATGGTAATAGGTTCGCTTCACTATTTTTGAAGATGGAGTGAGGACTTGAAAATAAGCGAAGACCAAGGAAAGAATGCCGCCATACGGAAGCCCAATTCTAGGAGATTCGAGTTTCATGACCATCCATTTTAGTATGATGCTAGCTAAATCTAATTTCTTCCCTTTTAATATACACCACATTACAAAACAATCGAAGAAAGACACATGATCAAAGGATCCGGACATCGGAATTATATTATAAGCAATGATCTTATGGAGGATTTGTGCGTGGAGATTTAGCGGCTTATATGGTGGAGGATGTCCAAAATAGACGGGTTGATCGTTCATCACAAGAGGCAAAAATTCTTGTGGTGAAAAACCTTACTTCATAGTCCACTGTTTTTCTACTAGATTACACTTAAAATCGCCATGCTTGATATGAAGAATATTTCGTAAAGTGTGTGGATTAAGTGTTATCTTTTGGCCATAAATTTCAGTATCAAATCCAACGTCTTTCTTTACTAAGTTTGAGTAAAAAAGCTTAATCTGATTTGGGTAATACCCCTTAACTTGGTGAAGAATGAACTTATCTCATCCTATATTTTTTAACGTTTCAAGAATTTCAGGGAAGTTTTCTTCAAAGAGACTGACATCTAATACCTTAAAAAACATTGGATTGATTGCAGAGATGTGATTTTGATACAACGCTTTCGTGTGCGATGAAACCAGCCATTTCTTTATGTCGTTGTTGCTTGTAGGCTTTGAAGAAGATGAGGAGGCTTCGTCCTTTATCCCTACAATTTTGGTATGAACCATTTTGATGAAGCTGAAATTCAGGAAACCCTAGGGGTGAAGGAATTAGTGTTGTGATTTATGGACGTTGGGAGGAGGTTGGAAGAGAAGGAACTTCGAAGAGAATGAAGTGGAGCTAGTTCAGAGCAGAGGAGACAAATGGACAAGCGTTTGGGGGTTTTAAAACGAGTGGTTTTACGTTAAAAGAATAGGACCAACCGCGAGATAGTCGTCTGTCACCAAGTTGATAGTCGTCTGTCCTCTGTCTTTCCACATAGACAGTACCCTGTTAGTCACTTGCCAGGTGTCTGGCAGTTGTCTACCCAATAAAAATTCTACGTCTCTCTTAGTTCACTTCTCGTATATGTAATATGCTTGATTTTTGCTTTCATATGACTTTTCTTTCAAAAATTCTCTACGTTAAGTTTGTATGAATCATCTTATGATTTTTGGTCAACAATGTTATTTAATTATTTATGTACTTCAATTAACACTTTGAGTTTTTCAAGACCTTTTATCTAGGTACCCATACCTTTTTGGGTCCTGTAGGTTTCATAAGACTTGATTTTTATTTTATTCTCCATATTTGTTTCGTTTCACATCTTTTCTCTTGAATGGACATTCAAACTTGATATGCCCTTTTTCTTACATTGATAGCATATTGTATTAGTGTTGGCATTACTAGATGTGGTAGCATAGTCTTTGGATGCTTTTGAAAAATATTCCATGTAAAGATTCTTTTTCTTTTTTTTTTTCAATCCCATTAAATCCGATGCCTTCTTTATTTAAGGTCATCCTTTGTGAGCCTATCATCTTGTCAAAGTTTGCTTTTCCTTTTGTAAAGTTATAAATGATTTTTTCTTTATCTTCAATCTGATTTTTGAGATCTTCTATTTCTCTCTTTCTTGTTGTCAACCTTTTTGAATGATTTTTCTAATTCTAGAGATAGTTTTCTTATCTTATCCTCTAGTTCAGAAATATATATATATATATCTTTCTTATATTTTATAGAGGATAGGAATCGAAGGTCTTCTATCGTTTTTTTCATTCTTGCTTTCTAATTCTTTGATTTTTAATTTTTTTTTTCTTTTTTAGCAAGATTTTTGGATTCTAACTCCTTTGTCATAGCTTCATTCTTACTTTCCATTTTCTTGATTCTTGAATCCTTTTCCCCTTTCAGCAGTTTTAAGAGAATCTAATTCTTTCATGATACCTTCATTCTTATTTTTCAATGAAGTATTTTGTTTAGTTACTTTAATTAACATCTTATGCACCTTGAATAAGTCATTTTGAAATTCTTCATAAGATGGCATGCTTTCATCATTGGATTTATCACTACAAGATTGTTTGAATATTTAGATGATCTTTCCTCATCGTCCCAAGCCATAAAGCATGTATAAGCAACCTCTTGGTCACTTGATTTATTTTCCAAACTACTTGTACTCATCCTGTCCCAAGTAGTGGCCTTCATGGCCTTTTTCTTTTTCTTCTTAGATTCTTTCTTAAGTAGTAATGGACATTATGGTTTTATATGTCCAACTTTGTTACAATTGTAACACGTAGGAGTTTTATTCTTTGATTTCTTGCTAACGTCTTCTTCTGATTCGGAGTTTTGATTACTTCTCTTGAATTTGTTTCTCCTTCTTAGTATTCTTGCTAGCTTTTTAGATATGAAGGCTACTTCATCTTCATCCATTTCTTCTTCACCACTTGAGTTGTCTTTTAAGGCTTTTAAGGCTATTGAATCTTGGGTTTGGACTTTTCCATTCTTTTCATTCATTGTCATTTCATATGTAAGTAGAAAACCTATAAGCTCATCTAAGGAAGTGGTTTTCAGATTTCTTTCTTCAGTTATGGCAGTAGTTTTTGGTTCCCATTTTGGTGGCAACCTTCTAAGAATTTTCCTAATCATCTCATAAATAGTGTAGGTTTGTCCTAGTGCATTTAGGGAATTTATTATCTAAGTGAACCTAGTAAACATATTAGTTATGGATTCATCCGGGTTCATCCTAAAGACTTCATATTCACTTGTAAGCATATCGATCATATTATCCCTAACATCTATAGTTCCTTCATATGTTACTTCTTATTTGTCTCATATCTCCTTTGCTGATTTGCAAGCCATTATTCAATTAAATTCATTGGCATCTAAAGCACAATATAAAGCATTCATGGCACTAGAATTTACTGGCAGCATCTTATAGTCTAAGTCTGTCATATCAATTTTCTCCTTATGGACTTGTTTTCCATCAACTATCTTAGTGGGAATTTGGTCACCATCCATAATAACCTCCTATGCTTTCCAATTCATAGTTTAGAGATATATTTGCATTCTCTTTTTCCAGAAGGTATAGTTCAAACCACAAAAGATAGGTGGTCGGGTTGAAGATTGTCCCTCTCCAAAGGGAGCTACGCCTAAGTTAGCCATTACGATCTTTTTATATCTGCTAATTAAGATTTTCTATAACCCCGCTCTAATACAAATTGAAAAGTAAGGTGTAGTCCCAAGAGGGGGGTGAATTGGATTTTAAAACTTTCTTTTAATTCCTATGAGAACTTCTTTTTGATTAAATAATTTTAGACTTATTTGTTTAATTCACCAATCACACAAGAACTTAGTTCCTTTATTTAATCCACAACCACACAAATATTCAATCATTCAAGTAATCAATCAACCACAATTTAAAAGCAAACAACTAATTGATTTGCCAAGTATATGTTAACTACAACACTATTAGATTGATGAAATTTGTACTTCCTGATATAAAGCCCTATATTGATGGATTTGCTTCTTCAATATAATGTGCAATAACATCCAATCAACACAATATCCACACTCTTCCCAATATTCAAAATTCAAATAAACTCTCAATTAATTTATCTTTGGGACGTTAACCAAGTAACGTATTCTCATATGGTTTCCACAAGATAGGGTATAACCAATGTACTCCCTTTCGGTTTCCGCAACCCAAATCAAAATCAAACTTCAAGTTTACTTGATTTCTAAATATACGTACTATATATGATTTTCAATTTAAATCATCCATGCAATTTAAATATGCTAAAAATAAAAAGTAAGGGAAAGAGAGAGAGACGGAGATTTTTACGAGGTTCGGCTTATACCCAGCCTCCGTCTTTGCCTTTGGCAAACCACCAAAGGATTCACTAAACTTGTTCCTTTAATGGGCGTAACAATACATTTACAACACTCCTTGGTTAAGGCTAGAGCCCACCTTCTCCAAATGATATCCCCTCGTCCAGTCACTCCTTAACTAGGCTAAAGCCCGCCTCTCTAAATAATATCTCCTTACTTAGCCAATGATCCAAACAATCATTGAAATCATCAATCTACAAGAAATAAATCAAAGAGATGCGTACCAATAATTTGCTCCTCAAAGAGCTGATTAGTACAACAATTCAGAACTATATACTTCAAAGTAAATACCAATATGGAATTTTAACTTGAAGCTCAATAAAGTATATCACCGATTAATTTTTTCAATGATTGAAATATTTAGAATTTGTAGCACAATTCCGGTGGAAGAAGATCAGCAAAAACTCAATTGAATTCGTGCAAGTTAAGAGCAAGAGAGAGCCTTGAGAATTTGAGAGGAATTGAGAGAGATTTTGAATTTTTGCTGAATTGAATTCTTTGTACCTTGATTCAATGATATTTTAGGCTTATTTATAGACTTTAAAAAATATGTAACTTGATCCCCAAGTGACTTAGGGTATTCCCCAAGTTTTCACAAAGTTTGAGCCACAAGTAACCACATTTAAAAAATTTGACTGTTATGAAAATTTCAAATACAGTAGGGTGGCAGTCACCGATCTGAACATGGACAGGCATCTGACAGTGCAACACCAGGCTTCTATTCGAACATTGACAGACCGCTGTCAAGCTGTTAGCTTCGAGCACCCTTCAATCTTTTGGTCATAACCTTTTTTGTATAACTCTAAATTTGATGATCTTGGTTTCAAATGAAATCTAAGAGAAAATTATAAAACATTCATGTTGAACATAATTTAAAATAAAGATTTTTTTATGGAGACAAATGTACATCAATGCAGATGTAGAAAAATTGACAGCAATTGAGAAATCCTCTTTTTGGTGTTTTTCATTCCAAAAATAATTCTAACCTTTTTCAAACAATTTTTGACCTTATAAAAATATTTTCCATGTTAAAAAGTATCTAGGTCCAATAAATTAACCTAAGAGCTTCATGCATCTATATTGAAATTCTTTGAAGTACTTACATAACATTTCCTATAGACTCTTTCAAATTTTCAATTGTTGAATTCCTTGAGGCCTTTATGCTTGCTTCATCATTCTTTGAGCTTTCCATGTTGATCATTTGGGCTTTCATTCTTGAAGTTTTTTCTTTAATATCAATGCTCTCATGATCTTTAAGTTGTAATCCATACCTCAAGCTTTGATATAATCATCCTTCCTTGAAGTACAAGCTTGCATGAATTCTTTAACCTTGTATTCATCATTGAGTCCTGAAAATAAATCACTTAACCAATGCATGTTAAGTTCTACTTGTTTGTTAGCGTCAAAACAAGATGTTAAGTCTTATAAGGCCAACAAAGAGCCTATGCAAAGTCTATGAGTTTGTATGTATATGTTATGTCTTATGTATTTGATATATGGTTCAATGATAAATATTATGAGTTTTATGTTTCTAAGCAAAGAATATGCTTCAATTATGTTTTAATGAGATTATTTTTAAGTATATGCTTATTGATAGGGGGAGCGTTAATTTTATAGTTTATATCTTTACTCTTTCTTTGTCATCATCAAAAAGGGGGAGATTGTTGGCCTGTTTATGCTTACAAATTCTTGATTTTGATGATAATAAAGTAAAGTTATCTCATGTGTTTCCAAGTGATATTATTCCAGGCAAAGATGATTTGATCAAAATTCATATACCTTGATATGAAAGCTTACAAGGATCAAAGAACAAGGAAAATCACACATGAATACTAGAGACCTAAAAATGAAAGCTCATAGAAGTATGAAAGATTAAAGATCAACATCAAAAGGACTCAAAGCAAAGAAGTGTCAAATGTGTTTATAGAACAAGCTTTGTAAGTACTTCAAAGTTGGTTCAAATATGAAAATTTCATTTTGAAGCTCATTAGGAAACGACACTTAGAAATCTGAAGTTTTAAAATCTTGGAACATGTTTTTCAAAAATTAAAACAAGTTAAAATTCTAAGGTTAATTAAACAGAAGAGAGAGAAATAAAAAATGACTTACAGCTAGCCGACATACGACTATTTGTGTAAGGACAAACGACTGGCAAGTTAAATGACCTAAACTAAGAAGAACAGAATCCTGACAGACGACTATCAACAAATTGACAAGCGATTGCCCGTGATCAGTGTGTCATCTGTGTGTGTTCTTCCAGCCGACTACCAACTTTCAGTATATTTTTGAAAAATAGATTTGTTCAGTGACAGACGACTACCACCATGAGGACAGTCGACTGCCACCCTTCTGAGTTGTTTTAAAACTGAATTATTCTGGTGACAGATGACTGCCAACCTGAGGACAGGCGACTCCCACCTCTCTGTTTGTGAATTTTATTATTGTAATACATAGACAGCCAATTATCAGTGACTACACAGTCATCTGGCTCGCGGCAAATTTTAAAATTTCCAACGAGCATATTTTTGAAATTTAAATTATTTGAAGCCCAAACAAATTTACAACTTGGATCCTACTCCAAGTAAACTTGGAGAACAAGCAAGAAGACTTTCTACATTTATAAATACCCTCAAGGTTCATTATTTTAGACACCAAGAAATCAATTCAGCACTCATACTCTCTCTCAAAGCTTACTAAAATTTTGAAATCTCTCTGTTGCTCTCATCACTTACGAAAATATCTGAAGTCTTGCTGAGTTTCTCACTGTGTTTGTGCATCGATTGTTGATTCTTTAATCCATTGAAAGATACCTGCGGTGATAAATTTCTAGAGCTTCATTTTGAAATTCATATTATGAATTTACAAAAGTACATAGTTTTTCAATTTGTACTAATGAGCTCTTTGAGGAGCAAGTTCTTGTACGCCTTGTTTTTTTATCTTTGTAACAGATTGATTGACGGTTCAAGTGCTAAATCGTTAGACCAAACAAGGGATATTGTTTGGACAAGGCGGGCTCTAGCCTTACCTAATGAGTGTTCTAATTGGTATTGTTTCGCCTGGTAAAGGAACGGTGATAGTGAATCCTTTGGTGGTTTTTCCAAGGGCGAGGACGTAGGCTGCGTTGAAGCCGAACCTCATAAAACCCTGTGTTCTTCTTTCTCTTCCTTACTCTTTATTTTTCAGCAAAAATTACAATCTGTGTGGTTGTTTTAAAATTAATAAATTCTCAGTGTTTAGTTGTTAAATAGACCGGAAGGTAATTTGTTTTGGATTGATCAGCATTGATTGTGGAAACCAAAAGGGACTACATTGGTTGATCATCCTTGACTTATTAATCTGAAAGTTTATTTAAAAGCTGAACATTGGGAAGAAGTGTAATTGTGATACAGGGCTTATACAAGTTCATCAAATTTTCATATTAATACAGGGCTATTGTTATAAGGATTGAGTGATTGATTATATTGTTTTGATTGTGATTACTTTAGACAAATTTTGTGATTGTGTTTATGTTTTGCTTATTGTTATAACTCAAAAGAACTAAGACAAAGGGGAATAAAATTTTTAAATCCCAATTCACCCCCCTTTTGAAAAGCTATTCCAATCTAAAAAAAAAAGAAAAACCAATTAACCTAGAAGGCAACCTCCTCCCCTGATCTTGTCGTGCTATACCTCGCAGCACTACCAAGGCATCGACATCAACCTCATTTGAAGTCTCCACATGATTATCCCCTCTGGCATTGTTAGAATTGGTGTATTCTCAAGAGGGGGCTGAATTGGAATTTTAAACTTTTCTCCTAGGTTAAATTAGAATTCAATATAATTTAGATACCTAGGGTCTTTCTATACAATCCCAAATGCGCAAGTAGATATAATGTATGGAAATTTAAATCATGCGCATCATTCATACCATAACATACACGTGTGGTAAATATAGAGTGTGGAAATATAAACAAACACACGATTTGTTATCGGGGTTGGGCCAACTATGTCTACATCCCTGCCTCTAGCTCGCAAGCTCGAGAATTCCACTAAAGGCTCACTTAAAGGGTAGAGCGGTACCGATTACAACCAGGTCAATTAGCATAAGGCAAACCTCAACCTTTACAACCAGGTCAATTCAAGGGCTGACCTCAATTAACATGCCTTAACAGGATGATGCACCTAACTTTCCTAGTCAGGTCTAAGCCAATCCGGGACTATTTCAAAGGGCTAGTCTCCCTCTTCAAGTCCGTGCCTAGAAATACAATAGATTTGAAATACAATACAATGGTACAGTGATTATGCTTTCATGTAAAGCATATATGTACCCAATTACGCGCAATCACATACACCCCCAAATGATATAATATGTAAGCTCAATGTGGTTTAATATATCAACTCTCAAATATATTTACTATCAGTGTAATGCGTGCATGAGGGTGTAAACTAGTAAAATCTTTGTATCACAAGGTATTCAATCAACGTGCTCAAACAAAGATATCAGTCAAACAATATATATATATATATATATATTTGGTTTGCAAAAAGAGATTTAATCTTTGTACACAGCAAAATAGATAACTCAATGAATATTGCCACAAAGATCAATTTCACATAAACAAATGTCTCTTCAAATATTTTTCAAGATAAAGCGCAATAGATATTTATAAATGTTTTGAAAGAGTTTTTGCAATCCAAAAACAAATACAGACTTCCCAAGATATTGCAATGAATGTGCAATACTCGGAAGTTTAATATAAGTCTTTGTAGGAGAGACTTATTAACAAAGTCCCCATAAGAACACTTAGATTTGTTTCTTAAGAAAATAGTATCAACCAAGTAGAACAGGGAGAACAAACCTTTCCAAACAAACAGTCAATCAACTTACATAGAGTTTAGGAAATAGTAGAAGGTAAGTATGAGTGAATAGGGTGAAAAAATGAGTAGTATGGATTTTGGGATTTTCAAGGAATTTTCCCTAATCAAGATTACTAATCCTCTGCTAATCTTTGCAAATGATGGGCTATTTATAGATGTTGGAAGAATTATAGTCGTTAGGACATATAGGGTATTATTAATATTGTTTAAAATCATTTTAACCCCAATTTAACCTTGTTTAAAAATATTTAATCACGGTAAAAATGCAGGGCACCTCGAGAGCACTGGTCGACCAGAATACTTTCAGTCGACCCAAGCTCATATGGTTCGGTCGATCGGGCCAGAAATGAACTGCCTAGGTCGGTCGACCGAATGAGTATGTCCGAGGTGATTTTTTCCAAATCAGCAAGATTCGGTCGACCGGGGTGAAAATGAACTAACTGGTCGATCGACCAGAATGACATATTTGAGGCAATTTTTCTAAATTAGCGTGGTTCGGTCGACCAGGGCTAGAATGAACTAAATTGGTCGTTTGACCAAACCGTTGGGACAACTCTCGAGGACCCTCGATCGACCAAGTTGGTGTAATACAAATTTCGCTCGGTCGACCAGGAAGTCAAACTATTGACTTCAATGGTATTCGGTCGATCGAGGTTAAATAAGCTTTAGAAGCTTGATCGACTGGATTGCAGTCAACATGTTGACCCATACCTGATTCGATCGACCAAGGGCAAAATGACTTGTATAGGTCGGTCGATTGAAAGTGCATAACTTGTGCAGTTCGGTCTTGTTTTATTCCCAAATCACCCTATTCAAGTGTCTAACACATACAAGTGTAATGGTGAGTGTCCTAAGGTCCTTTCTAGGTCTTTTTGAAGACATCGAAAAAATCAGTGTCGATTGACCGAAGGGTATTCCCTAAGGTCTTTCTAAGGTCATTTTTAGTTTACGGTCAGTTTGAGCATACCTATTAGATCATGCATGTGATGTGTATGAGCTTATTACAAACCAATCCCTATTTACTATTACAGACCCTTTGCATAGAAATGAAATACATTACAATCGTAAATTGGGTCTTCAGCTTCAGTTCCTCTTTGTACTATCACTATGATCTACCAATTAGAATACCTACACATCAACTAGGAAAACATTAAATACCTGAGTATTTGAAATAATCAAAATAGGGATATAACCTATAAGGTCAACAATGTCTTCCTTTTTTATGATGACAAATAATTGCCTACTTCTCCCCTTTCTAGCAACAGCAAAAAGGGTCTAAATAACATTTAAGTATATATAGGCAAATAAGAGGAAAATATCATTCATATACAAGATATGGTTTGGGAGATTTTTAACAAAATTCGACAGCACGCCATTTGAAAATAGAATATTTCCCAAAAACAAGTCTATATATAAATGACCTGATTGAGTAATATATTAACAATATATCTACAACTACTTAATCAGTCTAGTATTCTCAAAAATGTAAAATAGAAGTATAACTTTTAGTCATTCAAGAAATATAATAGCCATACAATGCAAAATAAATGACAAAGATAACTTCAGCAATTTAAGCACACAAATTGTATAACTGGTCATTAAAATATTCAAGTGACATGAAAAACATAGTTAAACCAAAAATATGCACAAGCCATTGCAAATGAAATATATCATAAGACCCGTGGAAGATTTAAGTTAAAGGGCACACGATATATGATACCAAAATAGTAGCTTTGAGCATAAGAATGATCTAATAAGTTTGCATGCATTTTTATGTAAGATCCATGAACCAGTTATGCAACATTCTTTGTAAAATTAAAAAAAAAAAAAAATCTTCATGACTTAAAATTTTAAAGCAAAGATAGCACAATTCATGAAAGCATTTAAGCACATAAGCAAGACATAAAATATATTCTATATAGGTTCAATTCTTGCTTCTATAAATAGATATATATATATATATATATAAAATAAATATATATCCCCCTTTGATATTTGCAAAAAGGTACTGGGGGTGCTTGCAGAAACAAAAACTTTAATTTAAAAACTCATGCAAGCAAGCAACAATTTTTTGGTTTGTCAATAAAGCGCATACTAAAAATAACCAGAAAACCAAAACCATAATGATCCTAAAACTTCAACAATCACATGCAAGATCATATGGCAAGTACAAATAGTTGTGGCAATATAAACATGCTTCAGATTATGATTTTCAATAAAATCTTTTCATTCAAGTACATGCCACAATGAATTCATTCAAGATCTAAGCTAAACATATGGGTAAGCAAAACAGGGTAGTAATTTAATTCTAGATGCTCCCCCTATCAATTTGAATACGTGCTTAGATTCTTTAACTACTTATACTAACCAAAGATTAATTTCATTATGCTTGGTAGTATAAGCCATCAATTCAAATCTTTATAATCAACTATACTGAGTATTTGTCAATTACATTTTATCATTTGATTAGTATAGTTGTCCCTATAGCCCATGGATGCATCAGAAGATATATATTAAGGCATGCAATAATGTTCATGACCCAAGAACATTTTATATCAAAACATAAGCCTTTAAGCACTAGATATAATGTTTTGAGTATTCTCAAGAGCCTCGATATTCAATAAATGAAAGTGATGCATATGGATCATTTATGCGCTTCCTATAGGAATGGATCTAATCCTTTCTAAACAATTGATGATTATGTTAGGATGAAGACTAATTATCTACTTGAGTTTTCACACATCCTTTCAAAAATATTTTAAAGTTAATTTCATCATAATCATCTTTAACACAAGGCTTTGATTTGGGAAAAATTCTGTCGAAATTTCAGCAGCATGCCGTCTATAAATCGGACATTTCCCAAATTTTCATGCACCAAAACCTGATAGATTCAAGCAATCAATTCAAAATAGTAATTTGAGCATGCGAGAACCTATAATCCACTACCAGCATGCAATGCTCATCAACTGCATCTGCCATGCAGGAGGCTTTCAACACAGGCATGCAATCTAGTAGTATAATCAACAGATAACACAAAAGATAAACTATCCATTATAAGATATACTCATTTAACGCATAATAAATAGTAGGAATTCGGTGCTTTCATATGAAGGCATATAGGCATGAAAGACAAAAATTCATGAGAGCATTTAATGTATATATATTGATGAAGAGAAATGCTCCCTCGGAGTTATGCACTTATTCAATTTATGCCTTTTTCATTTTCTAGTTCTTTAGCCAAGTGTTTTAAGATTTTTGATGATATATGCTTGGCTTTGGATGAATAGGCTTAGAGGACCAAACAGTCACAATAGATATTTCTTTAAGTGAGCTAAGCCAGTATTGCCTCTATTGATATGAATTTCGATATGTGTGAGAGGCACAAGTTAGAATGACTTTCAATTTAAAAGTACACATGCATAGGTCTACTTGAATTTTATGCATTCATCTAGATTGAGACCTAGGCAATCAAGTTAGTCATTCAACTCATCTCTAAGTATATAAAGCTCTATAGGATATGACTTAATAATTTGAGAGCTTATGATGTGAAAATAAGTAAATACTCTTGACAATCAAATTATCATTTAGTTCAGAAGAGTATTTAGAATGAGTGGACATTTTAAAAAATGTTTTCATGCTTAGTAATCATGTCCATGCTTAGGCAAAGAGCATATAGGATATGTGAATGTTGTGAACAATGCTCTTCGGAGAATGGAAAGTATCCTATAAATATAATTACAATCTAAAGTAAGGATACAAGTAGAAAGGTGAAACCTGACCGAATATGATCATGGTTTGGTAAGGATTTCCTATGAAGGGGATAGGTGAATCAATATTAGAGGATTTAAATATTAAGCTCAAAGGGAATAATTTGATTTAACAATAAAATACGAATTCCCAATGGGATGCCTCTAATTTTGATTGTGTGAGGGATGTCTTATTTATTAGCACAAGATAGATATGGAATTTATTATCATTGCTTATACCTAGAGTGATGACCAGGTCTTGACTAATGAGATTAGGATAAAAAGATATAATGCAAGACGAGGTCCCTAGAGCTCAATTCTGTGCAATGGACAAAAGTAAGTTTAAACTTGTGATTTTCATGTTAGCATGGGTTAAGCATTTTGAATTAAATACCAGGCGTACATGCCATGTCCATATGGAAGTGGATAAAGATTCTTAGTATGACAAGATAGGTGAGTGTGTATACTAAGATTTTCATTATAAGCAACAACCACTTCCCAAACCTACAATCATCACAACCCCCTAAACCTAAGCCTAGGAACTAAGGAAACATTAAATAATTAAGTAATATTAAGTTAAATCCAATTTTCCTTAGGACCTACGAAGTTTGCTTTCATAATAACCCACATCATTTCTTTGTCCATACTTCTAGCATTTCTAAGTCGGATATGCCCTTTCATTTTACAAGATAAGCGAAATTTATAAGCATGTGACAAATTATGCTTACTTGTTTTATTTTTATTTGACAACGTATGACTGTGGGACTTATAATATGAACCTTTTTTGAAAAATATATTTCTTTTCTCTCTTAAGGGTTCATTATGATTATTCTTTTTATATTCTACTTTGGGTGCAACTATAGAACAATCCTTTATTTCCTTTTCTAAGAAGATAATTTTCAATATCTTCTTAATCTTTCTCTTCTCAAGGATAGCATGATAATCTTTTAATTCTTTTAATTGTATAGCTATCCCCTTATTCTCAATTTTCAAAAATGATTTCTGCTTAGATATCTTAACTATAAATTTATTCATTTTCAATAAAGTCTTTTCTAGTTTTTCAAATGACGGCATGCTTTTATTATTCAATTTAGAACATGATTCATCATAAAAATTAACACAATAGTTTTCACATGAATCATTGCATGCATGTTCAACAGGACTATCACAAATATTCTTAGATGATTCATCATACGATATGTTGCAATGCTTTTCATAGGAATCATCATATACATCATTAACAATATTATCAACAAATGATTCAACATGAGACACAACACAACATTCAGCATAAGAATCATCAATCGAGTTAGGGTGAGAATCATATACCTCATCGCTGATTACTAGCTCATGATTTACCTCATTTTCCTGGGACTCTCCATATCTCTTATCCAGCTCAACCCATATCTCCTGTGCACTACTACATGCAACAATTTCATGAAGAATATTAGTATCTAAAGCACAGTACAATAAATCCATGGCATGTGAATTTGCATGCATTAAATTTATATTATTTTTTACTGGCACAGAAATTCCATTATCAATCACCTGTCAGGCCCTCCAATTCATAGATTTTACAAATATGCTCATTTGAATTTTCCAATGGGTGTAATTTACACCACAAAATAAAGGAGAATTGGAAGGTGACTATCCCTCGCCGAATGGGGATACACCAAATCGAGCCATTGTGATTTTTTTGGAAAAACGTTTAAGTCTAGTGCAACGAGGTTCTAATACCAATTGTTAGAATTGGTGTATTTTCAAGAGGGGGGGTGAATTGGAATTTTAAACTTTTCTCCTAGGTTAAATCAGAAATCAATATGATTTAGCTACCTAGGGTCTTTCCATACAATCCCAAATGCGCAAGTAGATATAATGTACGACAATTTAAATCATGCACATCATTCACACCATAACATACACATATGGTAAATATAGAGTGCGAAAATATAAACAAACAAACGATATGTTATCGGGGTTCGGCCAACTGTGCCTATGTCCCCGCCTCTAACTTGCAAGCCTGAGGATTCCACTAAAGGCTCATTTAAAGGGTGGAGTGGCACCGATTACAACCAGGTCAATTAGCACAGGGCTGACCTCAACCTTTACAACAAGGTCAATTCAAGGGGTTGGCCTCAACCAACACGCCTTAACATGATGACACACTTAGCTTTCCTAACCGAGTCTAAGCCAATCCGGGACTATTTCAAAAGGCTAGTCTCCCTCTTCAGGCCCGTGCCTGGAAATACTACAGATTTGAAATACAATACAATGGTACAGTGATTATGCTTTCATGTAAAGAAGATATGTACCCAGTTACGTGCTATTACATACACCACCAAATGATATTGTAAGCTCAATGTGGTTTATTATATCAACTCTCAAATATATTTACTATCAGTGTAATGCGTGCATGTGAGTGTAAACCAGTAAAATCTTTGTGTCACAAGGTATTCAATCAACGTGCTCAAACAAAGATATCAACCAAACAATATATATATATATATATATATATATGTGTGTGTGTGTGTGTGTGTGTGTGTGTGTGTGTGTGTGTGTGTGTGTGTGTGTGTGAATATATTTCAATCAGTAGATTTTCTCAATCGTATGATGCTCAAGTAGTGTATATGTTTGGTTTGCAAAAAGAGATTTAATGTTTGTATACAGAAAAATAGATAACTCAATGAATATTGCCACAAAGATCAATATCACATAAACAATTGTCTCTTCAAATGTTTTTCAAGATAAGGCGCAATAGATATTTGAAAATATTTGGAAAAATTTTTTGCAATCCAAAAACAAATACAGACTTCCCAAGATATTGTAATGAACGTGCAATACTCGGAAGTTTAATATAAGTCTTTTAGGAGAGACTTATTAACAAAGTCCCCTAAGAACATTCAGGTTTGTTTCTCAAGAAAATCGTATCAACCAAACATAACAGGGAGAACAAACCTTTCCAAACAAACACTCAATCAACTTATAGAGAGTTTAGGCAATAGTAGAAGGTAAGTATGAGTGAATGGGGTTGAGAAATTGAGTAGTATGAATTTTGGGATTTTCAAGGAATTTCTCCTAATCAAGATTGCTAATCCTCTGCTAATCTTTGCAAATGATGGGCTATTTATAGATGTTGGAAGAATTATAGTCGTTAGGACATATAGGGTATTATTAAAATTGTTTAAAATCATTTTAACCCTAATTTAACCCTGTTTAAAAATATTTAACCACAGTAAAAATGCAGGGCAACCTGAGAGCACCGGTCGACCAGAATACTTTCGTTCGACCCAAGCTCATATGGTTCAGTTGACCGAGCCAGAAATGAACTGCCTAGGTCGGTCGACCGGACAAGTATGTCTGAGGTGATTTTTTCCAAATCAGCGAGATTCGGTCGATCGGGGTGAAAATGAACTAACTGGTCAGTCGACCAAAATGGCATATTTGAGGCGATTTTTCAAAATCAGCATGGTTTGGTCGACCAACGCTAGAATGAACTAAGTTGGTCGGTCGACCAAACCATTAAGACAACTCTTGAGGACCCTCGGTCAACTAGGTTGGTGTAATACAAATTTCGTTCAGTCGACCAAGAAGTCAAACTATTAACTTCAAGGTTATTCGATTGACCGGGGTCAAATGAGCTTTAGAAGCTCGATCGACCGGACTGTGGTCAATTTGTTGACCTAGACCTGATTCAATCGACCAGGGGCAAAATGACCTGTATAGGTCGGTTGACCGAAAGTGCATAACTTATGCAGTTCGGTCCTATTTTATTTCACAATTACCCTATTCAAGTGCCTAACACATACAAGTGCAATGGTGAGTGTCCTAAGGTCCTTTCTAAGTCTTTTCGAAGACACTGAAAAAACTACTGTCAATCGACCGAAAGGTATTCCCTAAGGTCTTTCTAAGGTCATTTTTAGTTTACGGTTGGCTTGAGCATACCTATTAGATCACACATGTGATGTGTGTGAGCTTATTACAAACCAATCCCTATTTACTATTATAGACCCTTTGCATAGAAATGAAATACAATACAATCGTAAATTGGGTCTTTAGTTTCAATTCCTCTTTGTGCTATCACTATGATCTGCCAACTAGAATACCTGCACATCAACTCGACAGACATTAAATACCTGAGTGTTTGTCTTAATCAAAACAGAGATATGACCTATAAGGTCAATAGGCATCAATGTCCTTTCCCCTGGAATCCATCCTGAAGATAGGATAGAAACTGACTTAAAATTCCACATTTATCATGATTGATTCTAGTATTGAACAAAGAAATCAATATATTATATTAGCTCTCAGCTTATGGTTCATTCTCACAATCCTACCACAAAATTGTCGACAGTTTTTCTAAAGGGTCCCAAAACCATCAATGGAAAACCTAAATTACAGAGACCTCTTTTGAAGAAAATTGACTACGATTTTATATTCCTCTAGGAAACCATCGACGGTTTGCCTCTTACAAACCACACTACCATCTGTTGCTCGTATAAACTTAGTCAAGTTAATGTATCAACCTTTAATCACAAAAATGGGACGAAACATACTCACTCGAC
The DNA here is from genome assembly GCF_029873635.1 of Malania oleifera. Lineage (NCBI taxonomy): Eukaryota > Viridiplantae > Streptophyta > Magnoliopsida > Santalales > Ximeniaceae > Malania > Malania oleifera. The sequence continues at coordinate 60,342,736 of NC_080428.1, forward strand.
CTAACGTTCCAACTTAAGTATCCAAGTTCCAGTCTCTCAACCCAAAAACGAAACCATCGATGGATTTACCATGGTTTTCTTGAAGTCGTCAATCCAGGAAAAACATAGAAGACCGTCAAAGGATCATCATCTCTAAGCTTCCAGATCTAGACACACCGAATCTACCCACTCTTATCCTTATCTTATCTCAAACTATACTCTGATAATCATCCACTATCAAAGTCTGTAGAACCTAGCAAACCTAGGCTCTAATACCACCTGTAACGCCTTGACCCACCATGTGGGGCTTGGGGTGCTACTTTAGTGATGTCTAAGTTCCTGCTACCATATTCATTATATAAATGCAGCGAAAATATATGATACATTCTCCAAAATACATTACCAGAGTTCTAAACTACCTTTATTCACAAAGGTCTCCAAATATCCATACTACAGACCATAATACAATACAAAAACCAACTCTTCAAACATAACTTAAATACATTAGAGTTCTTACAGACACTCACAAAAAAATGAAACTAGCTATCACCCTACCCCAGAGCTCACTAAGCTCGATCTCAAGATGGTCCTAAAAAGATGATTTGTATATTGGGGTAAAATGCTTCTTAACAAGGAAAATTAAGTTAATATCAGTGTGAGACCAACAGGAGTTTTAGTATATACAAAATATCATTAGTTGTTAATTAACCACAAGTATAAAATCATTATTAGACCATACTTACTCACACACGCACAATTATTTATAAGTGAAGGTTCCCAAGGATGGGAGAGATTACACAGCCATACACGTAGCTCCCCTCTGCTCTAATACATTATGCAACCTGGTATAGCTACAACTTATACTTATCAGGGTACTCAATTTTCTTTGCAAGCCCTCGGGTGGAGAGTTTACTTTGCCATAAACATTCATGCATTTTAATTCACACACAAGTACTCACACCTTTACATTAGAAAAATATGCATTTGCTTCCTTATAATAAACTAGTTCAATAAGTAATAACACCATTTACATAAATTAGCATATATGCATAAAAGACACTCCTTAGGACTAACGACATGCTTAAACCCCTTGACAAACTGTGCCACCCAAAGGCTAGACTATGCCCTCAACAATCAACCCAGACAAAGTCAAAGTAACCATATGCTACTACATCTGCAGGCATCCGCAATCTAGTTGGAGGTCCGATTGCCTTACCACTTCCTAGTCCAGACCCCAGGGAAGGTAAAACCTGTATGTAGGGCAATTGGCTGAAACCACCCTACACCTCTCAGTACAGTGTGGGCGCACATGCCCAAATAGTAATTCCCTAGCAACGATACCGTCCTCACAATACAACTGGTCCTTAGGGTTCTTCAACTGTATTATGCAATTTAAGTAATAAAAACTATTGTATAAAACCATTTCGTATAAAACCTACCATGTAATAAAACCCAGCCCCCGACCACCAAATATAACCTAACCCCTGGCCGTTAAATATAACCCGGGTCACAGCCGTTAAATAAATCTCCAGCCCTCAACCGTCAAATACAACCCCATACCTCGACCGTCAAATACAACCCCAGCCCTCAGCCGTCAAATATAACCCGACCCCAAGCCTCCAAACAAAACCAAGTATTTTACATCAACAGTTCCAGTATGTTTCATAAACAGTTCCATTATTTTCATAACCAATGTAAATCACCATTTTACAACATATTTTCACAACAATACCCAAATTCATTATTTCAATAAACCATGTAGATCATTAACCTACCACACTATTTTAGTATTTGAATATAGTCCCATAAGCAACCAAGAAAATATAGCGTATTTAGTCACAAGATAAAACAAAGATTTCCACCACTCATTTCATTTAAAATACCATATGATATACCATAGTTTATAAAACCCCACTTTGAATGGTTGGTTTTCGAAAGAACCTTTGAAATCATAAGTATACATATATATATATAATGTAGTTTAGTCGGTTCAAATTTAATAAAAACTTGACTTAACTTAATCCCCTTACCTGTTCCTAAAAAAAAAACCAATTTCATTTGAAAAAATGGAAAACCCTAGCTTTTCAATCCCACTGCCGAAAAATGAACCGGCAAGCCGCGAAGAAAGGAAAGATAATCAGAGACCGAGCACAAGCTCCGGGTGAGCCTACGAGAGAGAGAGAGAGAGTCGTGAGAGAGTGAGAGTAGAGAGAGAGAGAGTCCAAAAATCGTAAGAGAGAGAGAGAGAGAGAGAAAAAAATTTTTGAGTTATAAAAAATAAGTGTTGCTTAGCCCTTAAGTAAGCAAACTCGCAAGAAAACCGTTGACGGTTTTCCCTGCCCTCACAAAACCATCGATGGTTTAGCAGTTAACCCTCCCCTATTGACTGAAACCGGTGATGGTTTTCCCAAGCTCTATAAAATCGCCGAAGGTTTGGGTCCTACCAAACCAATTTCCTTCTTTTTACTTTCTTTTCCTTTGTTTCTCTCCTTTGTATTTATTTTCTTTTATTTTTCAAGTTTGGGTTTCTACAATACGCATACAGATGGAGAGACATGGTCGTATAGGTAAGCCCTCTGGTGGAAGATAGGGAGGCTATCTCCCTCTTCGTGAACACATTAAAAGATCCCTACTTTGGGCATCTCTTGGGAGCAACCCCCCATGACTTTATAGATATTGTTTCCACCATAGAAAGAATTGAAACGACAATCAAGTCTGGGAAGGCCAAAAGCAGTGGCACAGAAACTAGTCTAAGCAAGAAATGGACCAACAGGTTGAAGGAAGAGGAAGCCGAGATGATCCATGGGCAATTCAATCAGAGGAACTGGTATCCAAGAGACCAGAATCAATGACCTAAAAAAAACTTTGTTTTTGAACCCATAGTGAACCAGACAATGCATGCGTGCGCAAGGCACCAGTTTATGGCTCCAGGGCTTATGTTAGCTTGTCAAAACATGCTAGGTCATCCAAATTTATAGACACATGCGAGGAACATCCCCAAAAACTTCCAAAGGGTGGATCCTATCCCCATGACCTATGCGAAGTTGTTTCTTCAGTTGTTGGAAAGAGGAATGATATCTACTATTCCCAGGATTTCTATTACTAACCCTCCCCCGCACTAGTATGATTCCGAGGCCTGGTGTGAGTACCATGCTAACTCCCTTGGTCAAACAATTGACCGATATTGGGCATTTAGACATAAAGTGCAAGCACTAAGAGATTTGAACTGGTTGGCTTTTGATGACAAGAAACCAGGATTCCAAGGAAACCCTCTGCTTGATCATAGGGGCAATGACATCGGGATGATAGAAAAGGAAACAGAGTGAATTCTAGAAATAGAGCTTGACCAGATGTCATTAGATTGGGTATATGGTGAGCTCGTTACCGCTGGTCAGATGGAGCAAGGGGTTATTTGTCCGTATGGCACATTATATGCATGTCAGGACACAAAAGGAAAATCTATGCAGCATTGTGTAACCTTCCGAAGTCTCCTGCAAAGATTGTTGGATAGTAAATGTGTAGAGATTGGTGGCATCCAGAAAGGGGGAAAGGTCTCAACTATTGGGGAAAACAAGTCAGAGCACCTCCAGTATACACACCGGCCCTTTGTACCTATTGCAAAGAGGACCCTTTATATCCTGGAAATGCCGGCACGCTTAGTGATCTCTACTCCCAAGCCGTTCTCGTTCATCTGCTCCATCTTCTTCCCTACTTTTTTTTTTCTTTTCTCTTCCTCTTCCACACTGCCTCAACAGAGTTCTCCCTTCCTCATCTCTCCCTTTCTTTCTTTTTTATTTCTTCTCTCTTTACTGCTGCTACCCGAGTTGTGTCTCCTCATTTTCCCTTTCCCCCTGGGTCCTTTCTTTTTTTTTTTTTTTCAAAATTCACCCTATATATATAGGCTTAATAGAATGGGGGTGAACGAGCTTGATTAGCTCGAGATTTTGCTAGAGCAAGTATAGTGCATAGGGCAAAAGCAGGCTCTAAGGATATTGTTGGGTTTTTACAGCAGCAGGGGAAACTGGTGGGGGAAAGAGACTGGTGGCGGGGGGCCAAGTCAAATTTTGGTTTCTAAGGGAATGTGCCAAAGAAGGGGAATTGGGCCTAGGTTTAAGGACATGCCCATTATGGGCCTATATTTCCAAATTGAGTCCAGTTAGGCCTCATAAACCAGCACTCGACCACAATGTGTCTTCAATTCCAAAATAAGCCTAGTTGGGCCCTAACTTGAGGTCTGACTTTGTGTGTGTAGGTGCTTGGGAGGTTGGCCTTGCGAAGTTTAAGGTTGTCAAGGCCTTCTTTTTATTATTATTATTATATATATATATATATATATTTTATTGTTTTTTTTATTGTTTGTTACTTTTATTTTTATTTTTTAAATTTTTTTATTGTATTGTACAAGAAAAATGTAAATAAAAGTTTGCACAAATTCTAGTGCATGGACATGCAAACAAAACGATGAGATTGAGTGATTGGAAATGAAAGAGTGCACTTAGGCAAAGGCCTTAAACGATACTTTAGTACTGCAACTTTAAAAACAAAAAACAAAAATACCATAAGAACGTCTCAAATCAAAATAAAAAATAAGGTAAAAGGCCTAAATTTTGCTACGTAACAACTAGACAAAATATGGTATCGACTAATCATATAAGCATTTTCATTTATTTGTTTTACACTATCTAAATTTTCATTTATAAATTATAAAAATGCTACTAATAGAAATTTCACTAACCAAACTCAATCATAAGTTCCTTTCAAATATAGATTTTTGCTTTTAATACTTTTTAATTTTAATTTTGTTCGAGATTTCCATGTGGATATGAAAACATGGTATCATATTTTCACATGCATTTACGATTTGTTTATAATTTCTAGATTTTAATAAAAGTAGATACACGCATGTAGCCATTGATTTATGGTAATAGTTTATTCAATTTATTAGCGTCTAATAGGTATCATTTTTTTTCCTGGTCTTATTTCTATACAATGAAGAAACAAGCTATAAAAATGTGTTTATTTACAGTAATTTTTATAAAAAAAAATATTTTTTGTAAGATTTCAACTAGTTTTGAAAAAGTTAAAAATCCTAATTTGTGATTTCTAATTGTTTTGGCAACTTGCTGCCATGACAATTAATATTCGATAAAACATTTTGTGCATTAAAAGATTCATTTTAAATATAATCTTTAATTAAGATTAAAATTAAATGATCAGTAAACAAATTTTAATTTTACACATCTTTAATATTTGATTTTTATAATTTTTAATCATATTAGAATAATTTTTTTATTCAAATTAGTATTTGATAAAGAGATAAAGTATAGTGAAAAATATTTTTCCTTCTTATTTTCCTTTTCTTTTCCTTTTACCAAGCAAAATCTTTGATCCAAACTAGCCAATAAGGTTCAAACATGAGATATTGAGAACTGTATAATACAAGCTACAAGTTTTAACCGCTATAATGCCTTCTAAGAGACGAATCTTAGTATATATAATAAAGCAAATTCATGGGATCTATCCGTTGTAGTACATATTTATACAAATTGTTACCTATCATTTACTTTTCTTACATTAAAATTGTTGGGGACATACTGCCTTTTATTTTTATTTTAATGTAAATTCAAACAAATTAAAATCTTGTTCTTCTAAGATGTTTGGTTTCGAGTCAAGTTGTGAGTAACATGGGACCTATTAATGGACCAGACAACTTTTTTCATTTTTTGTTTTCCAACATTGAACAAATTTGGTGGGTGATAAATTGTCCTAATTTTTTTTCCTTTTAATATATATATATATATATATATATATATTATTACATAACAATTCCAGCCACCAATGAATCCTTCAGATCTCCTGATGTGGCACCAAACCTACAGATTAGCGTTCTCCATCCCTAGGTCTCGCTGATTAGGGTAAAGTCTGTATGCGGACATGGCTTCCGTGCATCAGTTGGACGTTCGGCCAACCCTACTCCCGAGACACATTTCTATTACCTTTAGTTTTAGTTTTGATTGAGATTGTCATGTGGAAGTCATAACGTGGTATCATATTTTTAATTTCTTGTCTATATGGTTTGTTCATAATTTCTCAATTTTTTTTAAAAAAAATCTTGTAAAGTAGATACATGTGCAATTGATTTATGGTAACAATTTATTTAATTTATTAAGATCTACTTGATATCATTTTTTTTATCTGCTTTCAATAAAAAAATAAATTTATTTATATTATTAATTTTTATTTTTACTCTCAATTTTTAGTTATTTTCGAAAAAACTAAAACATCAAAAAGAAAGAAAAAAAAAAAACCATAGCCTTATACTCGGAAATAAAAAACATTAGCTAATTCATAAGGAGACAAATTAAGTGAGTATAAAAATCAAAGATAACAATTTTTCTTAGTAATTTTTTTATATTTTAAAAAATTTTAAATGGAGCAAAAAGAAGTTTACATTTGAAAAAATTAAGAAAAATTCCAAAATATAAATACAAATGAATTAATTTTTTGTTCTTCTAGGACGTTCGATTTCGACTTATGTCCTGAGTAATGTGGGGCCTATCAATTGACTAAATAACTTTTTTTTTTCTCCCAACTTTGAACAAATTTGGTGGGTAATAGATTCTCTCGTAATACAAAAAAAAATACACACTATAGCATTACACCTGCAAACAAAAAACATTAGCTAATTCATAGAAAGAGACAAATTAAGTGACTATAAAAACCAAAGATAATAATTTTTTTCTTACTAATTATAAATTTATATTTTAAGAAAATTTAAATGGATCGTAAAGAAGTTTTGTGTTTGAAAAAAATTTAGAAAGATTTGAAATTAAAAAATTGTATTTGTTACATTTTACTAAGAGTTTGTAGGATATAGAAGCAAAATGAGACCGAGCTACATAACAGAAGGTAGTGCATCTTCTATCCTATAGTCTCTTTTTACTACTCATGAAGGTTCAAACATGAGAAGTTGAGAACTACATTTTACAAGTATCAAGTTTTTACCGCTACAATGTTTCCTAAGAGACAGATCTTAGTATATGTAATAAAGCAAATTCATGGGACATATTGGTTATGGTACATATTTATTAAATTTGTCGACTATCATCTACTTTTTTTGTATGGAAAATGTTGGGGACAAAATGCTTTTTTTTTTTTTTTATTACATAGGAATTCCAGCTACCAACGAGTCCTTCGGACCCCTTAGTGTGGCACCAAATCTACGGATCAGCATCTTCTGCCCCCAAATCTCGCTGATTAGGATAAAGTTCGGATGCAAACACGACTTCTGTGCATCAGTTAAACGTTCGGTCAACCCGACTCTCGTGACACATCTCTATTACCATCCACAGTCCCGCTGACTCATAGAGAATTCTCACCATTCATGGTCCCCGCTGACTCACAAAGCGAACTCTCACCATCTACGGTCTCCTCTGGCTCACAAAGTAAACTCTCATCATTCATAGGTACTGCTGGTTCCGTGAGTGTATCTACCTGTAATTAAACCCCTGATGCTCCTTACTTGCTTACTGTAAATACAAACAAATTAAAATTTTATTATTCTAGGATGTTCGGTTTCAACTCATATCGTGAGTAAAGTGGGGCCTATCAATTGGGCAAAGAATTTTTTTCATTTTTTGTTTCCTAACATTGAAAAGGTTTGGTGAGTGATAAATTGTCACGCATAAAAAAAACCATAGCATTACACCCACAAATGAAAAATATTAGTTAATTCATAGATAGACAAATTAAATAACTATAAAAACCAAAGGTAATAATTTTCTCTTAGTAATTTTTTTTTTATATTTTAAAGGATTTTAAATGGACCATAAAGAAGCTTTGCATTTGAAAAAGTTAAGGAAAATTCAAAATTATAAATTATTATTTTTCACATTTTACTAAGAGTTCGTAGAATGAGAGGTCTCATTCGTATGGATAAGTCGAGTATTCCAAGTCATCGTCTTTCATTGACATCATTTGGATTTCTTCAGGTTTTCCTCTGATTTTTGTTTATGTTTGTTTTGTTTAGTTTTGATTCCATATAGACATGTTTAGATTGGGTTATTTGGATTATTGCATTGGTACTTTCTTTTTATTAATTTTAATGCCTTGGTTAGGCTTTATAGTTTATTTGTAAATTTCACGTCTCATACTTGTTATCACGGTTTTCTTTTGCCATAAGTGAGGGCTATCAATAAAATTGGGGTTCCGTTAAAAAAAAAAAAGAGTTTGTAGAATGCAAAAGTAAAATAAAACTAAGTTATATAGTATTTATTCAATTTGTTATCTATCACCTATTTTCTTCTTGTATGGAAAATTTTGGGGATAGTATGCCTTTTTATTTTTATTTTAATGTAAATAAAAACAAATTAAAATTTTGTTCTTGTAGGACGTTCAGTTTCGACTCATATGGTCAGTAATGGGTGGGGTTTTTAAATTGATCAAACAACTTTTTCCATTTTTTGTTTCCCAACATTGAAAAAAATTGGGGCAAAAAACCTTAACCTTGTCACGACGTCCCGGACCCGGCCTAGAGAACCAATCTCTGCTTTAAAAATGGGTTCGGCTTGCGAACTGGGAAGAATGGATGGAAATGTGTGATTTTTTAAAAAATGTGATTTTTGTGGAAAACGATGTGTGGTGGAGTCGCCACTAACCTTTGGAAGTGTGGTTAGAACACTTGATTGCTACCCCATTAGGGGTAGAATCGGCCTACGTTACCAGAGTGGGGCTCGGGAGTACAGTTATGTGAGGGGAAGGTATTAGCACCCCCTACACGCCCGTTCTTACGAACAGTACCAGATTAATAAAGAATTATCCCGAAATAAATGTCATAAGTCTTTAAAGATTACTCCCTTTCAAAAATCAAAAGAATGAAAATACTATATAGGTATTCCCTTATAACCGGGGCAATCTTGTACTCCGAAGAGTCAATGTTCTTGTTTGCAATCATCGGGAAGTAAAATTGAAAATAGGATACGAAATACGCTCCCGAGAGTTTTGAAATCTATAGGTTTTTCTAAGTAGGAAATATACTATTCCGAGAGGTTTTTGAAATTTGTTCGGGATTCACAATGATTTTTTTGTGCCTAAAAAGATATTTTTGTGATTTTTCCTAAGTGTGAAAATGATTTTTGTGATTTTTATGATTTTTCCCGAACTTTCAAAATAACACAAATAAAATCAGTTGAAATCAAAATGTGAAAGTATTTTTGGGTTTTTGAAAATTTTATGATTTTTGTGAATTTTTCGGATATAATAATAGTATACAAACGAAATGGAGAAAACTGGGGTGAATCGGTCCGGGAATGGTGAATCGGTCAAACGTTGACCAGTTTGAGGGAAAACCAGTTTAAGGTCTTGGTCGAGACCATTGATTTTTTGGGGTTTTCCAATGTTCTTTTGAATTCAACAGAATTTTAGATAACAATCATGAAAGTCATAGTTTTAAAGATATGACTTTAGAATGTATTTTTAAAAATTTTGAATGTAGGGAAACAGATCTAACCTTTGCCAAACATGTTGGAAACTTTCTTGGATTTTCTTCAAAAATTTTCAAATGTAAATAAGTTTCAAAGCCTTAAAAATTTTTGAATTTTCTTTGAAAATTTTTCTGAATTTTTGTGTCTTTTATGAAATTTTTTTTTTGTTTTTGTTTTTATGGGTTAAAAGGAAGCTATTTAAAGTAAAAAAAGTGAAATGAAATCAAATAAACCAATTAGGGAAAGGGGAAAGTTCATTGGTTTTACCTATCGTCTTTTTCTCCTCCGGTCTTCCTCTCCTGTCTGTGAATCCGCAGGGGTTAGTCTACAGCGCCTTCCCGAGGGTTGTTCTTGAGCTCCGACTTGAGGCACTAGGGAGTACCTTCTTCAAATGGAGTGACCCGGCACCGGCAGGAAACGAGATCAGTTGACCGCTTGATCTTCTTTCGTTTTCCTCTGCTCTGGTCTTCCTTTCCTGTTAGTGAGTCTACTAGGGCCGCTCTACAGCGTCTTCCCGAGAGTTGTTCTTGAGTTCTGACTCGAGGCACTACGGAGTGCCTTCTTCAAATGGGGTGACTCACCACCGATAGGAAACAGGATCAGTCGACCTCTTGATCTTCGCTAAAAAAAACTAGCTTCACAAACTTATAATAGAAAACTTCAATATTTGAAATCTTCTCCTTACCACCACCAAGAACTCTCCCTCTTTGTGCTTGGAATGAGAGAGCTATTTATAGGCTTAGCTTGGGGCAAGCATAGGAAAGAAGACATAAGGGAGTGATGATGGGGGGAACCAAGTATGGGGGGAAGAATGATGAAGGGAACTTAGCATGAGAAGAATGGTAAAAGGAGATAACATGACATGTGGTGAGTGATGATGGGGGGAACAAAGTATGGGATGAAGAATGATGAGGGGAATATAGTATGGGAAGAATGATAAAGGGAGGAAACATGACATGTGGTGAGTGATGATGGGGGTACAAAATATGGGATGAAGAATGATGAAGGGAATATAGTATGGGAGGAATGATAAAGGGAGGAAACATGACATGTGGTGAGTGATGATAGGGGGACAAAGTATGGGATGAAGAATGATGAAGGGAATATAGCATGGAAAGAATAATAAAGGGAGAAAACATGACATGTGGTGAATGATGATGGGGGGACAAAGTATGCTTCCATTTGACAAATTAAAATAAATAATAATAAAAATAATAATAATAATAAAAATAATATGAGAGTCCTAGAAGCTGTGCTGAGCCCATCGGAGATGTGTGGGGCCCATGTGCCATGTGAGGTCCACAAGCCGTTTGAGGGTTACAGGAACTCGATCTAGCAAGGCACCAGATATGTGGATCTGAGCTAGCGTACCAAAGGGGGTAACGTGCATCGGATTTAGGAATCCAAGCTAGCATACCAAGAGAGGTGGGGCCCACAAAACATGTGGGGCCCAATAAAGATATGTGGGGCCGACAAGCCATGTGGGGTCCACGAGCCATTTGAGAGTTATAGGAACCTGAGCTAGTAGGTGCAAGCATGCCAAAAAAGGTAACGTGCATCGGACATAGGGATCCGAGCTAGCGTACTAGAGGGGGTAACGTGCATCGGATGTAGGAATCCGAGCTAGTGTACTAGAGGGGGTAACGTGCATCAGATGTAGGAATCCAAGCTAGCGTACTAGAGGGGGTAACGTGCATTGGATGTAGGAATCCGAGTTAGCGTACCAGAGGGGGTAACGTGCATCGGATGTAGGAATCCGAGCTAGCGTACCAAAGAGGTTAATGTGCATTAGATGTAGGAATCCGAGCTAGCATACTAGAAGATGTAGGGCCCATAAGCCATGTGGGGCCCACAAGTAATGTGGGGTCCACGAACCATTTAAGGGTTATAGGAACACGAGCCAACAGGCAGAAGCATGCCAAAGGAGTTAACGTGCATCGGATGTAAGAATCTGAACTAGCGTACCAAAGGGGGTAACGTGCATCGGATGTATGAATCCGAGCTAGCGTACCAGGAGGGGTAACGTGCACCGGATGTAGGAATCCGAGTTAGCGTACCAAGAGATATGGGACCCACAAACCATGTAGGGCCCAATGGAGATATGTGGGGTCCACAAGCCATGTGGTACCTACAAAGATGTGTGGGGTCCACAAGCAGTGTGGGACCTACAAGGATGTGTGGGGTCCACAAGCAGTGTGGGACCTACAAGGATATGCGGGGTCCACAACCAATGTGGGACCTACAAAGATGTGTGGGGTCCACAAGCAGTGTGGGACCTACAAGGATGCGTGGGACCTACAAGGATGTGCGGGGTCCACGAACACCATGGAATCTACAAGAATGTGTGGGGTCCACAACCAGTGTGGGACCTACAAAGATGTGTGGAGTCCACAACCGTATGGGAAGGTTTTGACATGACGTCTCCTCGGAAAGGCCTGGTTAAAATTGGGGTGTCTACAAACCTCTTTTGAGTTTTGATAAAAAGACACTAACCTCCCTTGAAGTTTCAAAAATTTAGGGATCTCACCTAAGATTTCAAGAATTAAAGGACCTTTGTTGAAATTTTTTTTCCAAACCGGAGAAGAAAATGTCCTTTACCCAACAATTTGTAGGGTGGTAAATTGTCTCTCATTACAGAAACCATATCATTACATTCAAAAATAAAAAACATTAGCTAATTTGTAGAGAGATAAAAATTAAGTGACTATAAAAAGCAAAGACATAAAGTTTATGAAATTGTGAATAGGAAAATATAAGTGAGATAGTTGAGTAAAAAATACAATTAAACTTTTACATTCATTTATTTTATGATATTAACATAATTATTTTTTTTATCAAAATTGTATTATTATAAGTATTTGTATTCTGATAGAAAACATTTTTTGTGAATCCAAAAGTAAGTTAATCTTTCCCTTGACTTAAAAAATTTGTGAGTAATAGGAAAATATAATAAGAATTTCTTTAATTTAAAAAAACACTTAAAATAAAAAACATTTAAACATATTTAAAAATAAGAAAATATCAAAGATTAATGAAATGCAAAATAAATATAATTTATTCAACATTCATTATTCTCATTTTACATAATAGACTAATTTTTCATATATATACATACATATATATTGTCGCAACATCTCAGAGAAGGGTCCGAAATGGCGAGAAATAATAATATTGAGAATTCGATAGAGCTGCCACTAACCTGTTATTTACTTAAGTGTGGTTAGTTCACCTAATTACTACTTGTTGATTGGTTTCTAGACTAATCCTAGGCCAAGGAACCAGTAGTCTATGTCTGTTTTATCAAAATTGGATTTGAAAGTTCAGTTATATGATGGGAAGGTATTGTAGACACCCCATTTTGACTTGTGCCTCATATAACAAACATTTTTTTACCATCCATGCGAGTATAGCAAAAATACCAATACAATGAAATATAAGGAAATCCAAGGAAATATAGTGAAAAATAGGGAAATAGAAGGAAATACAATGAATTATAGGGAAATATAAAGAATAAAAAATATAGGAATATATACAAGGGATATTAGGAAGGCCTTTGTTGGCACCTGCACACACGCACAAAGAAAAAGTTAGATAAAATCAAGCAATAAAGGGAGAGGTTTCTTTCTTAAAAATTGGTTGATTCTGCAATAAATTGAAGGATTTGTTTCTTAAAGTTGAAAGATTTGCAAAGAAGAAGAATGGTTTGTTTCTCAAACCAACTGCTCGACTGGGAGGTCATATGGAAAGAAATCGACATAAGGAATCCAATTTCAATGGGCCTCAACAGGGGATGGGAAGTCTCTATAGGAAGGAAACTATGCACATGGGAAATTAGAATAGAAGGAAATTGGCAATTGGAAATGGATGATTTATTACCTAAAAGGGTTGATTTGGTCAATATAATTGCTAAGCCAAGACCCTAACCCTATAAAGAGGGGCATTCGCAAAGGGAGAAGGACACATAAGAATATAGAGACACACGATATTGAGAGTAGAGTGAGAAATACCATTGAGGTAAGGGTAGAGTTAAATCCTTCTTAAGCAAAAAAGAAGGGTCGGAGCACCAAGGACCAAAGAACCCACAACCTGAAGGGTTCCCATTCAAACACCAAAAAGGGAGCAACCAAAAGGGCATAAAATAGGGATAAGAAGAACCAAAGGAGTCAAAGACCCAAGGTGAGTGTTTTGTTTAATATTTGATTTGCTTCCATATTCATAGTTTCCATATTTGGATTCAGTAAAAACAGAAGAGAGCCACCTCCCATGCTACTCATCATACAAGCCCACAGTCAAGCAGCCAAGTCCCGAGCTCAGGTGTAAAGAGCCTCCCCCCCCCCACCCCCCCCCTCTCCAAAGCCCATGTTTTTGATAAATTACATTGAGAAAAAAAATTTGAATATGGATGATTAGGCCATAATTAACCCTTAAGCTGTATAGAGTTTAGATTTTTTTTTTATTCCACTGGAAACTCAGATAAACGCTCTTTGCTCCTTTCTTTGTGTGACATTATTTGACATGCATGATTTGGCAGGATTTTATTTTCGATTTTCTTGGAAGCCAAACAGGCTCTTAGACTTGGACCTAGGTTTGGGACTCTTTGTTGGACTAGGGTTGGACTCTAGTTCTGGTTAGGTCATGATTTGTCCTTGGGGGCTTTGGTTGGACTAGGGTTGGACTTTGGTTAGGCCTCTAGTTAGGTCTAGGGTTGGACCCTAGTTTGGGCTCTATTTAGATCAAGGGTTTGGGCTCTAGTTAGCTCTAAGGTTGGCTTAGGGTTACTGCTTGGTCAAGTTAGGGCTTTGGTTGCAGTTGGGTCAGGTTAAGCCCAAGTCGGCTTCACCCGTGGTTTAACCCTTTGGCTATGGTCTGGTGGGCCTTTTTTTAAAAAAAACAATGGGATTTTTATTTTAAATAGTGGATCTATGCTTTTATTTAGAACATTGGGCTTGAGGCTTTTTAAAACTAGGACGGGGGCTGGGCTTTTTCATGGTGGGCTTTCGGGGCTTTTTAAAGTCGTGGGCTAGTTTGGTTTTCATTTAAAACGGTGGGCCTAGTTTTTAAAAACATGGGACCTAGGTCTTTATTTAGAACATTGGGATTGAGGCCCCTATTTTAAATAAAAATAAAAATAAAACTGAGCCCGGGCTTTTGTTTAAAACTTTGGGTTTGGGGCATTCTTTAAAAACCAAGCTTGGGTCTTTATTTAAAACGATGGGCTTGGGGCTTTCTTAAAAATTGGGCCTGGGTTTTTGTTTTAAACAATGGGCTTGGAGATTTCTTTAAAACATTGGGCTTGAGGCTTTTTTCACACTGGGCCGAGGCTAGGCTTTTAAAACTATGGGCTGATGGATACTTTTACAATTGGACTAGGGGTTGTTTGAGCCTTGTACTCCAAGACTTGTTTCAAAACAGATTACGCGTCTAAATTGTGTAATTAGGCGTTTAAAATCATGCATTAAAGATAATATTTTTAATTAAATGCTTAATTATGTTCAATAATTTAACATTGAGCTCAAATTACAATATTTTGATTATTACTCGATAATTTATGAATTTTTGGTAAGTTATTATTGCAGGATTATTTTTGGACATTAAAGTCGAGATTAAAAATGTACGTGCGTGTACGTGAGCTAAAGTTTAAATCAAGGTCATGTGCATAAAGTCAAATATCGAAGACCGGACCGTGAGCCACATGCCTGCAAATGACAAGTCATGCACGCAGTTGTTTGAAATCGTATGCATGTGTAAAAATTGAAGAATTCGTGCTATGCAATGTGATCATTTTCAAAATTAAATGAGACATAAAATAGAACTGGGTGCCATGTGAAAATACTACATGGG
The DNA here is from genome assembly GCF_029873635.1 of Malania oleifera. Lineage (NCBI taxonomy): Eukaryota > Viridiplantae > Streptophyta > Magnoliopsida > Santalales > Ximeniaceae > Malania > Malania oleifera. The sequence continues at coordinate 60,358,038 of NC_080428.1, forward strand.
CTTCACGCACATGATTCCGTGTCATGCAATGAAAAGTGGGCAACAATCCAACTCTGAAATTTGCTAGGAGACAGTTTGAATGTATTTTGGTATTTTAATCATAACTCTTTCATCTTACATTGGATTGGTGTGATTCAAGTGGCATTAGAAAGCTTACTAAGATATCTATAATTCATTGTGAAATAGCTTTTTATTAATTTGAACGTTTACTGGGTCAAAATTGGGTTTGAAAGTGAAATTATTGCGCTGAGCAATGTGCAATGCTTAAGGAAAAAAGGAGTATTGAACCAGTATCACAAGCAACTATCTCTGAAGAGATAGTTTGAATAGCTGTGACAGCACCCCATGGATCAGCTTCAATCTCCCCACATATTTCCTCATTTTCCAGAACATCAGAGCCGAGTCCCTGATTCACCGTCTCCCGTAGGTCCTCAACAACGAGATCCGCTAGCCTTTGTTTAACTCCACCTGAACCCAAAGCCCCTCTACTTGTCTTTTCCCCTTTATTTTACCTTTTTTTTAAAAAAAATAATAATAAACATGTAAATTTAAAATATTCATCATTAAAATTTAATCATCAATCTTAGCTTAGTGCAATACAATTTTTTTAATTTAAATTATTGAAATGTTATATAATATTATATAGTATGTATTCGTTATATATATTTATAATATATCAGTTCATTTTAGTTAATTTTAGTTATTGAATGAGCCAAACCAAAATCAAACTAATAAGTGAAAAAATTAAAAATTGAACCAAAACTGAGCCAAAAAAAAAAATGGTTTACTAATTTTTAGATTTAGTTTAGTTTAATTTTTGGATTTGGTTCGATTTTTTCAATTTTTCTCACCCACCCTTATAGGTCAGGATGCGCTAATACCTTCTGTTTACGTAAGTATATTATCATACTCAATTTTAACTTGCAAACCAAAAATGTTGTTAAAATTTTATATATATATATATATATATATATATATATATATCTAATCGATCTAACTATAACAAATAATGTGTTAGTGGCCCTTCTATCAAGCTATCAATAAATAAATAAAACTTATTTTCCTTGCCAACCCACCGTAGCGTCGGACCTTTAGAACCAAATTTGTTGATAATGATGAGGCAAATATTTAATAGAAAGATTTGAACGTATCACAATTGTGGGCTCATGCCTTATTTACTCCGCTGCAAGTCTAATTACTAGGAGGAAGCTCTAGAAATCAATTTCGAGTACATTTCCTTTGATCGTGGGTGACCGAAATTCAAAAGCGTATTGTAACTTTTTTCCTTCTCGTATATTCTAACTAGATAGTCCCTTCTATCTCATTCTCTTTTTCATGTGCATACTTCTAGCATACCCTAATAAATTTAATTTATACCATTCCATCTATCACACTCTCTCTCTTGAAACGTTTCTGTATCCAACACTTTCCCTTTGCTTCCATTAAAAAATTTTATTCAATGGCTCACAATTAATTAAATAAGCATGGCATATGTGGTATAATGAAAGTCATGGTCGATTTGCAAGTATGCTTGTCTCTTAGTTACCATGGCATTTTTGTTGGCTTCTAATTATTATTTTGCTAAATTAGTTAATAATAATAATAATAATAATAATAATAATAAAGTGAATAGGAAAGAAATTTCCAAAACGACACCGCTAAAAAGAAAATATACAATCTAAAGTGTGGCTATTATTTTTGGCAGCTGGAGCCAAGGCAAAAATACATGGGTAACAGAAGGTCCCTCAAAAGGAACATATTTCATCGTCAAAACCAGTTACAGATCAGACTCAGGGTCAGGGAGATCGGCAGTTGCTCGAGTCATCTGCTGATTTGAAGGCGAAAGGTCCAACGGTGAAGAGAGCCAATGGTTTCAATGACCCGTTGTTCGGATCATTTGCATCGATAGCTTCGGCGGCGATGAGATTGATGAGCCTGGTGCGCAGATTATATTGAGGAGGTTTCTCCTCCATGTGGGTCAAAACGGCACCGTTCAAGCCCCCATTGAGATCAGTTGCAACGCTGCACAACTTTTCCCCTGGCGAAGAAACAAGGAATGCCTTGCACTTGTGGGCCTCATCCTTGGATAAGCTGTCCGGTGCCTGGATGTAGAACTTGCCGCTCTCATCAGTTGAAGCCTCCTGCATAAATGGTTGCCTGGCGTCGTTGCACTGGACTTTCACAACAGCACCTGCATGCATGTGAAACAAAGAATCATGGGATGACACCATTTTTTGTGGTTTGTTCTTATGATGAACAGAATTTTCGTAATAGCTATGCTTAATTTTGCACTTACCGCCAAGAAGTGAAGCATCGGAAAGGGAATCAACCCCACCGGCGCGGTGGCAAGACTTGCAATAAACAACGCCATGCACAGCCACAACTTGAGTATTTGGCTTGGGGAAAGGAGGAACTATAAACTCTTCGGGAGGTAAGGCGTCGGCTGGCAGAGAACCGTGAAAGTCTGGGGGACAAGAAGAGGGTTCAAAATGAGGACGAGGCAGGATGGGAGGGAGTTGAGGGGAGTTGATGAGAAGATGGCGGGGAAGGCGCGAATTGCGCAATGGGCCAGGGAGGGGACCGGGGCTGGGGCCAGGGAAGCAGGGAAAGGGAAACAGCGGATCCCATAAGATGGGTGGTTGTGCCTCCGGGGGCGGCGCCTGAGTTTCAAGCGCTGGGTCACCATGAACGGTGAGGCAGCTGGGTAGCAGCAGCGAGAGCTGCAAAATAAGCACAAGGGCTTTAGGTGGAAGAAGAGCACCCATATTTGAATGATGGTTGGGAGGTAGAGAGGGGATTTAATGGGTTTAAGGGGGAATTAGCTATGGTTAATTTCTTGTTAAATATAATGTAGAAAAGTAGCTTTATTAATGCATCATTACATATATACTGTGTATATTTGTTGGGCACGCAATGACCTGGGGGAGAGCATTTGGGCAGACGACCAAATTGGCCTTCTAGGAAGACCTAATTTGTTTTTTTCTTGACAATTTGCCTCGATTTTGTTGAGAATTTCAGTTGGAAGCTTATCTCATATTAGAAAATTTGAATATGGGTGCTTATATACATATTTAAGTTAAAGATCAAATAGATTTAAATTTTTGGGTTAAGTTGGTGTTCACCCATGTGTATCAAGTCCACTCATGCGCTCCTCCGATCCTAATAAATAGTATTAGAGGTGACAGTTCGCAACTCTGGGTAAGCGACATTGTAAATAGCCGAAACGTGAAACTAATTCTCCCACTTGAATAACTATGTTAGGGAATTTGGCTTACTCCCATAAGGGAGAGGGTTTCCATTTAAGGGGGAGCAGTTGGAACTCACAAGTGAGGAAAAGATTGTTGAGAATTTCACTTGTAAGTTTATTCCACATTGAAAAAATTGAGTGGATGATGAGTGTCTATATACATGATTGGGCCTAAAATCCATTAAACTTAAACTTTTTGGTCAAGTTGGTGTTCACTCATGTGTATCAAACCCACCCATGGACTCTTTCGATCCTAACAGAGTTATTCCAGCATGGTTATATACATGGTTGGACTCAAAATCCATTAAACTTAAGCTTTTGGGTCAAGTTGGTGTTCACTCATGTGTATCAAACCCACATATGGACTCTTTTGGTCCTAATAGATTTATTCCAGCATGGTTATTCTTTTTTATATTTTTACTGTACTTTTTATTGGACTTGATCATATTGAGATCAAAGCATGTATAACTTTTCACGAGCATCTATGGTTTGGCTACTTGTAGGGTGGGATTGTTATGTTTCCTATAAGTTTAAAGGTTTTAAGAGAGGAATAGAAAAACAAGAAACACTTGCAACCATTTTTATCAGATTTTCTTATCTTAAATATTTTAATTAAAAATGTAAATAAAACTAAAATTTTTAAAATTAAAGAAAATAAATGTAAAATATTAGAAAATTTATGTAATGACCCAAAAATTTGCTCGAATACCCACTATGATGACCCAAATATTTGCACAGCAAAAGATTTCAAATATATTTAACAAAGTACTAAAAACCTTTTATTATAACAATATCTTCAATATCAAATATTATCATCTGTAAAATTCTAAAACATTAAAAAAATACAACTAATATAAGATCTATTTTAAATAACTCTTACAATCTCACCCACAATTCCACTACGCTACTTTGATTTAGGCTATGCTCCTCAAAATATCTGAATATTTGAAAGTAATTGGGTGAGACATGTCTTAGTAAGTATGAACTAAATTATTATCAGTGTGTGGTTAAAATGAGTTTTACATTATAAAAATACATTTATTAATTTTACTTTAATAAAAATCCCATATGTAAACTGTAACCCACATATATAGATAAAAATACGTACTTTTCTCCAAAAGATCATTCAAGCCTATTAGATGGCCACAATCACATAAATATACAAATATATTTATATATATATATATATATATAAGTCCTTTTTGGTCATGTCATCTTTAACCTCCATAATCGAGTTGTGTGGTCCAAAAACTGGACTTTAACCAACCAGACTAAATCAAAAGTTTATGTCTGTAAGATCAGTTTGTGTATCACATCCTCATACTCATTCTCATACTCAAACCAAACTGACTATCCACTGTCAACACTTCCATAACAGTGTGGCTGCACTAATATTCATTTGTAACTACAGCCATTAGGGTTTTTAAAACATATAATACAATTTATGCAATTAAACCGTATAATAATCTGAATATTTTCCCAACATCAAATTTATAGTCAACTCGCATAAATATTTTCAATAAATCACCTAATAAGCATAACACCGTAAAAATCTCAAATTTGCTCAATTATGTAAGCATATAAAATTAACTCATGCCACACGATTTGTCTAATAGTTATAATTTTAACAAATTACCATAGAAAATGTATAATAATTCACTTATTTAGTTTAATACCAATATAATCAGAAAATCTGATATAATCAAATTCCTGCAATACAATTTAACTCAGGGATAAGGATATAATTGAATTCAAAAAAATTAATTTAAATCAGGAATATATTTAAAATAAACTTGACATAATCTAGTCCGCTTACACTAACCCTGGAGTGGTGCTTACGGCATGCAGATGATGAAATCTCTCCGGTTGAATCCTTGGAGAGCGGAGCTGGGACCTGAGAATGATGTTCGTTTTTCAATTCAACCAAGAAATGATAGAGAAATTAAAAGAGAGAGAGAGAGAGAGAGAGAGAGAGAGAGAGAGAGAGAGAGAGAGAGAGTAACAAAGAGAGGGTGAGAATGGGGAAAAAAAGAGAAGACTCAAGAAGTAACTTCCGAGGTCTTTCTATATATATATTATTATTTTTATTATATTATATTATTTAATTAGTAATAATTATTAATTCATTATTTTTAATTTTTAATTTAATTTAATTATTATTATTTTATTTTTTTTACATTTCCATGCATATCATTGTGGGGTTGTTACATTCTCCCCTCCTTATAAAAATTTCGTTCTCGAAATTTTGGTAGATATATTGAAATCTAACGTAATCCTAACTTTAAAATTATCCTAACCTTCTCATTCCTACCCTTATCCTAATTCATATCTATACTCTGACAAAAATCATTCCTAAAGTCTACAAAATTTATAACCTAAGCTCTGATAATAACTGTGATGACCCAAAATTTTGCTCTAATAACAACTAGGACAATCCGAATATTTGTACAGCGAAAAATCTCAAATATATTTACCAGAGTACTAAAAACTTTTTATTATAACAATAATTCTAATATCAAGTATTATCATCCATAAAATTCTAAACATTAAAAAAATATAACTAATCTAAGATATATTATAAATAACTCTTACTATCCCACCCACGCTTCTACTACGCTACTTTAATTTAGGCTATGCTCCTCAAGATATTTGCATATTTGAAAATAATTCGGTGAGACACTTCTCAGTAAGTATGGACTGTTAAGATTTAAATGTTTTATTTCATATTTATTAATGTTTATTGGAAGCTCTAGTCATTGATCTTATAGGAGTTATAGGAGTTGTGGTTAGTGGTAGCATGTGATCCTATTTTATAAGAGTTGTGGTTAGTGCTAGCATGTGATCCTATTTAATAAGAGTTGTAGTTAGTGCTAGCATGTGATCTTATAGGAGTTATAGGAGTTGTGGTTAGTGGTAGCATGTGATCCTATTTTATAGGAGTTTGTGGTTAGTGGTAGGATGAAGTGTTCTGATGTAAAGCCTATTTATAGGCCCTTTTGTATCAATTTTAACATATGAGAGCTTTACCATTTTAACTTGTCTCTTTTGTTTTACTCTTACCTTTGTATCAGTGGTATCAGAGCTAGAGTTCTCAAACAGAATCAATGGCTTTAGATTCAAATTTTGTGCAGGCGGCAATCCCACGTTTTGATGGTCACTATGACCATTGGAG